>NW_012106252.1:362688-368687 GCF_000951045.1 Mandrillus leucophaeus
CGCGCCTGTAGTCCCAGCTACTCGGGATGTTGAGGCAGGAGAATCGCTTGGACCCGGGAAGTGGAGGTTGCAGTGAGCTGAGATCGCACCACTGCACTCCAGCCTGGGCAACAGAGCGAGGCTCCGTCTCAAAAAAAGAGCTTTCCGTAGCAAAAGAAGGGTCCTTATTTTCTGCTCCTGCTGTTTCAGAGAAAAGGAATATGTATATATAATAATAAATGATGTTTGTTGAGGACTTACTATATAGTATTACCAAGTGCATTACACATGTTACTTCATTTAGTCCCTGTAACAACCCCTATGGGGTACACCATCATTACATCATTTTTCAGATGAAGAATTGAGGCACAGTGAGATTAAGTGACTCACCTGAGGTCCAACAGCTGGTAAATGGAGTAGAGTCTTAAAAAGTCTGAAGAATTTGCTGGACGTGATGGCTCATACCTGTAATTTCAGTGCTTTGGGAGGCTGAGGTGGGAGGATCGCTTGAGCTCAGGAGTTCTAAGACCAACCTGAGCAACCTAGCAGAGATCTTGTCTCTACTAAAAAAAAAAAGCTGAGTGTGATGAGTGGTAGAGGCTGAGGCAGGAGGATCACTTGAGCCCAGGAGGTCAAAGCTGCAGTGAGCTATGATCATGCCACTGCACTGCAGCTTGGGCAACAGAGCAAGACCCTGTGTCAATAAATAAATAAATAAATAAAAAAGGCCAGGAGTGGTGGTTCACACTTGTACTCCCAGCACTATGGGAGGCTGAGGCAGGTGGATCACTTGAGCAGGAATTCGAGACTAGCCTGGGCAACACAGTAAGACCCTGTCTCTATAATTAAAAAAATAAAAAACCCCAAAACCCCGCAGAGTCGGAAGAAATTCAGATTAAGTCAGACAGTAAAAGAGAAGACTGAATAGGCAGCTTAGATAAACTTATGGGCCTGGAGTCAGCCTGCTTGGGTTTAAATCCTGGCTGTCATTTACTAGCTGAACGACTTTTTGCACGTTACTTCTTTTCTCCAAGCCTTGGTTTCTGATTTGTCTGTAAAATGTTGAACTGCCTCATAATGAATTTATAAAGTTCAAATATGACAAACCACAGAAACACTTAGGAATATGCTGGGCAAATAGCATTCAATAAATGTTAGCTGCTATTATTACCTGGTTTCTTTTTTTTGAGGGGAAATTAGCTCTTTTTTTTTTTTTTTTTTTTTTTTTAGACGGAGTCTCGCTCTGTTGCCAGGCTGGAGTGCTGTGGCACAATCTCAGCTCACTGCAACCTCTGTCAGCCTCCCGAGTAGCTGGGACTACAGGCACACACCACCACGCCCAGCTAATTTTTGTATTTTTAGTAGAGACAGGGTTTCACTGTGTTGGCCAGGATGGTCTCGATCTCTTGACCTTGTGATCTGCCCGCCTCAGCCTCCCAAAGTGCTAGGATTACAGGCGTGAGCCACCGTGCCCGGCCGAAATTAACTCGTTTAATAACAGTTTTTGACTTTTTATTATGGAAAATTTCAGACCTATATAGTCAAGAGAATAGCATAGCCTGCCTTGTATTCATCACCCAGCTTCAACAATCAGCCATATTCTCACATTCTTATGTTATCTACACCTCCACTCACCTCCCATCCCCTGCTCAATTATTATGTTTTTCACACCTTTTTAGAAAGGTAAATTGTCGTGCCTTGAAATATATGAATCTTAGCTATGCATTTTTGACAAATGGATACACTCATGTAATCTGGATCACTGCAATTTAGCAATGTTTCATCTTCCCAGAAAGTTTCCTTATGTTCCCTCCTTGCTATTCTGCTATTCTGGGGGAAACAGATGTTTACTTTTGTGATGGAAAATTTCAGAGTATATCATGAACCCCTGTGTACCCATCACCTAGTTGCAACAATTATCAACACATATTTCATCAAGCTTTATCCACAACCCCATCCATTCCTTTCCACCCTGAATTGTTTTGAAGCAAATCCCAAGCATAAATACTGTAAATATTTCTGTATTTTTGACAGGTAAGGATTCTTAAAAATAAATGATACTGGCCGGGCACAGTGGCTCAGCCTGTAATCCCAGCACTTTGGATAGCCAAGACGGGTGGATCATGAGGTCAGGAGATCAAAACCTGGCTAACATAGTGAAACCTTGTCTCTACTAAAATACAAAAAATTAGCTGGGTGTGGTGGTGCGCGCCTGTAGTCCCAGCTACTCGGGAGACTGAGACAGGGGAATCACTCAAACCCGGGAGGCAGAGATTGCAGTGAGCCGAGATCGCGCCACTGCACTCCAGCCTGGTGACAGAGCGAGACTCCATCTCAAAATAATAATAATAATCATGACACCCTTATGCCTTAAAAAAGTGAACATTTCCTTCATCTGATTTAATGGGGGTGAGGAGGACCACAGATTCTTTCTGGTGTAAATGGTACTTTAAGAAAAATTGGAGGTGAGGGTGGTGATGAGAATATTTCAGACTCTTTTCCCATACTTTCAGATGCCCTCCTGCTTTGATAAGACTGTGTCTGACCCAATATTTTCCTTGCCCTTAGCTCCATTACTTACCACAGCCCAGGCGAAACCAGGAGAGACCCAGGAGGAAGAGACTAACTCAGGAGAGGTAATAGAAGTGCCCTCTCCCCTATCTTCCTCACGTAGTAAACATTCCAAATGGGAGATATGATATGAAAACACAGGAATGCAGGCTTGGTTTCTGCAGGCTACTTGGCGCTTCTAGAGCCCCCAGACTTTTGGGGTCTCTGGGTAAGGAGACATTCTACATGATCAGGCTGTTGTGCACTATTGGAGGTACAGATCTGCACCTGAGGTCACAGGGTTACTGAGTGAGCCATTTTAAAATGTTAGAAAGGGCTCTTTACTTGAAGCAGAATTACAAATTATTGTCGGTTGGAGATGGGATGGTCTGTGTGTCCAGGTCGTTCCAGAGCATTGATTTGCATCTGTTGTTCTAGCTAGTTGTTAATATCCGCTCGTCTCCATTCTCAAAAGCATCCTGGTTAGGACAGCGAATTGTATGATTACCCTGGACAGAAAGAATTGTCAGTGTTAGAGAACATGTCATTTTAAGTTGTGATAATATCAGTGATCCTGTGGAGCATCTGTGGAGCAACATCCTGTGAGATAGTGTTGAATACACACCTGAGATTTCTTCTCAAGTAGCAAGGGAGCTGGAGTATTTATTTACCCGCTGCTGCCAGTCACTGAGAGAGTGCTGATGTCAGGTTTAGTGGAGGTCATTAATACCTCCACTGCTTTGATAATACCCATTTTTTAAGTCTCTGTGGTTTATCAAATCTTGTGGCTATCAATCAAGACTAAAGCCATATAGTTCTGAGGGTGTTTGGGAGATGAACTCTACCTCTAAGCTGCCAGAATTCTAATGCCCTCTTATTTCTTTCCCAGGAGCCATTTATCGAAACTCCTCGCCAGGATGGTGTCTCTCGCAGATTCATCCCCCCAGCCAGGTGCCTACTACTTCTCAGCCCCCATTCCTTGCCAAAGACTAGTAGAATTTTAATTAAATCCAGGAATTGAGACCTGGAGCCAGGTGATGGAGATGCATCATCACCTAGCCTTTTGGCCCTTTCAGCAAAGATGTGTTCCCCTATACCTGGCCCGTCACCTTCCAGTATGGATTTTTTCCTGTAGCCATTCACACAGTGGGAAAGGGTAGTAGCTTTAATGATGAAGTATTGAAAAAAATTGAGGGAGTGATTGACTAATCACCAAGAGATGGGCTCTTGAGAAGTTTCAGAGTAGCAAATGTCGTTAGATGTTTGGGTCCTTAGTTCTCATTGCTGCAGGTAAAGAGGTTGCTGGCAAGGGGTGTAATGTTTTTTTAAATGGCCTTTCCTGGTTCTCCGTTCTTTTCCACTGTAGACATATCAATTTTTTATGCTCCCTTTCCCTCCTTAGTCCATCAAGGCCAACCTTCGTGCTGAGTGTCTCTGTGGAAGACCAGCATGGCCTTCCTTTGGGAGAGAGGTACCCTTGGGAGGTCAGTTGGGCTAGGAGTGGGTATGTGCCCTGAGGCCCCTCAGCTGGTGCTTGAGAGTCTCTGCCACTGGCATTGCAGTAGGTGGAGGAAGCCTCTCTGTTCCCTCATGTGGCCCGTGGGCGGGGGGCTGTCTGCAGGATGATGTCCACAGAAAGTGCCAACAGCTTCACTCTGATTGGGGAGGCATCTGATGGCGGCACCATGGAGAACCTCAGCCGAAGACTGAAGGCAAGTCGGCCCCATTCCAGTGGCAAGCAGTAGGTCTGGCTGGGAGAGTGGGTAATTGAGCAGGAAGCATGGGGGAGGCTCTACCCTGACTCTCCCACACTTCCAGGTCACTGGAGACCTTTTTGACATCATGTCGGGCCAGACAGATGTGGATCACCCACTCTGTGAGGAATGCACAGATACTCTTTTAGACCAGCTGGACACTCAGCTCAACGTCACTGAAAATGAGTGTCAGAACTACAAGTGAGTGTCTCCAGAGCCAGGGCTCAGAGCTGTTACTGCTCTGGGACTACTTGGTGCTTACCCAAGAGCCCTACTCCACTCAGGCAAATGGAGCTCTAGTAAGTATAGTCTTCCTGTGTCTTTGGCAGACGCTGTTTGGAGATCTTAGAGCAAATGAATGAGGATGACAGTGAACAGCTACAGATGGAGCTAAAGGAGCTAGCACTAGAGGAGGAGAGGCTGATCCAGGAGCTGGAAGACGTGGAAAAGAACCGCAAGATAGTGGCAGAAAATCTCGAGAAGGTCCAGGCTGAGGCTGAGAGACTGGATCAGGAGGAAGCTCAGTGAGTGCTCACCCTGTTCTATCTTCTCACACTCGAGGCTCCAGGAGAGGAAATGACTTCCAGCTGAATGTGTCTAATTAGTCTGTAAACTCTAGTCAGCTGTCAGTCATCAGCATGCCTGCCCCAGATCCTGCATATTGCTTCCATGCCCTGTTTCTAGAGGTTTGCTGGGAGAGTTACCTATGAAGAGTCGGCATGATTAATGAAAAAAGGACGTTGGTTAAATAGAGAGTGCAGAAACCAGAGCTCCAGTCTTGGCTCTGTCCTGTAGGGAATGGGCTTATTTGGATGAATCAGCCACTTTCTAGCCATCCTTGTCTGAAAAGATGAGCTAATTAGTCTACGTTTTTCCCTCCAAGCTTAAAAATTTCACGGAGGCCAGGTGTGGTGGCTCACATCTGTAATTCCAGCACTTTGGGAAGCCAAGGCAGGAGGATCACTTAAGGCCAGGATTGAAGACCGTCTGGGGCAACATAGTGAGACCCCATGTCTACAGAAATAAAAATTTTTTAAAAATCTAGGCTGCTGTGGTAAACCTGTAGTCCTAGCAACTACTCAGGAGGCTGGAGTGAAGAATAACTTGAGCCCAGGAGTTCGAGGTTACAGTGTGCTGTGATCACACCACTGCACTCCAGCTTGGGCAACAGAGTTGAGACCCTGTCTCAAAAAATAAAAACATTATGGATGTCCTTGACCTGAGAGAACCTTCTGTCTAGTGGAGGAGACACAGTGTCCATACTAACTAAAGTTGTGAAAATGAAGGACAGAGAAAAGTCCAGTTTTTTCACACAGTGTAACAAGTTTCACTGGAAGTGGTGTATAGTAACTATTTAAAGGACAGTAAGTGTATAGAAGTGAAACTTTAGAAAGCAAATTATGGCCAGTTCACGGAAGAAGCCACTATTTTGTTTGTTTTGTTTTGTTTTGTTTTTAGAAACAGAGCCTTACTCTATCATCCAGGCTGGAGTGCTGTGGTGCAGTCATGACTCACTGCAGCCTCGACTTCCTACACTCAAGCAATCCTCCCACCTCAGCCTCCCAAGTAGCTGGAACTATAGGCGTGCAACACCATACCTGGCTAATTTTTAAATTTTTTATAGAGATGGGGTTTCCCCATGTTGCCCAGGCTGGTCTTGAACTCTTGAGCTCAAGTGATCCACCTGCCTCAGCCTCCCAAAGTGCTGGGATTACA
>NW_012106252.1:369002-371945 GCF_000951045.1 Mandrillus leucophaeus
GAACTCCTGACCTCAAGTGATCCACCCGTCTTGGCCTCCCACAGGGCTGGGATTATAGGTGTGAGCCACCGTACCCGGCCCCAAGAAGCCACTCCTAACCCATTCACCTCACTTCTGAAAAAGATCAGAAATAAAGAGATTTTTTGCCCTGGTTTGGGAGAATTCTTTTTTCCTCCACCTTTTTGCATATGGGCAGAAGGAACATTTCTGTTCCTTCCAGGCAAAACAGCTAGGACATACATGTTCCTCAGAATGGGATCTATGCCAAATATAAAAGATGCTAGAGCTAGAAGTAACTATGATCACTAAAGAATCGTTCATAGTGTGGTGAGAGAGAAACTAGCCCCCAAACTAACAGCCTTCAGTGTCCCCCTTGGCTGCTCACAGGTATCAGAGAGAATACAGCGAATTTAAACGGCAACAGCTGGAGCTGGATGATGAGCTGAAGAGTGTGGAAAACCAGATGCGTTATGCACAGATTCAGCTGGATAAGCTGAAGAAAACCAATGTCTTTAATGCAACCTTCCACATCTGGTAATGAGAGCTGGGGGATGAGGAGCACCACACATACCTGGACCTTAGCTGTTGACCACTAAGCCTGGGTGCCCACTTCCCACAAAAGAGGGACTGTAGTTGATCTTCACTCAGCTAGGTTTCTTTCATTCGTAGTGATGGGATAGGCACAGTAGGGATTGGAATGCTAGAGCTTGGTGACATCCACCCTTCTAAAGAAAGGAAAAGGCCTGAGCTCTTCAGCCACTTAAAAACCTGGTAAGCTGCCTGGTGCTGATTTCTTATCCCCAGGGTGTTTGATGTTTCATCAATTTAATAACTGTTGAGCATCTACTCTGCAATAGGCACTGTGCTGAGTGCTAAGAAGGCAACAGCAAAACAGTGTGCAGTCAACCTTCTAGTTGCATATCATCTGGTGGAAGGGATGGATAAATAACAAGCAGTTGTAATGCAGTGTGATGATGGTAAACCCAGAGTGCTGTGGGGAACACATAAGGGCACTTGATCCAGTTTGGGGAGGCCACATGGAGAGTTTCCCCATAGGAGACTTATGTTTAAACTGAGAGGTAAAGTAGAAGTCTACAGAGAGGGCATTGTTCCTAGCAGAGAGAACATCATGTGCAAAGCAATGGGAAAGAGGGAGTGGTGAATTCAGAGAACAGAAAGGAGCTTATTGTGACTGAAGATTGAGTGTAAAGGGGAGAGTGACCGGATATGAAACTGGAGAATTACCAGTTCCTGAAGGATCTCGTAGGCCTCATTAAGAGGTTTGGACTTGATCCAAAAGGCAGAGAAGACACTGAAGCATTTTGGCTAGGGAAGTGACATAATTACACTCGTATTTGTGAACGATGGCTTTACCTGCACCATGGGGAATGACTTGGGGTAAAGGGGTGGAATCGTTGGAAAGGATACTTGTCAGTAGGAATCTAAAGGAAAAGAGTAGTAGCATTGAATTTGGAGAAAAGTGGACAGACCTAAGAGATTTGGCAGGTAGAATCAGGAGAGGTCGGCAGTTCTGTGGGGAAGGAGCTGAGGGAGCATTCAGAGGTACCACCCAGGTTTCTGCTTTGGCATCTGAGCAACAGGGAAAAAGTTGATGACTCAAGTTTTGGACATGTACTTAAAGTGCCAAGTACAGCTTGCATATATGGACTTGAAGATAGATTGAAGCTAGGTTTGGGGTGAGAGTGGGAAATCTCAAAAGTTTTAAGTAATCCCTGTATTTCCCCCAACCTTTCTGCCTTCCTCTGTAGGCACAGTGGACAGTTTGGCACAATCAATAACTTCAGGCTGGGTCGCCTGCCCAGTGTTCCCGTAGAATGGAATGAGATTAATGCTGCTTGGGGCCAGACTGTGTTGCTGCTCCATGCTCTGGCCAATAAGATGGGTCTGAAATTTCAGAGGTAGGAAGTGTAGCCCTTTCTTGGGGAGTGGTGTGTCTTTGATATAATTTGTATCTCTAACCTGGTACTGCTCTCCGCCATGTCAGGAGCCCTTGCTGCCCACAGACTGGGAGTTTTCTGTGGCTGGAAAGCCGTCAGTGCCTTGTTTTCCCCTCATCACAGGGCTCTCTCCACTGATCACAGTCACTGAGTGCATGACCATAGCGTAGTTCCCAGCCTACAGTCCCCAGAGCCTTAGCGTTCCTCAGGATATTTTCAGTTTGTGTTTCTTAAATTTAAACTACAACGTAACATTTGTTCATAGAAGGCCCCCTGGCAATTATATAATAAATGTAGTTTGTTTATTAAACAAAATATTTTAAACGTGGATCCAGTGGGGAGGTGGGAGAGGCAGTTGAGCATAATAAAAGAAGCCCTTGGCTAGAATGAAGAGTGAAATCATTGGGTTATAACTTCCCAATAATCACTTTAGGAGGAGTCCTGTATCCATCTCTGTTTGTATCTCTGTTTTAGATATCGACTTGTTCCTTACGGAAACCATTCATATCTGGAGTCTCTGACAGACAAATCTAAGGTACTCTGTGAAGCTCCATTTTCACTGAAATACAGAGTTCTTATATCTCTTAACAAAATGGACGGTTTGCTTTGATATTGGCATTCAATTTATTTTTTAGACCTAGATATCATTGAAGAGCCAGTGTATTGTTCAATATCTTGTCTAGTTCAGGTTTAGTTTTGGGGGGCTTGTAGATGAAAATTAGGTTTTGACAGTCTGTTGAGAAGGGATATGGGCAGGTCAGAGGAGGATGTGTGCACTAGGATAGGAAAAGAATCACCATGACATAGATGTTTATAGCTTGGATATCACCAGAAGTGTTTTAGATTTTAGATTTTTTTTCAGATTTTGGGATATTTGCATATAGATACTAAGATATCTTGGGAATGGGACCCAAGTCTAAACACAAAATTCATTTATGTTTCTTTTTTTGAGACGTAGTCTTGCTCTGTTGCCCAGGCTGGAGTG
>NW_012106252.1:372730-376018 GCF_000951045.1 Mandrillus leucophaeus
CATGATCTCGGCTCACTGCAACCTCCGCCTCCTGGGTTCAAGTGATTCCCCTGCCTCAGTCTCCTGAGTAGCTGGGATTACAGGCATGCACCACCACACCCGGCTAATTAGGTATTTTTAGTAGAGATGGGGTTTCTCCATGTTGGTCAGGCTAATCTCAAACTTCCAACCTCAGGTGATCCACCTGCCTTGGCCTCCCAAGGTGCTGGGATTACAGGCGTGAGCCACCGCGCCTGGTCTATTTATTTATTTTTCTTTTCCCATCTACTCTTCCTGGAAAGGTTTTGTAGCATTTTGGATTTTTGGATTCAGGATGCTCAACCTATGGTACATTTTCATTGATGGTGAAACAGTTCTAAGTGCATTGTTATTTGCCCAAGGTTATTGTAGTTGTTCAAATCTATGGAAGATAGAGTCCAGCTACAATACAAGTTTCCAGTGGGATACAGACAGAATATTACTTGAGAGATTGATAGGATTGGGAACAATCTCTAGAAGCCTGTCTTGGTGCCAGACCCATAGCCAGTTTTCTCTTCTTGGGCAGGAGCTGCCGTTATACTGTTCTGGGGGGTTGCGGTTTTTCTGGGACAACAAGTTTGACCATGCAATGGTGGCTTTCCTGGACTGTGTGCAGCAGTTCAAAGAAGAGGTTGAGAAAGGCGAGACACGTTTTTGTCTTCCCTACAGGTCAGTATAGCACAATGCTGAGTCAACCTGTATAGGACCAAATTGAACAGAATTGAAGCAGCAGTAAGAATGGAGGCAAAACAGTATAAATGGTGGGAAAGCAAAAATATGGCACAGAATCACATGACATTGATGGGCAGAGACTGACCCAGTACTGCAAGCAGGACAGAATGTGACCACCTAGTCCTTGGAGTAGAAGAATGTGGCCTTAGATGGTTTAGGGGGTTTTATTGGCATAGAGCTCAAGCCTCCTCTCCAGTTTCAAGAAGGTGTTTCCCTGAAGTCCTTGGAAATACACAGGAATGCTAGTTTTGATTTTTTTAGGATCCCAGTGATGGATGGAAACTCTAGGTTTTACCTAGAGTAAGGCTGCTTCTATCACCCCAAAATAAGCTTTTTTTTCTACTGCCTCCTTTCTCCCCTGCCAAGTTCAGGGATGCCTAGGAAAACAGCAAGAAGTACTGTAACCCTCACTCACCTCTACTCCAGGCTTCTCTTCTCTTAAAGTGTGTGTCCTGTCCCTGTACTCTGCAATGACAATGAGGCTCTTGTGACAGTCTTCTTGATTTTTTGGCTTTCAAGCAAATCCAAAATACACTACCGTTCCTTACCAAATGTTCTTTAATAGATAAAATGACACGTCATTTGGGACGTCATGGGACTTGAATGGTCCCATGATCAAGTCCCTGCCCTGAACTGACTTAACTCAGATCTCAGTTACTAATGAGTTCTGCTGTGTCCATCTGCAGGATGGATGTGGAGAAAGGCAAGATTGAAGACACAGGAGGCAGCGGCGGCTCCTATTCCATCAAAACCCAGTTTAACTCTGAGGAGCAGTGGACAAAAGCTCTCAAGTTCATGCTGACGAATCTTAAGTGGGGTCTTGCGTGGGTATCCTCACAATTTTATAACAAATGACTTTTTTCCTTAGGGGGAGGTTTGCCTTAAAGGCTTTTAATTTTGTTTTGTTTGCAAACATGTTTTAAATTAAATTCGGGTAATATTAAACAGTACATGTTTACAATACCAAAAAAGAAAAAATCCACAAAAGCCACTTTATTTTAAAATATCATATGACAGATAGTTTCCAGAGCTACAACATGCCAGGTATAGCTGCCAACCATTGTCACAGTTTTGACTCTTAACCCCATGGACTCCTTTCCCTTTCTTCTCTGGAAAAAACTAATTTAAATTTGCTTTTTTTTTTTTTTAACTGAGTTGAATTGAGATTAATGTGTTTTCACTGGATTTGTATCTCTCTCAACTTCCTGCACTTAACAGTATGAAATAGAAACTCGTCTTTACTGAGATGAGGATATGTTTGAGATGCACAGTTGGATAATGTGGGAAAATGACATCTAAGCTTTACCTGGTCACCATGTGATGTGCAGATGCTTGAAATGTAACACTTCTCACTCAGTTCTCATACTGAATGCCGACTCTGCTCTGTGTTAGAGATATGAAATGGTGTTTGATACTGTTTGAGACATTATGGAGAGATTTAATTATTTGTAATAAAAGATTTGCTGCAGTCTGAAAACTGCCCAGGGGCGCACTGTTGGGTTTTTCTTTAAAGTAGAGTACTTTGTATTCTGGGAGAATTGAATTCTAATGCAGGTATGTGGAAATTCTGTTGAAACATGTTCAGAGTTAGTTTTAGTTTTAAAAAAAGACTCTAGTAAAAATAGATAACTGTTGAGGAAGCCCCGTTTGTGTAGATCTGAATAACGGAACAGAGATGTTAAACTAATTTTAAGGGGAAATAAAGGCTACCTCTTTGATGCTTAGTCAAGGTCACCCAGATAGTCTGTATTTGAGTCCCTGATTAATACTGATCTCCATGCCTGATGTTCCTCTTAATGAAATTAAAAGTATAAATATCTTGTTAAACAAAAATGAAACAACTGATCTGTCTCCACTTAGCTTTTTAACATTTTCAGGCTGATATAACAAAAAGGGCATGCTCGTCCACCTTAACTCTCTCTGATAAAGAAAAAATAAGCATGAAATTGGCATACAAAATACAGTTCAAAAGAGACTTGGAACTTCTGTACCCTTAGTATGAAAGTAAACAGAGGGAGGCATGAGTGCAGTGACGAAAGGCTGTTTATATTTGGTGGATTCAGCCTCCCTCATGTGTTAGAGGAAGCAACAGTCTTCAGAGCTCTGGCTGCCAGGTGGGGAGGAATAGACTGCTGTCTCCCCGGAGTGTTGGCTCCCACGCTGTGAGTCAGGATTGCATAAGAGAACTCAGCAATGCTTGCCAAGGCAATACCAGTGATGCTCTGCAAATGCCCCACAACCTTCAGAAATAGAGACAGATTTCTTATTACTAAAAAATCTCAACATGTTTTAGTGCACAAACACACACATTACTTGGGATGTTCTCTCAAGGCAATTGTAAATTCAAATTTCTGAAATCCAGATTCCAGTGTTTGCCAATGGCCAAATTATATTAGGATACCTTTTCCCTGATAATGTTAGCATGGAAACTTTCTGCTAGACATTTCCCTCTGCTGGAGATAAGTTTTGTGAAATATAAGAATGATATTTGGGCCTTGACATTTTCATTAATTGAGAAGATATAATTGTTGGACTTTG
>NW_012106252.1:377058-378013 GCF_000951045.1 Mandrillus leucophaeus
AGCCCTATCCTAGATTTTTCCCTCTCAAATCTTGCACACTAATCCTAATCCTGGGTCTTGGCACTTCTGTAGGTTGTCTTCTGTTTTCCTTTAACTGATGGGTGAAATGTTTCCTGTTAAATGAATTCTCACCATGCTGGTCCTGCTCAGTGGTGCATACCTGGCTCCAACACTCATGGTTTTGGATGAAAGCACTTGCTGCAATGATTCCTACTGCCAACAGCATGAAGTCTTCCTTCACTGAAATAAACTTTTCCCTGAGTGATTAAAACCACATTAATTTTAAAGCTAGAATGGAACTTGATCTTCCAAATCATAGGGTCATGGAACTTTATGAATTATTTGTGTCAATCATCTTGGATTTTTTAGACATAGAAGGAAATGGTCAAGTAGTAGCTCATTTACCTGCTCTCCCATTCTCCCCCAACTTAACTGGGATTAACATGAGCCTTATGTCTGAATGGTTTATAGGCCTTTTGTAGTTCTATTTGTCTCCCTAATGGTTGGTTGTAACTCTGAGGCTTTTAAACAGCCTGTTTTTACAGTGATCAAACACTTTTGTCCAAGTTGCAATCCTGTGACTGTTTTTTCTTTTTTCTTTTTCTTTTTTTTTTAGATGGAGTCTTGCTCTGTCACTCAGGCTGGAGTGCAGTGGTGCGATCTCGGCTCACTGCAAGCTCCGCCTCCCAGGTTCACACCATTCTCCTGCCTCAACCTCCTGAGTATCTGGGACTACAGGCGCCCACCATGCCCGGCTAATTTTTGGTATTTTTAGTGGAGACAGGGTTTCACTGTGTTAGCCAGGATGGTCTCGATCTCCTGACCTTGTGATCCGCCCGCCTCGGCCTCCCAAAGTGCTGGGATTATAGGCATGAGCCACTGTGCCGGCGACTTTTTTTTCCTAAGTGACTGACCAAAGCAGTCCAGTAACCTTGAGTTATATGCAGCTATAAAG
>NW_012106252.1:378063-384970 GCF_000951045.1 Mandrillus leucophaeus
GCCTCCCAAAGTGCTAGGATTATAGGCATGAGCCACTGTGCCGGCGACTTTTTTTTCCTAAGTGACTGACCAAAGCAGTCCAGTAACCTTGAGTTATATGCAGCTATAAAGAAAAAACTAGGAAAGAAAATATGTTAATTACTTAAAGTAATTTAAATTTAAAAGTAAAAGCCTTTAGGGTTTTCCTGACCGTGCTCAGTCCTCTGCATCCAAACAACATATTGGAAGCTAATGAGAACCAGGTAGCCTGAGTAGGTTATCCAGGACTGGATGCCATGCTAGGCTAATTCCATTCCCCAAGTTCTTATGGTCTGTGTCCCCTTCCCTGTTCCTGGAAGGAGCCTACCTTATAGGAGTTGTCTTACCCTTGCAGCTGACTGGGAGTGGAGTTCTCAATTGAAGCCCTCAACAGGCTCTCATATATGGGTTCATGCAGAAGATAGACCAGGTCGAGCAGTGTCAGACAGGTTGCATGCAGCCTCATGGCTGGAACCAAACAGCCATTGTATCCTAGATGGAGTATGGGAATGATAGGGATAATTTATAATCCTATCTTCTCTGATCATAACCACAGTTGTGACATAAAGCTGTTGAGGTGCTAATGTGCTTCCTGGTTGCTATGTTCTGCAAGAAACCTGTTTAGCTGGAGATCAGTTTTGAAGGACAAAAGTAAAGGTAGAGAAACCTCCATCTGTAGTATATGTACAATTAGCATGTAGTTGTCCCTGTCTTATCTTATGCTTTTCTATAAAGTCAACTCTTTGATCCTGCAATAAGAGTGCCTAGTAAGTCCAAACAGAAACCAGTTGCTAAGACACTCTGAGCTTCTTTCCCTGACAAGTGCCAGAGGGAACACCTTTTTCAGTCATCCAGAGACACCATCAAGCTTCCTACTGTTCCTCATTGGCAGGTTCTGCCCACTGCTCCCAAATTCCTGTGCACAATTTTTTTTTTTTTTGAAAAGGAATCCTCTCTGTCGCTCAGGCTGGAGTGCAGTGGCACGATCTTGGCTCACTGCAACCTATACTTCCCAGGTTCAAGCAACTCTTGTGCCTCAGCCTCCCAATTAGCTGAGATTACAGGTGCCCACCACCACACCCAGCTAATTTTTGTATTTTTAGTAGAGATGGGGTCTCACTATGTTGGCCAGGCTGGTCTTGAACTCCTGGCTTCAAGTGATCCACCTGCCTCAGCCTCCCAAAGTGCTAGGATTATAGGCATGAGCCATGCCCGCCTCCCCTTGCACATTTTGTATTGTTTTCTATGGAAGTCTCCAACCCATATTCCCTAACACAGTAAGATACCTAAAACCTCTAGGAGCATCTCCACATATGCCAGGGGAGTGGGCAGATTAATTTGGAAGTTCAGGGACTTCAAAACATCAAGCTCTGACTCCAGCAGTTCTTCTTTAGTGTGTAGATAGCCTAGAGCCTGGAGGAAATTCAAGACTGTAATGTTGCTGATTATCTGAGCAAAGAAAAGAGAAGGAAAGAAGAATGTTAGGATAAAGGCCATACATCTTGGCAGAGTGCACAAAGCCCTTCATAATCCAGCCCATTCCTTCATCTCAGTCTTGTCTCATGGTAATTCCCCCTCATATTCTGCTTGTCATACAGAATTACTTGCAGTTTCCAAACCCACCATGCTGTCCCTCTCCAAGCCACTACACAGGCTGTTTTCTATACCTGGATCTCCCTTCTTTTCCTCCCTAATTCCTCTCCCTCTTCTCTTGGGATCCTCCCATTTCCCATCCACCCCATTTCAAGAAGTCATTCAAGGCTGATGAGGTACATTTATAGCCCTCTATTTACATTAATCGGAGCTTTTTTTCCACACTATTTGTATGTGTCTTTTCCCATTACATAATAGATTCCTTGTTAGCACAGACAATATTGTTTACTGTTGTAGCCATGGCACCTAGTGCAGCGTCTGGCCATAGAATGAACTCAGTAAGTATTTGTTGAATGAATGATATTTTACTGTGTAGACATTGGGTAGTGATGTGGAAACATTTTTTTCCCCTTGTAAATGTAATAGTGTGTCTTTACTGCTGATAGGTATGCTGGCAATTCAGGCACCTTATGTAAACTGCCCTTGAGTCCAAGGGGAGGAAAGGTGACCAGTATGAATGATGGCATCTGTCCCAATTATACTTTGGGAACAGAACTTCAGGCTATTTAATACCTGCCTCTGTGTGAGTGAGAGGGGGAGAAAGAGTGAGCATGTGTGTGTGTGTGTGTGTAGGAGGTATGCTTAGGAAGCATAATTACACTCTGGAATTTCCACGAGTTGTATCACCTAACCTAGGAGTAGGTTTCTCACAGCTACCTAGTTTTTTTTGTTGTTGGTTTTTTTGAGACAGTCGTTCTGTTGCCCAGGCTGGAGTACAATGGCACGACCTCAGCTCACTGCAACCTCTGCCTCCCGACTTCAAGCAATTCTCCTGCCTCAGCCTCCTGAGGAGCTGGAATTACAGGTGTACACCACCACACCTGGCTAAGTTTTGTATTTTAGTAGAGATGGGGTTTCACCGTGTTGGCCAGGCTGGTCTTGAACTCCTGATCTCAGGTGATCCACCTGCCTCAGCCTCCCAAAGTGCTGGGATTACAGGCATGAGCCACCATGCCTGGCCGTTGTTTTTACTTTGTAATTTATTTATTTTCTTCTTGTCACTGAGTTGAAGCTCATCACAGCCCCCTTTGTATAAAAGCCGGTTTCTTCCTTACACTCAGGTGCCCATGAGCAACCCCAGCTCCTTACTTTGTTTTGGAAGGAAAGTTTGCTGGCCAACTGAACACATGACACAAGACGGAGAGTAAACTTGTTGACAAGCTGCTGTTTCAGAGCCCTCCAATTCTGAGACTCTCTCTTATTATCTCTTGGCTGGATTGTGGCTTGCCTGCAGATGTTCTCTGCCTGTTTTACCATAAACCTATAAGGAAGGGAAGGAGAGTAAACAATCCACACTCAAACTAAAGGGAGTTTAATTTGCTGGCTAAGAAATTTATATTTGAGGCTGAGCATGGTGGCTCGCACCTGTAATCCCAGCACTTTGGGAGGCCAAGGCAGGCGGATCACTTGAGCCCAGGAGTTCAAGACCACCCTGGGCAACATGGCAAAAACCCGTCTCTACCAAAAATAAATAAATAAATAAATTAGCCAAGTGCCAAGTGTGGAGGCACATGCCTGTAGTCCCAGCTACTCAGTAAGCTGAGGTGGGAGGATCACTTGAGCCCAGGAGGTCAAGGCTGTAATGAGCCGAGATCCCACCATTGCATTCCAGCCTGGGTAACAGAGCAAGACCCTGTCTCAAAACAACAATAACAACAAATTTATATTTGCAAGTTAGAGAGGGTATAAAACCAGGTCTCCGGGTAAGGGGCAACTACTTGTACTTTCTTAAAGATGTAGGTACATTAGCCACTCTGAGAGGTGCTGCTCACAAAGGCGTTACGGCAGGGCTTTACCTTTCTAGGATTTCTACAGCCTGGTAGCTCACAGATTTCTCCAGACACCATTGTTCAGACAGGAGAAAAACAAACTCTGCCAAAACAGGAAAAAAGAGCCTAATTCACAAGATGCAACCAAAACCACTCTGTGAACTCTTGGCGTTGTGTAAAAGCCATGATGGGGCCAAGGGAAGAGGGTCAGGAGGTGAGAAAGATGAGACTAAAACAACCAAAGCTGAGCTTAGTTTCCTTTGCTGCCAATAGGCAGATCAGAGGCATGAAAAGGAGGCTGACTGAGTGCCAAAGACAAGGGTTTACCAAGCCCCCTCAGTGACCCTTGAGCCTTCGTGTGGGTTTCAGCTGATAAAAGGCTTGGCCGGTTACACACAAACATACCAGCTGGTCTAGGTGACCTCTACACCATGCTGGGAACCCCCAGCTTCAAGGAAGATTCTTGGATGGATAAAAACCCTAACTGCTATATTCTGTTTTCTGTGGAATGTTGGCAGGAACAGAAAGATCCCTCCTGGAGCTTCGATATTCTTTATGACACTGTTTGTTTAGTAACCACCCTCTGGAGAACTCCCATTGCTTTACAAACACAAGTCACCTTACAGCTGGACACCATCTCTCCACCACCAGTTTGTTGGGTAAATCTGGTGGCTGAGCCTCTCCCCAGGAGCAAGTGTGTTACTGTGAAGTGGCTTGTTTTTGAAGAAACATCCCCTAAATTGGGGAACATAGCCCAATTTAGGGGGAGGGAGTCATTGGGAAGGTGGGAAGGGTGAGATACCTTGGCAAGATTTTAGCCTGCCTCTGTTTCTCTTTGCAAGAACAGCTCCAGATAGAATTATATTTATCTTGCAATATCATTAGAGGGTGGAAACAAAGGTAAATATCAGTTCTCAACAAAGAAAGCTCCTACAGACCGAAGACCTTTTAGCATTGATCAGTAGAGAATTACACATTTAGTCAAATAATCATATGTCTTCAGAGAAAATTTAACTTTCTTAGAAAATGAAGTCAAGCTTACACAAGACAGTTTAACAATCTACTCAGCACACATTACACATAGACGTACAAAACCTCATCGTTACAGAGGCTACGGTTTGGCTAGTAATGTCTAATGCAGAACAGAATTAGTTTAAACAATTCAGCAAAATACCCTAGAACATGTAATTGTGTCTCTTATTAGTCATTTTATTTGCTTGACTTTAGGCTTTATTTCTTAGTTTTGTTCTTTGTGTGTGTGTGCAGTTGTTGAGTTTTGGTTTGGTTTTGCTCTGAATTATCTAGGCATTTGTTTCTGTTTTCCATTTTAATTTGCCAAGGAAACTGAGCTTGGATTAGGTGGAATGGATGAGGGTTACACCTTTCCCTTGCTATTGGCCCCACCTCCTCAATAACAATCATAGTCAGATCTGCTATTAACTAAAAGACCCTCCCCTTTTAACCTCTTAGGGTAGGGCTCCACCTCTCTCTTTTCCATCACTGTTGAATTTTTTAAAACAAACAAATAAATAATAAATAGACGGGATCTTGCTACATTGCCCAGGCTGGTCTCAAACTCCTGGGCTCAAGCAGTCCTCCTGTCTCAGCCTCACTGTTGAATTACTTGAAAGCCTGGCTTACACACCTACTGCTTCCACTTCATCATTCACTCCCTAATTTTCTATATGTTGGCTTCTACCTTTCCTAACTTGCTGAAATGATTCTCAGAGGACAGTAAATATGTCCAAATTGTTAAATATCATGGCTTTTTGCAATCTTTAGTTCTGTTGATATCCCTAAAGCATCTGAAACTTCTGACCATCATCCTTTTCAGTCTCCTCTTGACTTCCAAAAGTCCCTTGGTTCTATTCCTATCTCCTCCTTTTATTTCCTTCACAAGTCTTCTTACTCCAATTCCCTGAACAAAAAGTGTTTTCCCAAGGAACTGTCCTTGACCTGCTTTTCTTTTCTCCTTCTAGGAGCTCATCCTCTGCCACAGTTTCAACAGTATCATTGTGAAGGTAACTTGAAAACCTTGATCTCCATTTCTGACCTCTCTTCTAACATATATATATATGTGTGTGTGTATGTATATATATTTTTTATTTTTATTTTTATTTTTTTTGAGACAAGGTCTCACTCTGTTACCCAGGCTGGAGTGCAATGGCATAATCTCAGCTCACTGCAACCTCTGCCTCCCATGTTCCAGCCATTCTCCTCTGCCTCAGCCTCCTGAGTAGCTGGGATTACAGTTGCCTGCTACCACGCTAGGCTAATTTTTGTATTTTTAGTAGAGATGGGGTTTCACCATGTTGGCCAGGCTTCAAAGCTATTATTATCTTTCCCAAACAAAAGTCACTTTTCCTCCTGCTTTATCTGTGTAGTGTGTCTGTGTGTTTCTTTTCTTTTTTTGGAGACAGAGTCTTGCTCTGTCACCTAGGCTGGAGTGCAGTGGCACGATCTTGGCTCACTGCAACCTCCGCCTCCCAGGTTCAAGCAATTCCCCTGCCTCAGCCTCCCGAGTAGCTGGGACTACAGGCACCTGCCACCACACCCAGCTAATTTTTGTATTTTTAATAGAGACGGGGTTTCCCTATGTTGGCCAGGCTGGTCTCGAACTCCTGACCTTGTGATCCACCCACCTCAGCCTCTCAAAGTGTTGGGAATACAGGTGTGAGCCACCGTGCCCGGCTGTGTCTGTGTGTTTCTTTTAGTGACCACTATACTTCCAGTCTTCTAGGCTCAACCGTTTAGCATAGTCACCTTTTTCTCCTTCACTTCCTAAATGTATACACAGCAGAACCCTAGACTTTGCCTCTGGAATGTTTTTAATACACCCTCCCTTGTTATTCCCTCTACCCTATCACCTAACCTGGTGACATTGACTCTACCTGTCTGCCTACCTCCCATCTCCCTCTGGTTTAATCCATCCTTTACCTCCCTTACATCACTGCCAAAATAATGCTTACTAAGGGAGGGTTACCGTCATATCCCTTATTTAAAAACCTTCAATGTCTTCTTGGTTTTCTACTAAACCAAGGATAAATTCTTCCCCTTGGCATTCAAACTTCCACATGGAATGTCTCCAAACTACCTTTCCAGTCTTAATTTCAACTCTCTTCCACATGCATTGGCCGACATGGACTGCACTGTACCCACATGCACCCTAAGCACCCCATTTCCATAGCATTACTCATGCTACCTCTTTTTGGTAGAAACGCTGTCTCCTTCCTCCCCCTTCACCAAACCAATGTCCTCCTTCCTTCAAGGTCTGCCTGAAATGTCCGATGCCTGGGCCATCCCCTGAATTCTTCCTATTACCATATCGCTCCTCTCAACCCCCATAAACGCTTGTTTTATCGCTCTCTGACATCACTTATCTAATCATAGTACCTAGTCATTGCATATTTGTTCTAATATCTCCCCCAACTTGCACATGGTTTGAAGGCAAGACCTCTATCTCTATT
>NW_012106252.1:385510-393378 GCF_000951045.1 Mandrillus leucophaeus
TTTTTTTTTTTTTTTTTTTTTTTGAGACGCAGTGTTGCTCTTGTCGCCTAGGCTGGAGTACAATGGCACGATTTCAGCTCACTGCAACTTCCGCCTTCTGGGTTCAAACGATTCTCCTGTCTCAGCCTCCCAAGTAGCTGGGATTACAGGTGTGTGCCTGTAATCCCACCTGGCTAATTTTTGTATTTTTAGTAGAGACGGGATTTCACTATGTCAGGCTGGTCTCGAACTCCTGACCTCAGGTGATCCTCCCACCTCAGCCTCCCAAAGTGCTGGGATTACAAGTGTGAGCCACCATGCCTGGCCCTCTATTTCCTTTCTAGCCAATCGGTGCCACTCATAAGTACTCCATACAAGTCAAAGAAATCAAGGGGAGGGCACTGGTGAGTCTTGTCCATCAGTATACCCCCAGCACCCCACAGAGAAGGTTAGCAAACATTCTCTGAATGAATAAAATCAACGGAATCTCAAGGTCGTGCCTGAAAGACAAAAGCCCCAGTCTCCCATGAACCCAGCTCCCCGGCCCTGCAGCCGCACCCACGATCCGGGGCTCCCTGAAGCTGCCCAACCGCCCCGAAGCCTCCTGCACTGCTTGCTCATTCTGCTGGGCCAAGTGAAGCAGGGCGTCTTCGATCGTCTCTGTGGCGACAACTCCAAACTGAAAGTCAACGAGGGAGGCCGATCTTGGCCTCATGGGTCCGTCCATATTCACGAGCCTCTTGGGGCACCTGGACGGGCTCACTGGATCCACATACCGACTCCCTTAGCTCCTCTCTAGTCTTCTGCCACACCCTGGATTCCTCGCCCCTTCCAATGAGTGTGTCGTCGCCTCAAGTCTGAGGAAAACCCAATTACCACCACAGCCTGGAACCCTCCACAGCTTTTTCCCACCCCAACGGCCGCGGACTTCTCAGCCAATCAGAAAGCACGTCCGCTTCTCACCTCCCGCATCCATCCCGTGTGCCTGGGAACCGCGGTTCAGCCTAGCAAAGGGCACGCGGACTACATCTCCCAGAGTCCACTGCAGTGGCCCAGGACTACTGTTCCCAGCGAGCCCCGCGCGGCGGCAACGCGAAGAGAGGAGCGGCAACATGGCGGCTTCGGGAGCTGGTGACCCTCTGGATGCTAAGCGTGGAGAGGCCCCTTTCGCTCAGCGTATCGACCCGACGCGGGAGAAGCTGACATCCGAGCAACTGTATTCCATGCGGCGGGCGCAGCTTGCCCAGTGGCAGAAGGTCCTACCGCAGCGGCGGACCCGGAACATCGTGACCGGCCTAGGCATCGGGGCCCTGGTGTTAGCTATTTGTATCCGTCCTTGTTGTAGACTCAAGGGGACCGCATATAGGGGAAGGGGAACAGAATGTGCAAGAGGGCTGAACCACCCGTTTAATTTTGGGGTAAAATGGGGTTAGTACTTTGTTATTCATAAGGTACTCTTTTATTTTGATTTATTAATAACGGAGTTGGGGTTCAGGGCTTAGAAACAGCAGCGGTGGGAAGCCGGAATCACTGATTTGGGAAGGTAACAAGCGTGGTAGAGCAAATCTAGGAAAGGGGAATGTGCATAGTCCGTGTGGTTTCCTGAACCTACCTCCCCAGATGGTTACACTATCTACTCGATCTCCCAGGAGCGTTTCCTAGATGAGCTAGAAGACGAGGCCAAAGCTGCCCGAGCCCGAGCTCTGGCGAGGGCATCAGGATCCTAATCTGGATGGGTATTGATCATGTCCAACCTGCTGGAGCCCCTTCACATGGTGGATGATGCCCCATGACCCTGTAGAAATTGAATCCTGCTCACAACATTGTTGGCCTTCTTACTAACCTTGGGCCATGATTGATCCCAAGAAACCAGGGACTTAAGCATTTGGCTACTGTCAAAAGAACAGAACTTTGCCCACTGCACACTTGCTGTGTACAATGACAGCCCTTTCTTGTAGTTTGTTTCCTTGAGAGATGTGCGTGCGACTGTGGCTTTTCCCAATGTTTCTGACTTTGTGGTTTACCCCCTTCACCTTCCAGGCATGCGATTGTTACGAGGTTAGGCGTGGCAGCTCTGTACAGTGTTTGAGCCGAAAGTGGTATAGATAGGGTCAAATTGAGATAATAAACTGAGTCATTCTCCTGGAGTCAAGTGAGTATGGAGGCTGAGAGGCAGTATATGGCACTTCATGCTGGAAAGTTTCACAAGCAGTAGCTGCAGTGGTGGCATTGCCCCAGGGAGCTGTAAATGTTTAACTAGAATTACTTTTTCCATGAGATCTTTCCACCTGATTTAAGGGAGAGATCACTGGGTGGTTTGAGACTGAACCCACGTCTTAGGGGAAGGAAGGTCACTCTTCTGTCCTCTACCCACAAGAACATACTGTAACTCTACTGCTTTTCCCATCCCCAGAGGGAGAGGGAGAGGGAGAGGGAGAGAGAGGTGGATGAAGGGTGAAAGACAAGCAGTCTTCATTCTTTTAACTTTCCCTTGTACCTGCCTGTACAGGTCTAGGGTGGGGTCTAGAGGGGATCCTAACTTAGTCAAGTGGATCACTGACCTTGCAGTTTCCTCATTAACTGATGGTAGGAAGCCAGAGGGCTGGGCAGCTTCCACCGCTGCCTCCCACTGCGAAAAGAAAAGTCCCTTTTAAATCCTCCCCTACCTCACCCCACAAGGCTTTGCTCCCCAATTCCTAAGGCATGGCATATGGATTCATGGCATATGGATTCACGGCATCCTTGTTTCCAGGATTTTTATTGGTTGCTGCTAATGTGGTGTGAGCATATCACCTACACTCTCCCAGCTGGGAGTGGGCCCCTCTAGAAGCATCTGGGCTTGGGCGGGATTGCTTAGTGGTTGACTGTTGGCAGGGGAGAGGGGCTAGAGATGAAGATGGTAGGCTGCAGGACTAACACCTCCACACAGCAAACAGTTCACATATGTTTGGCTCTTCACTATAATGGAGCTGCACTCTCCATGCCCCCCGGCCTTCTACCCCTTCAGTGCTGGGATCTTCCTTGCTCAGTTGTGTTGGTCAGAAAAGCATCAGATTCTGAGAACACAGGCTCCATGGTGGGCTCTGGTGTGGGGGAGATACATGGCTTCTGTTCTGAATTCACTGGAGGGAAAAGAAAAGGTGATGAAGAAACCTCCAAGGTGGGAGGATGGCGAAGCTGCAGCCAGGTACCATTCCCTGATTCCCTGGGCTCTCCCTCCCTTGGGCCCGCCCTCACCATCCTGCCAACATCCCCGGCGAATGTCACCCCCTTGCTTGCCCGCTGCTCCTGGGAGCCGGTGCTGCTGCCACTCAGGGAGTTCCTTCGCATGATGCCTGGGAGCAGGATGGGGGAGGGAGAGCACTAAGTGAGGAAAGGGGAGGTGGGGAGAGGGGGTCTATTCCCCTGGGGCAGACCCCCAGGACCTGGAAAAAAACAGTAGACAGGAAGGGGTCTCAGGGAAAAGATGGAAGCTGGGTGACTGCAGTCTCACCAGGGCCTGGGGGCTCAGAGCGCTGTAGGCTGTTGCGGCGGGAGGTGGGGAAGCTGCCCTTGGAGAGGCGGCGCTGGCGGCTGGACAGCATAGCAGCTGGGGCCACAATACCCGGTGGGGGCTGCTTCCCCAGCCGGCTGTACAAATCTTCAATTTCTTTTTTCTGTAGTGTCTGTAGAGTTTCCACCTCTGACAAGTGCCTGAGGATGCACGGAGGACATGAAAGGGCTAGCCACACACCATGCTCTCCCAGGTTCACCTCTCGCTCCTCCATCCTCCCCAGACTCACTTCTGCCGAAGACTCTGCAGCTCAGCCCAGAACTCCTCATCTTCCCCACTGCTTTCTGACTCCTCGCTGCTCAGACACAGGCTGTTGTAGTAGGAGTAGTTCATCCACACTGGGCTGGGATGGCTCAGGGGTGGGGGGCTGCCCCCAACTTGGGGTTCCTTCCCATCATCTCCTTCCTCCTCAACTCCAGCCCCCAGACCCTCAGCTGCACGGTCGCTCTCAGCCAGAGCTTCCCTGGTCTCTGGCCCGGCTCCAGCACTGTCCTCTGTGTCTGAGCTCTCTGAAGTAAGCTGAGGGGTTGAAGGTTTTGGAGAACCGGAGAGAGTGGGGGATGTTGGCTGCAGGGGAAGAGGCTCAGCTGGTTCCTTGGATGAAGTCACTTGGAAACGCCCAACAAGCTGCGGCTTTCCCTCTGTAGGGCGACGAGGAAGAAGGCATGAGGAAAGGAGAGCAGTGACAGGAGAGACAATGAGTAGGGATAATGGCAGGGGAAGGTCAGTGGTCAGAGGCCTCACCTTCAGAGATGGGCGCCAGCCTGGCTTCCCCTGGGAGAGGCCGAGCAGGAGGTGGCGAGGCCTAGAAAGTGTGGGGCCATGAGAAGGGAATAGTGCAGAGTGGAGTCTCCCTAATCATCCCTCTTGGTTTTCTACTCACCTCATTCTCCACCTCAGCTGTGTGGGGTGAAGGACTCTCCTGGCCACCAGGAGCAAGGGGAGGGGGAAGGGGCAGGCTAGGGAGGGGACTAGGAGGGGCTGGAGGAGATTGGGAAAGGAGCCCGGGCGAGGGGGACAGCAGGGACTGGGCCACAGTCATCACAGCCAGTGAGAATGCACTAGCCAGAGAGAGGAGAGGGGCTGCTGTGGTGGAGGGGAGGGAAGAAGTGGAGGGGCATGGAGGAAAGAAAGGGGGACTAAGAGTGACCTGAGAACAAGTGGGAGAGAATGTAGGTGGAGAAGTCATGGGGAGAGAACTCCGGGGAAACTGAGAGAGTGGGACTGGAAACTCAGGTGTGCTGGAGGAGAATGGAAGTGGAGAGCTGGTGGGGTGTGGAGAGGGATTTGAGGAGACCTGGGAAGAAATGGGGGAGAATGGGGAAGGGCTGGGATGACATGGGGGAGAAGCGATGGGGAAGATGGGACCTGGGGAAATGGGGGTTCCAGGGGAAAATGGGTTTCCAGGAGACAAAGGAGTTCCAGGAGAAGATGAGGAGGTGGAGAAGGCTGCCCAGCTCCTGTGCTCCAGGGAGTTGCTGCTCTGGAGCTCTGCTAGGAAGGAGGGTATGTTGAGACCACGGTCCCACATGCCCTGTGCCCTTCCCAGGAGCAACCCCAAGGGTTGGGATGAGCAAGGACAGAATCAGTACATACCATTGGATGGGTCTGGGAGGGGGATGGGCAGGGCAGGTAATGGTGCTGGCTCCTCCTGAGGCAGAGAAAGGAGTCCACAGTCACAGTGGGGAAGAGCAGTCTGAGATGGAAGGTGTCAGACTGGGGTTCCTAAGCTAGGACCCATAAACCTCTAGGAGTCTACATGAGTTTCAAGGGATTCAGAAGCATATGTGCTGAAATGTCATGATGTCTGCAACTCAACTCTCAAGTGGTTCTGAAAAATATAGTATGTATGCACACATACAGAGGGGAGAGGAAGAGAGATGATGATGCTAAGGTGGCAAAACACTAACAATTGGCAAATCTGGGCAAAGGGTATTCAGGGGTTCTTTATACAATTCTTGCAACTTCTCTCCACAAGTCTGAAATTATTTCAAAATAATGAGTTAAAAGAAAAGTATGTATTGAACAAGTTTTCCAGAACAAGAGGCGATGGCTTTCATCATATTCTCAAATGGGGTAAGAGCCACTGTTTTAGGGTCCCAGAGATGAAGAGGAGTGAGATCCAAGGGGACCGCTGAAGGCAGAGAGTAATGAACCCTGGAGCAGAGAGTCCATTTCCCCTGGAAGTGTCCAGAGGGGTCTGACCTGGGGGCTTAGGGTGTCTTCAGCAGCCTCCATGGGGCCAGTGTCTCTCTTCAACAGGGTCTCCACTCGCTGGATAATCTCCCGAATCCGTCTGAGAAATCCATCTCGCTCCGAGGGCAGAATGAACTCGTTATACACCTGGCGAGGGTCAATAGGATGGGGAGGGAGAGCTTGTTATCTCTCTCATCCCTCTCCCCCTGCTTCTCATCTTTAAAAATCAGGCCAGGTATGGTGGCTCACGCCTGTAATCCTAGCACTTTGGGAGGCCGAGGCGGGTAGATCACCTGAGGTCAGGAGTTCAAGACTAGCCTGGCCAACATAGTGATACCCCATCTCTACTAAAATACAAAAATTAGCCGGGCATGATGTTGGGGGCCTGTAATACCAGCTACTCGGGTGGCTGAGATGGGAGAATCACCTGAACCTGGGAAACGGTAGTTGCAGTGAGCCAAGATCACACCACCACACTCCAGCCTGGCGACTGAGCAAGACTCCCGTCTCAAAAAAAATAAAAATAAAAAATCCACCCTTCACACTACTGCTTCTGCCAACCACCAACCTGAAACAAGTAAATGCCTATTGTGTTCCAGGCACTGTGTGGTGTAAGGAGAAATAAGCCTAGAAGGAAAGGTGCTAACATTCATAGGATGCATATATATGCCAGCTGCTTTGCATATATTATCACATTTAACACCACTAACTTCCTGGGGCTCATATTAATATCACTGTGGTAGAATTAAGATAACCAATGCTCAAAGAGGTTAAGTTCCATCTGCCTAAGGTCACCGGATTTAAACCCACATCTACCTAAAGCCAGAGCCTGAGTTATCTTCACTGCTGCCTCACATGCTTTTGGACACAATTTCTGCCCCATAGGGTTTATAAAGTATCACACACAGGCCCACATACACCCATCCCACAAAGTTAAGTCAAAATAAGGCAATCAATGGCAAATGTCACATTCAAATCCATGAATACCTATTGAGCACCTACTATGTGCAGGCATGTGCTGGGTACTGTGGGAATACAGGGAAGCATGAAACAAGGTCCTAGTCTTAACAAAGCCCAAAACTTAGTGGAGGAGATACATAAATACATAATTAAACCTACTGCAAGGCAGCCTGTAATAGGTAAGGCACTTACAAGTGAGATATAGATAGAAATGCTGTTCCAGGGTTGCGGGTGTGGGGGGGTGGAAAGGCAGAGTTGTTTAATGGGTATAGAGTTTCAGATTTGCAAGGAAAGAAAACCCCTGGAGATCTGTTTCACAGCAATGTGAATATACTTAACATTGCTGAACTGCGCACTTAAAAATGGTTACGGTGGTCAACTTTACATTTATGTTTTTTAATCACAATTTTTAAAAATGCTATTCCAAAGGCAGAATACCACACTGGGGATGGGGGGAAGCTGGGACACTTTCACAGAGTAAGTCTTTGGAGCTGAACATTGACAGATGAGAAAAGCAACCTCTATTGAGGACCTACCACGTGTGGACACTTCTACATTACATTGTATCACATCAGAACATCTTTGCAAAACAAATACTATCATCTGCATTTTACTTATATGCAACTGAAGTTTACAGAGGTTAAGAAACTTGCCCAAGTTCATTGGATTAGTAAATAACAGAGCTGAAGTTTGAACTTAGGTATTATATGAAAGCGATCCCTTCCTCCATTCCAGGCTGTTCACCAGCAAGAGAAGAGCAGTCTAGGCAGAGAGAACAGTGTAGTAGCTTTGAAGCATGCAAGGCATGGTACATTATTATTATTTTATTTATTTATTTATTGAGACTGAGCCTTGCTCTATTACCCAGGCTGGAATGCAGTGGCATGATCTCGGCTCACTGTAACCTCACCTCCTGGGTTCAAGATATTCTCCTGCGTCAGCCTCTCGAGTAGCTGGGACTACAGGTGCCTGCCACCACGCCCAGCTAATTTCTATATTTTTAGTAGAGACAGGGCTTCACTATGTTGGTCAGGCTGGTCTCGAACTCCTGACCTCAAGTGATCCACCTGCCTTGGCCTCCCAAAAGTACTGGGATTACAAGCATGAGCCACAACGCCTGGCCTATTCAATCTTTTTTTCTTTCTTTTTTCTTTTCTTTTTTCTTTTTTTTTTTTTTTTT
>NW_012106252.1:393633-402623 GCF_000951045.1 Mandrillus leucophaeus
ATTTGAACCTTACTCTACAACTACAAGTAGCCACTAAATAATTTCGGGTGAAAATCAACAGATCAGATCCAAGTCTCAGGAGAACCCTGCTGCAGAGGAGTGGAGGGAGGACTGGGTAAGGAGAGAAAAGAGGGCAAAGGACTCTGGATGCATGGGGTGGGGTCACTTTGGCTGTGCAGAATCAGAGGGGGCTTGAAAGCCCAATACAGAAGGCTCTGAGAGAGAGAGCCCCTGAAGCAGGTGGAGGCAGAGGCAGGAAGGCACCCAACCTCTCCAGAGGCCTGTTTTGAAACCTGTGTGGCTGGAGGGAAGACTCTGAAAGGGTCAAGTGGTTTGATGGAAGGTGATGAGCCTTGTGTGCCAGGTGATATTGTGTCTTTGTCCTGGACACAAGGTGAATGACATGATGGAGGAGATGCTTTAGAGAGGGCTCCTAATACCTGGTGTTTCTCCCATTCCTTTCCCTCCTTCACCCCAGGGGCTGGCATCCACCACCTCCACTCCACTGAAACTGGTCTCCCACAAAGATCTCCTAACAAAAGGCAGTATGGTCTTGCCTGAGGATTCACCCTATGCCACCTCCTTGAAACTCTCTCCTCACTCAGTTTTGACTAACTTCCTCCTACCTCTGTGGCTTCATCTCTGTGTCCTTCCATGACCTACCCTGCCGCTTCCCACTCCAGAACTGGTGGTATGCGCTGAAACACACTCCGCAACCCTCTGTGTCTCTGGCTTTGCAGGCTCATCTCCCTTCACTCTCAACTCTGTACTGACCACTCCTCCATCCACCTCTCTCCAGCCCTGCCTGACCCATATCCCTCAGCTATGGAGGATCTTGTCTTGGCTGTCCCTTCTTCACTCAAGCTCATCATGACCTCTTAAAAAAATTCTTTCATTTCTAACTTCCTCTCTCCTTTGGTCACCTACTCTCCTACTCTCCTTTGGTGGCCTACAAGTTGTCCTTGACATCCCTTCTCCCTAACTCCCTATCATATCAACTCAGCAAATATTTATTGAGCATCTACTATGTACTATGTTCTGTACTACGTCAATAGGTTACTGGATTACAGAGTAACTTATTTTCCCGAAACAACCCTCAGATTCACCCTTTCTCCTCTTCCCTCCCATAAGCTACTCTCTCCTTTGTCCACAGGTGGTTTCCTGGGTCTGTCTCCCAGGTATTTTCCCTCCCTTCCCCTAACCCCCTTCCATATCCTATGGCAGATGGTCTTCACAAAGCCTACTGTCACCATGTTACACTCTGCCTTTTTTTTTAATTTTAATTTTTATTTTTTGAGACAAAGTTCACTCTGTCTCCCAGGCTGGAGTGCAGTGGCATGATCACAGCTCACGGCAGCCTTGACCTCCCAGGCTCAAGTGATCCTCCCACCTCAGCCTCCCAGGTAGTTGGGATGACAGGTATGTGCCACCACACATGGCTAATTTTTAAAATTTTTTGTATAGATAGGGTCTCATTATATTTCCCAGGGTGGTCTTGAACTCCTGGGTTCAAGCGATCCTCCTGCTTCATCCTCCCAGAGTGCTGGGATTACAGGTGTGAGCCACTGGAACCAGCCCGCTCTGCCTATTTATTTATTTTTAGACAGAATCTCACTCTTGTCACCCAGGCTGGAGTACAATGGCGTGATCTCGGCTCACTGCAACCTCCACCTCCCGGGTTCAAGCAATTCTCCTGCTTTAGCCTCCCGAGCAGCTGGGACTACAGGCATACGCCACCAGGCCTGGCTAATTTTTGTATTTTTTAGTAGAGACGGGGTTTCACCATGTTGGCCAAGCTGGTCTTGAACTCCTGACCTTGGGTGATCCACCCACCTCAGCTTCCCAAAGTGCTGGGATTACAGGCGTGAGCCACTGCACCTGGCCTCTGCCTAACTCTTAACATTGTCTATTCTATAATCTGGACCCACTTTACCTACCCAGCTTCACTCCCCGCAACTCTCCTGTAGGAATCTTTACTTCTAATGATAGTGATTCCCTCATGAAGCCCTCCCAGCCCCATATTCCAAGTCACTCTCTACTTGGAATGCCTTTGCTTATGCTGTCCCTGCATAGGGACACCCTTCACAGCCTTTCCACCCTTCACGGCCTTTCTCGCCCATCTGCCAAGGTCCTGGGTAAGCCCATTGCCTCTGCTGCCCAGTCCATCCTTCACCTACAGCCACAATATTGCACGTCTACCAGGCACTTACACATAGCACTTGTGTGTACCCGGTCAATGTGAGTCTCAGATTCCTCCAGCTGAGAAGCCAAACCTCACTGGATAAAGAGAAATCTCCCCACAAAACAAGGGCTGAGACGTCTTCAGTGTCACTGTGCTAAGTGTCAACCAGAGATTTAAAAACCCTTGCTGTCGGATCAGTGGGTTTCAGCCCCAGCGGACATCCGGAAGGAGACTCTTGTTCCAGATCCAAATACTCTGTCCTCATCTCTCTCCCCCTCACCATGGCAGCTGCAATCTCTTCCGGGCTGTCCCCATCCAGATCAAATCGGAAGGTCACCATCTTGCTGTTATGGGTCTGTAGCTGGCACTCAACCACTCTGTCACTCTGGTCTGAGACCTTCAGATTCAAAGTCAGCAGAGGGGAGGAAGTCAAGCCCTCTGTCATCATGCTGTGTCTCCACCCTAACCCAGCCAAGTGACAGCAGCCACAATGGACTTGGAGATAAGTAGATCCCACCCCTAAAGTCTGGTCGCCTCTTGAGTACCAGTCACACACTGCTTCTCCCCTTTTCTGGGTGACCCCCCCGGCTTTCCCCTGACACTCCCCTCCTGGCCCTGTAGGTTACTCTCTATCTCCTGTACTCCATCCTTACACTAGTGACCCGCAGCCGGGATCGGGGTCTGCGCCGGAGATTCCTCCCTGGGGGTCTCCTCATTTGTCCCATCCCTTCTCCCACATCGCTAAGGCCTGAAGCTGCATCTGAGGCATAGCTGGTAAAGAGAAAGGAGATAGAATGACTGTCAGAGCAGACATTGAGACCCTAGTGTCCCAAGTGTCTCACCCTGGCACCCCAACTTGTACTAGAACATACCTGTCCCCAGGGGAAAAGTCACTTCCAGGGCCAGAACGTGGAATGGATAGGGCAAAAGCCTGAAACAGGATAAGGGTTCACGAGGTCAGGGGAAGATAACTGTTGCAATCTAGGGAGATGGTGTCAAGGATGCTGGGAGGATATTAGGGAGATAGAATTAGGGAAAAGGAGGACAAGAATGATAGATTTCCAGGGACATAGGGCTGGATCATGAGATTGGGTTTCACAAGGAGGGAGATAGGTCATAGGCCTGGAATGGCTGGGAGTCCCCCATGCAACCCCCTCTCACCGAGGGCAGGCAGAGATGGGACTCAGCTGGGCTAGATGGCACCCCCCCAGGGGGCTGAAGGGCAGGGTCTGAGGCATCCAGGAAGCCGGAGGAGCTGAGGTAGCCATCAGTCTCGCAATCCGCTGGTTGGGGAGGGAGGGGATCAAGAAAACGGGAAATGAAAGGGAATAGTGGCAGAGGAAGGGGCCTGCCTAAGCAAGGAGGGGCCTGGAGCTGTGGGAGAGTTCCTTCCTGGAGGGAGCTTCATGGCTAGAGGTGGAAGGCAGGGTAAGTGACTGCGGTGGGAGTGAATTTCTGGGTTTGGGACAGAGTCCAAGGTGTTCTGGGACCTATGTCTCAAGATCAGGGTGACTTACAGGTGGTAGATGAGTAGCTGGCGTGGCGGAAAAGGAAGGGCTGATGCTGGTCTGCCTCTGGCTCCTCAGGTTCAGGGGGGAAAGCACTGGGGGGACCAGGAGCCATGGGCACAGTTGCTGGTGGAGGTCCTGGCTCTGGTGGGAGTGCCTCCAATTCCCTTGCTTTACGCAGCTTCTCACGCTTTCGCTGGATGGCGGCAACCCGTTCACGTACTGCACGGGCCACTGGTTGGTAATCGGCTTCACAGACCAAGCCCAAAGCTACCTGGAGTTGGGGTGGGGGATGAGGAACACAGCTTGGGACTCCCTCTCAAAGATCCATCAGGACACCTTCTTGGGAACTCCGGGATATGAGAGGAAGGAAACCAACACTTACTGATGACCCACTATGTCTGCTAACTGGCAGCTCCTTACATTATCATCATTAGATCCTCCAAACAACCTTGTGGAATAAACCTTACCATTCCATTTTAGAGAGTAATGAATTGACCAGTTCATGGTTATACAGTAAGTCAGTGGTTTCCAATGGGAAGAAGAGATGTTTGGCAATATCTAGAGACATTTTTAGTTGCCACAACTCAAAGGTAGATGCTACTGAATCTAGTGAGTAGAAGCCAGGGGTTTTTCTCAATATCCTACAATGTACAGGGCAGTCCCTAAAACAAAGATGCCAACAGTACCAAGGCCAAGAATCCCTTGTCAGCAATGGATCAAGATTGGATCTCAGGTCAGGTTGGGCCATGATATGGAGACCTGCTCTAAATTTCTAACACATTCTCAGATTCTTGTCCCACCGTAGGTGGTCTCCACCCTTGCAACGGTCATGTCTGTATTAAGAATCCCATACTCAGCCGGGCACGGTGGTTCACACCTGTAATCCCAGCAATTTGGGAGGCCAAGACAGGTGGATCACTTGAGGTCAGGAGTTCGAGACCAGCCTGGCCAACATGGTGAAACCCCGTCTCTACTAAAAAATACAAAAATTAGCTGGGCATTGTGGCTCGTGCCTGTAATCCCCGCTATTGGGGAGGCTAAGGCAGGAGAACTGCTTGAACCCAGGAGGCGAAGGTTGCAATGAGCTGAGATAGTGCCACTGCACTCCAGCCTGGATGACAGAGTGAGACTCCATTACTCCCCAAAAAGAATCTCATACTCCCTTCAGGACTTCCTAAGCCAGTCCCCAGGCGTCTGCCCTTGCATCTTATGCCTCTCCCCTTCTACCAGCTTCCATTCATCACCTCCTCTTTCCTTTTAGCCACAAGCTTTGCTGAGTGAGTAAAGGAGGTGGGGAAGGGTAACCTGATTTAAAATCTGAACCACCTCAGTTTCAATCCAGCTCTTCCACTTACCTACTTGGGGCACTGGACAAGGTATTCAACCTCTCTAAATTTCCATTTCCTTATCAACAAGTTGAGATAAAACTGCCCCCTATGCAGGATGGGTAGCAAAGACCAAATGCATGTGAAAGTGCTTTAAGCCATGTACAGATGTGGGCTATTAATGAGCTCTTACTATGTGCCAAGCACTGCCAGGGATAGAAGAATCAATAAACACAGTCTCTGCCCTCAGGGAGTTTATAGTCTAGTGGAGAAGAAAGATAGGAACTTATTCAGGTCTAAGACAGGACCGATAGTGGGGAGTGCTGTAACAGAGAACTTGCTGAAGTGGAAAGAAGCATTTAAGTTTGACTCCAGAGGGGATGGCTTCCCGAAATCGATGGTTCTGATCATATTGGAAGAAAAAGAAAAAGAACAAGGGGGAGGGAGGAAAGAAGGAAAAGATAAATTGGCAAGAAGGGCATTCCAGGAAGAACAGATCAGCTGCAGGTAAAGCAGGGATGCTGGAGGACCCAGGGCTCCCTCTGTAAAGGAAAACTGGGTGTGGGTGCAGGTAAGTTAGGGCTGGAGAGGTAGGGAGACGCTGCAGGAGATTCTAAGAGGAGTAAGGTGCCCCGCCCCCATCGCTGCCACGCCTCCTGCGCCCCATCCCTGTTGTACTATCTCTTCGGGTCAATGCCCTTTACACGTCCACTGGCAGCACAGTCTGTCCTCCGCTCACCATCTCCTGTGCCACCTCCTCGGCCGCGTCCCGGCCCAGTTGGAACAGGAACTCGATAGCCTGGTTGTCCCGTGGGCGCCCCCCACGCCGCGCGTCCTCCATGCGCAACCAGAGCTTGAGGCCTGGCTTCTCGCCGTCGTCCTCCTCCGCTAGTTCCACGTGCACACCGCGCTCCTCGCGGAAGAAGGCGTGGGCCAGGAGGTCCTGGATGGTGAACCTGAGGGTGACGCAAGGGGTTAGCCCAGCCCGTCGCGGCCCGTGGCCCTACTCTACCCATGCTCTGCCCTTTCACCCCCACCTCTCGTTCTTATCCGTGCGGATGCAGCCTTCAATGATCTCCTTCACCTCGGGTATCTTCACCTTGTAGAAGCTGTTCGGCTTTCTGCCCTGGGGGAAGGGGTTGCATGACACCTCCGGTGCTTTGATCCCCAGCTCTCGGCTTGACACTCCCCCACCCCTTACTCCACTCCCGCCTTAGGCAGCTACGCGTGCAGTTGCAAAAGCCTGACTGCCACTGGAAGATGTGATTTCAAATCTCACTCCCCGCCAAGTATTTACAGTGTGACCTTGAACAAGTCTCCCGCTGTTTGTTCATCTGTAAATTGCAGGGTGGAACATTTGCCCCGCTCACCTCACAGGGCAGCTGGAAGGATTGGATGAGAGATGGGATGCGAAATCATTTGTGAACTCTTGGGAGCACCACACATATTATTCTAAATAGCGTGTACTGGAGGGGGTGCGTGTGCATTCAATATCCTGTGTTCACCAAGGCGACTCTGTCTAGCCTGTTTTCGTGCAGGCAAAGGGCACTGACTGCGGGCTGGCCGGGGCAGGAAAATGGGAAGTGGCCCTGGAATTGCCTTTCCCGCCAGCCCCATCCCTCTCACCGAAGTGACCTTGCGGTAGATTTGCGCGGCATTCTGGCACTCGGAGTACGGGTACTCAGAGGTGGCCATCTCCAGCATGCACATGCCGAACGCGTACACGTCCACGGCCTCATCGTACTTTTCCTCGTACATCTCGGGGGCCATGAATTCCGGGGTCCCTGTAGGGTCAACAGCAGGGATCAGGTTGCTGGGCACTCTGGCCTTGTCCTTCCCATTGGGCTAGGTAGCCCCAGGCAACCCTGCGAGTGCAAGTGACCCCGGCCCACAGTGGGGTTGAGGAGGGATGCCATAGGTCTCCTCAGCTCCCCTGTCATCTGGTAGTTCCGCGGACCTTGAAGGCCCTTGCTGAGGGGAGGGAGTACCCAGGTTCTCTTCTGAGGTGGGGGAGGAAGGAATGGCATGGACCCTCCTGGAGAGACGCACCGATGACACTCTTGGCAAAGGAGGCGCGCTTGAGCGTGGCCAGGCCCAGGTCCCCGATTTTGACGGAGCCAGTAGGGCCCGTGATAAAGACATTGTCGCACTTGAGATCCCGGTGCAGGATGGGAGGAACCCGGGAGTGTAGGAAATGAAGTCCCCGCAGGATTTGGCGGCTCCAGCGCTGAAGGACTCGCGGCTTCATCTCCCGGAACCGCCTCAGGTACCTGGGGGAGGGCACATAGCAAGGGTCCTGGTGGGGGACACGGCCAATGGGGAGGAGTCCCCTCACTGGGAAGTTCCCCCCTGCAGCACCCTGCTGCCGCCTCCGCATCTTCTGCCAGCATTCTCCTAGTCTATGTCTGCCTGGCCACAGGGAGAAACTGAGTCAGGGGGTGTGGTGGATAGACGTGACGTTACCAAACAGGTTGGGAAGTAAATTGATAGGGTCGCAGCCAAGGTGCTGTGGAAGCGCAGGAAAGGATGACTAACTGCCCCAAGCATGAGGGAGGGCTTCGGAGAGGAAATACTTTTGTGTTGCATCTTGAATGATGAGTAGGAGCTCAAAGGTGAAAGGGAGAAGGGATGGAGACTTCCCAGGCAGACAGGACACTATGCTCAAAGGCACAGAAAAAGCCAGTGACAAGGCAGGGTGGGACGAGGTGCCAGGAATTTGGTGTGATTGGAACTTAGGCTAAAAATGAGGCTGTATCCCAAGGCGTCTGTGAACAGGTGAGCCTGTGTGGGCTTTATTCCAAGGCCATGGGAAACTTTGAAGGGGTTTTAAGGAGGGGAGTGACAGTTCAGATTTTCGACTGGGAAAGATCCTCCAGGCTGCAGGAAGATAGGATCGCTTAGAGGGTGGCAGAGTTTGGGAAGGCCCTTCAGGAGGCTGCTGCAGGGCTCCAGATCAGCGAGATGGCATTAGGTGGTGGCATGGATGAAGCAGTGAAAGCCAGGTGGGGAGAGGTTAAGGAAAGACTTGGGGACAGACTGATGAGGGGGCAGAGTGGAGAGAGGGGAGTCTGGGGAGACACCCAAGTTTTTGACTGGAGTGCTGGGTGGACATTGCCACTCACCGAGGCAAAGGCTGGGTGAGAGGGAGATGATGAACCTGGTTTTACACCTGGATATTAGAGAGTTTGAGGAACCTGGGAGTTCAGGAAGCAGTGGGCACACATCCCAGTCTCCCTCTCCCCACCCACTCATGCGCAGAGCTCACGTCTTAAGTGTGCCCGAGGTCATGAGTTCGGTGACCAACACGATGCAAACCTGGCCCCTCAGCACTGACTTCCACGAATCGTAGAAGCGGACGATGTTGGGGTGCTGCAGCCCCTTGAGCATCTCCACCTCCTCTGAGAAGCGCTGCCGCTCAGCTCTAGATAGTTTCCGAGTCTGTGGGATGGGGGACGGGTGTCATGTCAGGCCCAGGACCCCCACAGAAAGGAACACCTGGAGTGGGGTTGGGGGAAGAAGTAAGGGTTGGAGCCCACAGATGGGGTGGGATTAGTGGGATCACTCGCCCAGTGGGCTGCAGACCCTGAACTCTCCAACAGTCCCCCACGTAAGCTGATCCAAGGACACACCCAACCTGGGCCTGGGGCAGCCCCCTAGACCCCCTGCTGGACACAAGCTCCTTTATGCAGCCCGGTCCCGGAGTCCTGAGCTCAATAGTGCCTTTGTGGCTGCCCAGGCCGGCCATGGGGCGGGAGGGGGCCCCCCGGGGGCTGGCAGTGAGCAGGCAGCAGGCGGGCAGCAGGAGACCGCGGGCAGGGAATTGGGGCCGGCAAGGGGGTTGGCCCCAGAAACTGGGAACTGCTAGATCCAGACAGAAGGCAGGAGGGATATGGAGGTTGGTACTGAGAAGGAAAGAAAAGATCCAGAACTAGGTGCCAAGAGGCCGCCCACCCCCATAGTTGTCCCGCCCCG
>NW_012106252.1:404213-406502 GCF_000951045.1 Mandrillus leucophaeus
GAGAGCCTGAGTCAGCAAGGAATGAGATTTCAAGCTTAATCCCCTGCCCTTGTTCCTCATTCAGCATCTATAGCAGATGCTGAATGAAGAAAGTTACGGCCGCCCCTCCGAGCGGCTCCCCGCGAGCAGACCCTAACCTTAGTCACCGCCCCGCCCAGCCGCGCCCCCCTGTTTCCCGAGCCCCCGGCCGCAGCCTCACTCTGAGGCCAGAACTGAGTGGGAGACCGCGGTGCGTCCTCCCGCACTAAGAGTGCACAAACCTGTTTGTGCGCGGGGGAGTGCAGGAGAGGAAGACACTCGGATCCTAGTGGGGGATTACTTAGGGGCAGGCTACCACCGGCCTGCACACCCCAGATAAGGCAGCACCACCCCCTCCTAACTGTCCGGAGTAGCCCCAGGCCGAACATACAGAAGGGACAGTGGAAAGGTCTGACGTTGTTGTCCCTCTGGTCTGCATAGGGAATGGGTGTGTGCTCCCCAGGATAAGTCCCTCCCCCAAACTGCCCGGTCATCCATCCCCTCCAGGCCACCTTGGCCGCAGCCTAGTCCTGGCCAGAGTGGCTGTTTTTGCAATGTGGGCTCTCCTTCCTCCCTTTCTGTTTGCCAAAGTCTCCAATAAACCAAAGTCCACATCCGGCTTACCCCCTCAGCTCCCCTTGGCCACAGTTACCCCACCCAGACCAGATGGATGGAGGGAGGGGCTTCAGAGTAGTTCAGGACTTCCATGGGGGAGACGGTGAGGGAAGGGGGAGCCCTTAAGTGACTCCAATTCAGAGAGAAAGCAGTCTGTCCCCAAGCTGTGTTCCATCAGCACTCCTCCACACAGCCCACCCAGCAGATGTAAAACCACAGGCTCACTGGAGCCCGCAGAGCCCTGGAGGACCTTTTCTTCTACAAAAGTCATAAGCTTTCTTTTCTCTCCCCTCTCCCAGGCTGGGATTTACTCAGGTGGCAACACTTCACAGCCCTCCCCATCCCCATTCCAGTACTGCAGTAATTTAAGAGGCAGGCAGTGGGAGTTGAGATTTTAATATCATAAATCGGTGTCGAGCCACACCTCTCACTGCCAGGCCCGTGGGCCTCCTATCTTCATATTGCCTGGAAGGCTGCCTGCAGCCAGGGCTTCCCCCATCCCCTGGGAAGGATCCAGCACCAGCCTGAGAAGGGAGGCAACAGCAGCTAAAGGGGTGGGAGGAGGAGGAGACAGAAGCATGTGCTGCAGGTGCATGTGTGTATGTACTTACATGTGTGAACACATATAAAGTATCAGGTTTATAGACCCTGGCTCAAGGACAGTCTAGGATGGAAAGGAGGTAGGGCAACAAGAAGCACATCTTTCCTCCCTGGTGCTTCAGCCTCACCCTATCCAAGGGACAGACATATGGGGTATGAGAAACCCATCCCCAGGTCCCAGCCTTCAGGACTGGAGCCCTTTTGAGTCTGGTGGAGTCACAGATCCAGTCTTTGGGGGACACTGGGTCTGTCTCCTTTTGAAAGCCCTGGAAAGGTGGGAGGTAAGAAGTAAAGGGAGACAGGTCCCTGCTAGAAGAACTTGACGCCTCGGCCATCGCTGACGGTGATGATCTCGGCCTTGTGTTCCTGCTGTAGGGCCTGCAGAGCCCGCAGTAGAGTGGCCTCATCCAGCCCATGGAACTCTGAACAGGGAGAGATGGGCAGTCAGAGACAATCAGCTCCTGGGGCCCAAGGCCTCTGAGGAGAGTGGTCTGGCTGGAAGCTGAGATGCTTCCAGAGGCAGGGTATGCATATGCCATCTATACTGCTGCAGCTGCTACCCACACTTCCCAGGCACTCCTTAGTATTAAGGGGTGGAAGAAAGCCTGAATCAGCATGAAATGAGTTTGTGCTTATTTCCCCCTTACTGGTTCTCCTCTCAGACTCAACCTCCCCCACACCTCCCATTTGTGTCTGATGCTCAAGAATGACACCATCTGCTTTAGGGCCACAAAGGGGCCGTGAAAATCAGGCCTAGGGAGATCGGAGCCATTGTCACTAGACACTGACCCTAGAGGATCTATCCCAACACAAAGAATATAGCCACTACTCCTGGCCAGGAGACTGTTAAACTCTAGCACTGATATCTGCCCTTTTTCTAGTTAAAAGCTGGGAGCACAGGCCAGGGGCGGTGGCTGACGCCTGTAATCCCAGAACTTTGGGAAGCTGAGGCAGGGTGGGGGGTCAGGGGTTGAGATCAGGAGTTCTAGACCAGCCTGGCCAACATGGAGAAACCCTGTCTCTACTTAAAAATACAAAAAATTAGCCGGGCATGGT
>NW_012106252.1:408592-410230 GCF_000951045.1 Mandrillus leucophaeus
GGGAGGGGGCACCCGGGGGCTGGCAGTGAGCAGGCAGCAGGCGGGCAGCAGGAGACCGCGGGCAGGGAATTGGGGCCGGCAAGGGGGTTGGCCCCAGAAACTGGGAACTGCTAGATCCAGACAGAAGGCAGGAGGGATATGGAGGTTGGTACTGAGAAGGAAAGAAAAGATCCAGAACTAGGTGCCAAGAGGCCGCCCACCCCCATAGTTGTCCCGCCCCGGCTCCTCTCCCTCCCCTCACCCCCCAGTTTGGCTGCCTCTCCTGGCCTGGCCCAGAGCCTGGGGCGCGGCACTGGCAGGCGCAAGGGGCGAGCCCTGTGCCAGGGCTGGAGAGGGACCCTTCCCCTAGGCTCTGTCCCCCAATCTGAATCCGAAGCTTCGGGCCCCAAGTTGACTGGGTTCTCCTAACCCATATGTAGCATGGGAGCGATGGGAGGAAGGTCTTCCTAAAGCCCATGGGCTTAGTGCCTTTAGATATGGGAGGGAAGGGAGAGCACAGGTAGGCAGTGGGATGAGGAGCAGAACTGGACTCACTCCAGAGCTGGAGCTCCCTACGTCCCCCTCCTTGCAGCTGTGAAGTCCAGAAGTCTGACTGCTCCAGAAGGGACTAGGGGGCCCCATTCTGCCACAACTGCCCTAAATCTTTTAGAGTTGGAGAGGACCCTTGCCCAGCTCCTGGCTTCCCACATCCCAGCCTCCTGGTCTGCAAACAGGTGGGGACAGGGAGGAGTGAGGGGATCAAGAGGACCAGGGTCATAACTGAGGATCTCAGGACTTAGGGGAGAGGAAGGGATTGTGGGTACCCACCAGCAGGAAACTGACCTGAACTGGATCCCCTGCCCAACTTCCCATCCTATCTTCCACCTCTCAGGGTTGAGTATGGAGACTTTAAAGTGAGAATGTTCATACCCATGGAGGAGTCACCAGACACCACCTGCCTCAGTCTCTCCTTCTGCAGCCCAGAGTCAGCCAGATCATTCAGGGCAAAGACAGCAGAGGTGTCTATAGACATTTGGAAAAATATATCCTTCCCTTGACGCTGCCTCCCCCACCCTCTGTCTCTCATCCTAAGACCTCCAGAGTCCCATCCCAAGGTGCCACCGAGGGGGCTCCCAGCCGCACCTGCAGCTCACACCAGGCCACCTCCACTGTGGTGTCGGTGTCTAGCCCTCGATACACCGTCTTGAAGGAGCCACGTCCAATCTCGATGTCAAACTTGAGGTATCGGCCATCGGGGGACGTTGCCACAGCCTGGGTCTCCATGTCCTCCTTTTCTTCCTGCTCCCGCCGCCGCTCTAGGGCCACAGCTTCAGGGACCCTCAGCGGCTCCCTGGACCCCGGGTCCACTGCAGAGTCCGGAAGCTCGGGACGCGCGGAGTCTTCTGCAGCCTTCACAGGGGCTCCCTTGGTCCACGTGCCCTCGGAGGTTTCTTTGGAGCTAGGCGGTGGGCTCCTTGCGGGGCCAGGACCAGAGGAGTCCGGAGGATCGGGGGGTTCCGGAGCGGGTGAGGGTGGCAGGGACCAAGAGCTCAGCAGCCCCAAGTCGACTGAGCTACGGCGGCTGACACGAGAAGAACGCGGCCGAGGCTCAGCCTTCCCGGAGAAGCGGCGCGCTCGGCGAGGAGGGGGCCCGAGGCG
>NW_012106252.1:415282-417515 GCF_000951045.1 Mandrillus leucophaeus
TAATCCCAGCACTTTGGGAGGCCAAGGCAGGCGGATCAAGAGGTTAGGAGTTCAAGACCAACCTGGCCAACATGATGAAATCCCATCTCTATTAAAAATACAAAAAATTAGCCAGGCGTGGTGGCGTGCACCTGTAATCCCAGCTACTCGGGAAGCTAAGGCAGGAGAATCGCTTGAACCCAGGAGGCGGAGGTTGCAGTGAGTCAAGATTGCACCATTGCACTGCAGCCTGGGTGACAGAGCAAGGCTCCATATCAGAAAAAACAAAAACAAAAACAAAACAAAACAAAACAACAACAACAAAAATGAACTGTGGGTGGGAAGGGAAAGGCATTACCCTCATCCTCTGTGTCTTCCCCGTTAGTTAGTTCATACAGGGTAAAGACGGAGTTGTTCTGGCCACTCCTGGAAACCTGTGAACAGAGAATGAGGAGTGAATTAGAACCAAGAATCTCCTGGGAGACAGTAAATTCATCAGCTCCACCCCTCTGATCCAGGAATGATACCTATTCCCAAACCAAGACTCACTGTCACCTCTGCAGAGTGGCCTAAAAACCATAAACCCTACAAGTGCTATATTTACATGTGTACACACTCATTTGGAACCACTAAACCACAGGTCTTCACGTGTCTGAGGAGTGACCTCGACCTCTCATTCTGGTTGTTTTCCTGTTCAAGAATGGATGCTGTGTATTTGTTATATTTAGAATGTTGATGCTTCTTACCCTCTTCTCTTCCTTGGGAATGTTTGGGGCTGGTGGTTTAGGAGGAAGGGTATTCTGTCCCCACACCCACACTGGTTCAGAATATCTCATTCATGTTGTGGACAGTCCCATAAGGGTGAAGTGGGGGAGGGGCCTCAGGTTTTTTCCCTTCCTTTCCCCATTTATCTCCTGTGGCCAGAGGCTCCAGCCAACAAGAGTACTCAGGGTTCCCAGTTCTGCATTCTCCAAATATGGCCTCACATAGCCCCTGGCCTCCTACAGGCAAAGAAAGGGAGGTCCTACACAGCCAAAGGCATTGAGTCACTGAAAGAGGTTTGCCTGGAAGGCCTACACTTCCTCTTTCTGCCCCCTTCCCATTTTGCTCAGTCTGGATCTGGGGACACCAGGTATCTGCTAGGCCCTAATATCCTTTGCCATGGGTCACTGTTGAACACTTGGCAGCAGGATGATCTCACCCACTGATAGATGAGTTTCCCCCATTCTTCTGGCCTCCGCCACATGATCAGGAAGCTAGACTTGCTCTTATCCAACCACTCGAGGTTCCCTGTAAAACAGATACTTATGAAAGCATAACCAGGTGCAGTGGCTTACACCAGTAATCCCAGCACTTCGGGAGGCCAAGGCGGGAGGATCACTTGAGCCCAGAGGTTTGAGACTAACCTGGGCAACATAATGAGACCCTGTCTCTACAGAAAATACAAAAAATTAGTCAGGTGTGTGGTGACACATGCCTGTGGTCTTGGCTACTCAGGATCACCTGAGCCCAGGAAGTCAAGGCTGCAGTAAGATATGACTGAGCCACTGCACTCCAGCCTGGGTGACAGAGTGAGACCCTATCTCCCCGCCGCAAAAAAAAGCATCATGACCTAAAAAGAAACAAAGAGGCAAATAAAATACCAAGATGGGACAGAGTAGAAGAGACTCAGCTTTCAGAGAGATTCAATATTTATTTTACTATTATTATCTACAAGGTACTCATCCTTCTTCCACTGCTCTTCAGGGTTAGGGCACAGAGATTTCAATTTTGTGTACAAAGAAGAAGAAAGGACTTGGGAAGTGGGCTGCCTACTTTACAGAAGACTATGGCCTTCAAGCCAGGAGAGAGAAAAAGTTATTAAAGGGAAAAAGAGTTATCCTAATTTGCCCTCAGGAAAATCCAACTAGGAAGAAAAATAAGGAATCTGGGGAACTGAACCCACCTTTCTTCCTCAGTTCCTCTAATACAATCTGGATCGACTCCACAGGAAGCTTTCCTGGTTTAAGGTTAAGGGAATGGCATACACATGAGTTGGGTAGGATAAAAATTCTCAGAGCCAGTCCCATGTTGAGAAACACCTGCCCCTTCCTCTCCCACACACATATGTGTGCAATTTCCCAACATGATATGAATTGTCATTTCCTGGATATTCAAAGGAGGAAGGTAAAGAGAAACTCTTCCAATTAAAAGGAGCTTTATGTGATTGTGCCACTGCATTCCAGCCTGAGCAAGAGAGCAAGACCCTGTCTCC
>NW_012106252.1:419891-421371 GCF_000951045.1 Mandrillus leucophaeus
TCCAGCCTGAGCAAGAGAGCAAGACCCTGTCTCCAAAAAAAAAAAAAAAAAAAAAAATTGGGAGCCAATGGCTAGCTGAGTATGTGGAGATATGGTAAGATACTGCAGGGAGATGTGGGAGGCAGCACACAAGCCCTGACAGGCTTGCTTACCTCACCCCCTGCGGGGGCTCAGCTAAGTCAGGGAACTTGCTTTCTGAGGAAGCCTCCAACTTTGCCCAGCCTGAGTAGTGGGCTGGGCAAGGCTACAGTGCTGAAATCATGGGGTGATGGTGGGAGTAGCAAGCAGAGACCTGCAGGGCAGGAAGGGGAACAGCCAAGAGCTGTAAACTCTGCTAGGACAACCAGGGCCTGGCAGAAAGGGGAGACATCCCCTATGATCCCAGCTAAGATCGAAACTTGTGGTGATCCAGAGGATCAGAATATGGAGTCAGAGAAAAAGAACAAGAGTATTTACGCTATGTGAAAATCAAACACTATACAAATCCTTGCCTGGCCAGAAACCAAATTATTTAAATGGGCTGGGGGTGTTGCCCAATCTCTTCAGCTGACACCCACAAATCTTGAGTCTTCTATAAGAATAAAAGGTGGAAGAGAGCCTGAGTCAGCAAGGAATGAGATTTCAAGCTTAATCCCCTGCCCTTGTTCCTCATTCAGCATCTATAGCAGATGCTGAATGAAGAAAGTTTATTTGTAATACTTTATTATTATTATTATTATTTTCTGAGATGGAGTCTCACTCTGTCATCCAGGCTGGAGTGTAGTGGTACGATCTCGGCTCACTGCAACCTCTGCCTTCGGGTTCAAGAGATCCTCCTGCTGCAGCGTCCCAAGTAGCTTGGATTACAAGCATGTACCACCATGCCCGGCTAATTTTTGTATTTTTAGTAGAGACGGGGTTTCACTATGTTGGCCAGGCTGGTCTGGAACTCCTGACCTCAGGTGATCCACCCGCCTCAGCCTCCCAAAGTGCTGGGATTACAGGCGTAAGCCACTGCGCCCAGCCTACTGTTATTCTTTAAGATACGGTCTCTCTCTGTTGCCCAGGCTGGAGTGCAGTGGTGTGATCATAGCTCACTGCAGCCTTGACCTCCTGGGCTCAAGCAATCCTCCCACCTAACCCTTCTGAGTAGCTGAGACTACTGGTGCACACCACCATGCCCAGCTGATGTTTAAATTTTTTGTAGAGAAAGGATCTCCATATGCTGCCCAGGCTAGTCTCAAACTCCTGGTCTCAAGAAATCCTCCTGCCTTAGCCTCCCAAAGTGCTAGGATTACAGGCACGAGCCACTGTGCCCAGCTGAAAAGTGAAATTCTTAACTTTTCATGGGTCATAGTTGCCCTCGGAAATCTTATAATATCTATCCCTAGAAAAACGCACATGTGGCCGGCGCAGTGGCGCAAGCCTGTAATCCCAGCACTTTGGGAGGCCGAGACGGGTGGATCACGAGGTCAGGAGATCGAGACCATCCTGGCTAACA
>NW_012106252.1:423916-428590 GCF_000951045.1 Mandrillus leucophaeus
ACTCTTCCAATTAAAAGGAGCTTTATGTGATTGTGCCACTGCATTCCAGCCTGAGCAAGAGAGCAAGACCCTGTCTCCAAAAAAAAAAAAAAAAAACAGCTTTAGAAAATGAAAGGTACTGTCATTCCTCACCCTCTGTCTGTTGCCTTCCTTCAGCCTTTCTCCACAGATATTTTAGGGATGAATCAGGCAGCAAAACCAAATGACCCTTACTTCCTGGCAGGAGAGGGGCAGAGAAAATAATTAAAGGTAGTTACCCAAATCTGGGCCTCACACAGAAAAGGATGGAAGATACAGTCAAAAAGGTTTAGGTTAAAAAGCTTGGAACTTGGCTTCAGGGCAGAAATTCTAAGACCTTAATGACATCTGAGCAGTCATCACTGCCAAGAACAAGAGGGTCTGGTACTGCATTTGGGGGGTAAAATGTCAGCTACACATTTTCACTCCTTAAGCCCAGTTTGGGTAAGAATCTGCCTTCCATGGGTAAAGGGGAGCTGGTGGGGGTGGGGGGTAGGGGGCGTCTGGGCATGTGGGAAAGCGCAGAAGTACATCAGTTTGGGCTGTGGAAGAGCCTGAGGGAGGATACGCTGTAGCTTGACGTTGTTGAAGAGAGGGCTCTCCTGAGCTTCCATCACCGTCATGCTGGACTGTTTGTGCAGGCGGCAGAAGGACAGGACCAGCGAGCACCAGGCGGCCAGCTGCTTCTGCCGAGTGTCCACATTCGGTTGTAACCTGCCGGGTGAAGGGAGTGGGGCGCAGAATTAGAGGGCGAGAGGCAGCACTTGCCCGGAATGCGTTTCGGGAAGAAAGTAAGGGACTGAGGGGGTTGGCGGCCGGGTCTTTTCTCCCCCTCCCCATTTGAAGCATCAGGGCTGCGCCCACGGTCCAGGGGAGGGGAGGGAGGCACAGCGGGGCTTCTTGGGGTCTGAGCCTCACGTAAAGAAGGGTGGGAAGCGATACTGCCACGGCCACTCGAAACTCATCGCCATCGTAGTAGCCCAGGAAACCCGGAAGCTACCGGCTAAGGACTTCCGGCCTTCGCTTCCGCGCGTCCGGGCGGAAAGCAATGCAGAAAGGTTCCGGACGTCTTTCTGGAAAGAGGAAGATCTGCAGGAGGAGTCCTCGTCATCAGCCAGTCCTTCGCTGTTATCCTAAAAAGCCGTATCTTTTGGAGCAGGAAGAGTCCTGGGAAGTCCTCTGGTTCAACCCCAGAGAAAGGTCATGGCTTCCCCCAAAGCAGCGAATTTTTGTTGCTGAAGTAGGACGGCAAATAGAGGCCAGATCTCCAGATCCTAGCCTATCTTTGTTTCCTCTATACTAGACTTCTTTTAATATTAACATTTCTGTGAATTACCATTTGATTTGATCAACTCACAATTACCCAAGCTCCTCAATTCCAGTGTCCTTTGTTTTATTTTTAATTAATTATTTATCTATTTATTTATCTTTTAGACAAGGTCTCCGTTTGTTGCCCAGGCTGGAGTACTGTGGCACAATAACAGCTCACTGCAGCCTCTACCTCCCAAGCTGTGGCGATTGTCCAGCTTCAGCCTCCTGAGTAGCTGGGACTACAGGTGCACACCACCGCACCCAGTTATTAAATAAATATTGTTGTTGTTGTTTTGGTAGAGACGGGGGCCTCTCTCTGTTGCCCAGGCTCGTGTCAAACTCCTGGGCTCAAGTGATCCTCCTGCCTCGGCCTCCCAAAGTTCTGGGACTACAGACGTGAGTTAATGCTCCCAGCAACCAGGCTAATATTTTCTAGAGATGGGCACTCACTATGTTGGCCCAGGTTGGTCTCAAACTCCTGGGCTCAAGCAATCTCCAGACCTCAGCCTCCCAAAGGGATAACAGGTGACCAACCTGGCCCTCCAATTTCCTTTGACTTCACCATTCCTCAGGCAGCACCCATGGGAGCACACTTTGTAGCTTGAATCACTAGAGACAGCTCTACTTCCATAATGCAGAGCTGCAGTCTTTGACCACAGCCGCCTATCTCTCACCTCTGTCATGACCTTGCCTTTCTTGTCTCAAGACTTAGGACCCGTTTTGGTTTTCTCTGACTCCTTACCCAGCCTAAACTACTCAGTTCTGTCCCCTTACCTACCTACCTACAGGTCAGTTCCCAAACCAATGATCGTTGCTCCATGTCCCCCACCTCTTTTTTTTCACTCCTGGTCTCTGGAGTATTGCTGGAAGAAAAATAACCAGAGTATGTTTGCCAAGCCCCAGATTCCCTGACTAGCCTCACTGCCAGGCTCTAAGGGCAGCTCCGTGATCCTTTGTCTTTTGTTGACTCCCTGTCACCCTCAAGATAACTATTCAAACTTTTCCACGTTCATCAAGCCACTCCACCTGTCCCCATCTCTCTGCTCTCTGCGAAATGCCTTTCCTTCCTGCTTTGTGAGTTTGAGGCTATGCATGTGAACTCTTTAAGTTTTCCCTCTGTCCGTCTCTATACTTGATTCATCACTCAAAAATTGCTCTCCACTTTTACTCCTTCCTTTTTTTTTTTTTTCTTGAGACGGAGTCTAAAACTATTGCTGGGCTGGAGTGTAGTGGCTTGATCTCGGCTCACTGCAACCTCTGCCTCCCTGGTTCAAGTGATTCTCCTGCTTCAGCCTCCCGAGTAGTTGGGATTACAAGCATAAGCCACTACGCCCAGCTAATTTTTTTATTTTTAGTAGAGACGGGGTTTCACCATGTTGGTCAGGCTGGTCTCAAACTCCTGACCTCAAGTGATCTGCCCCTGTCGGCCTCCCAAAGTACTGGGATTATAGGCATGAGCCACTGCACCCAGCCTACTCCCTCCTTTTGGACTCAGAAGAAGTGTTGCACCCTTTGGCATATGTTCTTGCCTCCCCTTTTCAACTTCCTCCAGGACTTCTCTATCATCTTCCTTCTCTCCCTTGCCCTTAGCTCCTCTCCCATATACTATAAACATGTGCAGGTCTTCCTTAATTAAAAATATTTAATCCCTGGGCCAGGCATGGTGGCTCACACCTATAATCTCAGCACTTTGGGAGTCCGAAGCAGGTGCATCACACGAGGTCAGGAGTTGTTCAAGACCAGCCTGGCCAACATGATGAAACCCCATCTCTACTAAAAAATACAAAAAATTAGCTGGGCATGGTGGTGGACACCTGTAATCCCAGGTACTTGGGAGGCAGAGGCAGGAGAATCACTTGAACCCGGGAGGCAGAGGTTGCAATGAGCTGAGATCGCGCCATTGCACTCCAGCCTGGGCAACAAGAGCGAAACTCCATCTCAAAAATAATAATAATATTTACATCCCTTGGCATCATAGCAAGACTCCATCTCTACAAAAAATTTTAGAAATTACCCAGGCATTGTGACACATGCCTGTAGTCCCAACACTTTGGGATGCTGAGACAGGAGGATTGCTTGACCCCAGGAGTTTGAGGCTGCAGTGTGGTGTGATCGCACCACTGCACTCCAGCCTGGATGACAGAGCAAGACCCTTTCTCTTAAAGAAAAAAAAAAAAAGTATAGGCCGGGCATGGTGGCTCACACCTGTAATCCCAGCACTTTGGGAAGCTGAGGCGGGCAGATCATTTGAGATCAGGAGTTCAAGAGCAGCCTGGGCAACATGGTGAAACCCTGTCTTTACTAAAAGTACAAAAATTAGCTGGATGTGGTGGTGCACACACCTGTAATCCCAGCTATAGAGAAGGCTGAGGCACAAGAATTGCTTGAACCCAGGAGGTAGAGGTTGCAGTGAGCCTAGATCACACCACTACACTCCAGCCTGGGAGACAGAACCAGACTCTGTGTCAAAAAAATAAATAAATAAAAAAGTACAAACCTTGACCTTGCCATCTCAATTTTCTGTCTGATTTCCAACCTTTCCCTCACCCAAATCCTTCATGTGCGCAGTTCCTATGACCTTAGTCTCTGAGTAAAAGAAAATAAAAGAAACAAAAGGCCAGCTGCAGTGGCTCATGCCTGTAATCCCAGCACTGTGGGAGGCTGAGGTGGGTGAACCACTTGAGGTCAGGGGTTGAAGACCAGCCTGGCCAACATGGTGAAACCTTGTGTCTACTAAAAATACAAAAAATTAGCCGGGCATGGTGGTGCACGCCTGTAACCCCAGCTACTCAGGAGGCTCAGGCCGGAGAATTGCTGGAACCCGGGAAGCTGAGGTTACAGTGAGCTTAGATCACGCCACTGCACTCCAACCTGGGCGACAGAGCGAGACTGTACCTCAAAAAAACAAAAAAGAAATAAAAAAAAAAAAGGTAAAAACACTATGCACTGTACTTGGTCCACAGAATAACCAACAAATGTTTGTTAAATGAATGAATGAATGAACTATTCAGTTGATAATACCTTCTCAAAGCTCACTATTTCCTTTGCCTTTATGGCACTCCTTTTTCTTGAGATTGAGTTTTGTTCTTATTGCCCAGGCTAGAGTACAATGGCAAGATCTTGGCTCACTGCAACCTCCGCCTCCCAGGTTCAAGCAATTATCCTGCCTCAACCTCCCGAGTAGCTGGGATTACAGGCATGCGCCATCACACCCAGCTAATTTTATATTTTTAGTAGAGACAGGGTTTCTCCATGTTGGTCAGGCTGGTCTCAAACTCCCAACCTCAGGTGATCCGCCTGCCTTGGCCACTGGCCTGGCCTTTTTTTTTTTTTTTTTTTTTTTTT
>NW_012106252.1:429125-431578 GCF_000951045.1 Mandrillus leucophaeus
GCTGGAGTGCAGTGGTGCAATCTTGGCTCACTGCAACTTCTACCTCCTGGATTCAAGCAATCCTCCTGCCTCAGCCTCTCCAGTAGCTGGGACTACAGGTGCGTGCCACCATGCCCGGCTAATTTTTTGTATTTTTGGTGGAGAGGAGGTTTCACTGTGTTAACCAGGATGGTCTCGATCTCCTGACCTCGTGATCCGCCTGCCTCGACCTCCCAAAGTGCTGAGATTACAGACATGACCCCACCGTGCCTGGCCTATATATTTGGTTTTTGAGACAGCATCTTACTCTGTTGCCCAGGCTGGAGAGTGCAGTGGTGTGATCTTGGTTCACTGTAGCCCGATCTCCCAGGCTCAAGTGATCTTCCCATCTCAGCCTTTTGAGTAGCTGGGACTACAGGCATGCACCACCACACCCGGCTAACTTTTAAAATTTTTATAGAGATGAGTTTTTGCCATGTTGCCCAGGCTGGTCTCGAACACCTAAGCTCAAGCAATCCTCCTGCCTCAGCCTCCTAGTGCTGGGATTACAGGCATAAACCACTATGCCCAGCCCTTTTCTCATTCTTTAAGTGTGATGTTTCCTAAGAGTGTAATCTCAGCCGCCTTCTTTTCTTTCCTTTTTTTTTTTTTTTTTTTTCCCAGACAAACTCTCGCTCTGTGTCCCAGGCTGCACGATCTTGGCTCACTGCAACCTCTGCCTCCAGGATTCAAGCAATTCTCTTGCCTCAGCCTCTGTAGAAACTGGGATTACAGGCTTACACCACCACACCTGACCAGTTTTTGTATTTTTGGTAGAGATAGGGTTTCATCATGTTGGCCAGGCTGGTCTTGAACTCCCGACCTCAGGTGATCTGTGCGTGCCTTGGCTTCCCAAAGTGCTGAGATTACAGGCGTGAGCCACTGCTCCCGACTAACCTTCCTCTTTTCAGTGAACTATTCTGTCTTAGAGTTCTCATCCATCTAATGCCTTTACAGCTCACTTCTGTGCAGGAGACTCCCACACCTGTATTTCCAGACCCAACCTCTTTCCACTCCCATCACCCCCATTTCTAACTCTCTATGGAACATAACAGCTTGTTCCACTATTACCTTATAATTGTACGTGCTTTTCTTCAGGACAATTCCTCCTCCTCAATGGTTCTTTTCTATTATTACTGCCATCATTGTCCTAGTAACTCAAGTCCAAAGCCTGAGTGACCCCTAACCTCTCTCCTCCCTCAGCTCTGGCCTCGCCCTCCTGTTTTATCCAAGTCCTGCTGATTTCCTCCCTAGGGGAGAGAGTAGAAAGGGAGGTGAATTAGGAAATTATTGCAATAATCTAAGCTTGAGAAAATGACATGGAGCAAAGGAGTGTTGAGTGGGGAAGTGGAAAATATTCCCTAAAATATTTTGAATTTTTACCTGAAATAAAGGTTTGCTTTATTTCCATGAATGTATCTGTCTTCCCTAAAGGTATACCTTCATGGCATGTATTTGCCTTCATGCATTTTATTAATATACATCAAGGGTCTGTTGGTATTTTATTTTCGTATTTTTATTTTTTTTAGAGACAGTGTTGCCTGTGGTGGAGTGCAGTGGCCCAATCATACCTCACCGTAACCTTGAACTCCTGATCCTCTCCACTCAGCCTCCCAAGTAGCGGGAACTACAGACATGTGCCACTACACCCAACTGAGTTCTTGTTTGTTTGTTCGTTTGTTTTTGAGACGGAGTCTCACTCTGTTGCCCAGGTTGGAGTGTAGTGGCGTGATCTTGGCTCATTGCAACCTCCGCATCCCAGGTTCAAGTGATTCTCCTGCCTCAGCCTCCTAAGTAGCTGAGACTATAGGCACGTACCACCACACCCAGCTATTTTTGTTGTTGTTGTTGTTGAGACGGGGTCTCACTCTGTCGCCAGGTTGGAGTGCAGTGGCGCAACTGCAACCTCTGACTCCTGGGTTCAAGCGATTCTCCTGCCTCAGTCTCCTGAGTAGCTAGGACTACAGGCGCGTGCCACCACACCCGGCTAATTTTTTGTATTTTTAGTAGAGGCGGAGTTTCACCATGTTAGCCAGGATGGTCTGAATCCCCTGACCTCGTGGATCCACCAGACTTGGCCTCCTAAAGTGCTGGGATTACAAGCGTGAGCCACTGCACCAGCCTATTTTTTTTTTTTGAGACGGAGTTTTGCTCTGTTGCCCAGGCTGGAGTGCAGTGTTGCGATCTCGGCTCACTGCAGCCTCTGCCTCCCAGGTTCAAGCAATTCTCCTGCCTTAGCCTCCAGAGTAGCTGAGATTACAGGCATGCACCACCACGCCCGGCTAGTTTTTGTATTTTTAGTAGAGTCGGGGTTTCACCATGTTGGCCAGGCTGGTCTCGAAGCCCTGAGCTTAGGTGGTCCGCCTGCCTCAGCCTCCCAAAGTACCGGGATTACAGGCGTGAGCCACCGTGCCTGGCCTAATTTTTGTATTTTT
>NW_012106252.1:431993-433723 GCF_000951045.1 Mandrillus leucophaeus
CCTGTGTTTTGTTTTTTTTGTAGAGACATGGTCTCACTATGCTACTCTGACTAGTCTTGAACTCCTGGCCTCAGGTGATCCTCCCACCTCAGCCTCCCAAAGCACTGGGATTACAGGTATGAGCCACCATACCTGGCCTCTCCCTCCCGTTTTTAATCCTATCCTCTGCTTTATAATTATTTTCCATTTCCCCATTCAACACTCCTTTGCTCCATGTCCTCATTTTCTCAGGTCTGGATTATTGCAATAATTTCCTAATTCACCTCCCTTTCTACTCTTTCCCCTAGGAGAACATACTCCAACTATGACCTAGTCATCTACCAACTCTGCAGTCACCCTCCTGTGATCACGTCCCTTGTGATCTTCTCAGCCAGATGTGATCCCTTTTTCCCTCGAACTCAGATAACATTTGGTTTGTATCCCTAGCATGATTCTCATTACACTTTTTTTTTTGTTTGTTAATGTGTATACATGTCAACTTTCTCACTAGATGAAAGCCACTGAGGGCAGGAAACCAGACTCTATCTAACCTATCTTTCCAACATAATATACCACACAGTGTCTTTTTTTTTTTGAGACGAAGTCTCACTCTCGCCCAGGCTGGAGTGCAGTGGCATGATCTTGGCTCACCGCAACCTCTGCCACCTGGGTTCAAGTGATTCTCCTGCCTCAGCCTCCAGAGTAGCTGGGATTACGGGTGCCTGCCACTGCAACTGGCTAAGTTTTGTATTTTTAGTAGAGATTAGGGTTCACCGTCTTGGTCAGGTTGGTCTTGAACTCCTGACCTCGTGATCCACCCACCTCAGCCTCCCAAAGTGCTGGGATTACAAGCGTGAGCCACTGCGCACACAATGTCTTATACCAGCAGGTCTTTGATGTACATTAATAAAATGCATGAAGGCAAATACATGCCACAAAGGGAGTAGATACCTTTAGGGAAGACAGATGCATTCATAGAAATAAAGCAAACCTGTATTTCAGGTGAAAACTCAAAATATATATACTTTTTTTTTTTTTGAGACGGAATCTCACTCCATCACCCAGGCTGGAGTGCAGTGGTGCGATCTCAGCCCACTGCAACCTCTGCCTCCCAGGTTGAAGCGATTCTCCTATCTCAGCCTCCTAAGTAGCTGGGACTACAGGCACACGCCCCAACACCCGGCTAATTTTTATATATTTTGTAGAGACGGGTTTCACCATATTGGTTAAGCTGGTCTCGAATTCCTGACTTCAGGTGATCCACCAGCCTCGGTCTCCCTAAGTGCTGGGATTACAGGTGTGAGCCACTGCGCCCAGTCAGAAAACTCAAAATATTTTCAGGGAACATATGTGTGCCTAGAAAAACAGATGTGCCCTGAGAGATGTGTGTCTCAGAGAATGAATAGGCATGTTCCAGGAAGCATACAAGTATATATGGAAAAGGCAGGATGCCCCAAGAAATGGACACGCATGTACTCAAGGAGGCAGATATTTCAACAAGAAGGAAAGTCCCTGAAGAGGCTCAGGGTGGGCTGGGCACGGTGGCTCATGCCTGTAATCCCAGCACTTTGGGAGGCTGAGGCAGGTGGATCACGAGGTCAGGAGATCGAGACCATCCTGGCTGACATGGTGAAACCCCGTCTCCACTAAAAATACAAAAAAATTAGCTGGGCGTGGTGGCGGGCGCCTGTAGTCCCAGCTACTCAGGAGGCTGAGGCAGGAGAATGGCGTGAACCCGGGAGGCAGAGCTT
>NW_012106252.1:434003-436341 GCF_000951045.1 Mandrillus leucophaeus
TGGGAGGATCCTTGAGCCCAGGAGGTCGAGGCTGCAGTGAGCCATGTTTGTGCCACTGCACTCCAGCCTGGGTGACAGAGTGAGACTTTGTTTCAAAAAACAAACAAACACACAAGGAACTGTTTGATGTGGAGATGGCGGTTTTCTGACCCCAGGGTCCAGTGCTCCTCAGCCTTGAGCTTCTTCCAGATCACATACGTCTCCTGATTGCTGGCTTTAGCGGACACCAGGGGGCAGTGTGTTGCTAGGCTGTAGGCCACACCCAGTCCAGGACAATGTAGGATGAGGGCAAGGGAGGTGGAGGGGGGTTGTGAACCTAGTAAAGGAAGCCCCCACTGCTTTCTCCCACAGTTGTGAGGTCCTTAGGAATGGATTCCTGTTGCTCAGTCAGGGTTCCTCTTCCCAGGCCCTGGGAGTAAACTGAGGCACGAAGAAGGGGAATAGTCAGGGCTCCTGGGCAGCCTCCTGCTCCTCTTGCAGGAGTCACAAGCACAGATTTTTCCTTTGCCCCTTCCCCCACACCTCCTTAGTTGCAGGCCCCCAGCTGCTGTCCAGACCGGAAGGGAGTCTCTTCCTGCTTGTTTCCTGGAGCTGAGTTTGGATAAGGACAGGAAAGGCCCGCCTGGGAGGAAAGAATATAGGGGTGTGACCTTCATGGAGGCAGGGAGCAGGGGGGCAGGTGAAATGAACAGAACAATGGGCCATCCAGATTTTTTCAGTTCTACTACCCAGAGCTGAGGGCCTATGGGAGTGGCAGGGAAGGACACAGGTTCCACTGAAATGGGAAGAAGTACATTGTACAAAAAAAGTTTTATTTTGAAGATTACAGAACTTGTGCCATTACCCCACCCGGCTTCCATTCCCAGCAATCCAGGGATCTGTGGTGGGGAAGAGAGTGAGAAAAGGGAGTAAGAGGGGAGGAGGGAGGCCTGGTTGGTGTGGGGAAGTGGAGTAAGGTGGTTATAGAGAAGCTCGTGGCTCCCTAGGCCTGGGCCTCACTGTCTTTACTCCTCCATACTACAAGAGTGATAAGGAAGGGGATGAGGCAGATGGGGGCTATGATCATGGCCAGGAGTACATCCTCTGGGGGGTCAGAGAAGGTGGGCTGCACCAGGGAGCAGTTGGCAAAGTGGATCTGGTGAGTCTCAAAGATGATCCTCTCTGCCAAGGGATTGGGGAAGCCCAGGTCAAACAGCTCGGCAAAGTGCTCCAGGCATTCTCGCAGGGTGCTGTAAGGCCTAGGGGCAGAAGAGGACTTGAGTGAGGAAGGGGGTGGGCCCAGGGAGAAGAGTGCCCCACACTCACTCAAGGTCTACCTGCAATGAGCAGGCCCACCCCCTGGCCTGAGCCACCCTCCAGCACTGCCCCTACCTGCTAATCATGGCCCAGTCGCACCAATCCTTTTCGATAGAATCCATTTGATCCTTATAATGATTCCAGCAACATTGGACAGCTGTCTCATAGTTCTTCACCGTCACCCCTGTAGGTACAGATGCTGAACAATGACCACACCCCTGCCCCTCCCTCCAAACCCTCCTGCCCAGGTGCTTGCAAGGTGAACTGCCTGTCTTCAAATGTGGGAACCCTTCAGAAAGTTTCCCTAGCAAGACATTCTGGCGGAGGACAGAGTCCCAGCTCAGGAATCATGTAATGACTTCCATGTGCTAAGCACTTTCCATCCCAGCCTGATAAGAACTTCCACGTACACCTTTTCCTGGGGTCTTCTAGCCCACTTGTGAGGTGGGCAGCTCAGAGCCGCGCAGGGGCCGACCTGCACGTGAGAGGACAGGGAGAAAGACTGCAAGGAACCCCAAGAGAAAACAGAGGGGGGTTTAGTGGGGCATCAGCTGGGGTGGGGCAGGCCTTGTGGGAAAGGGACCCTCCCCACTGAACTTGCTGTCGTCCTTGTCCTCGGCCACCCTTCCACACCCCGGGTACCCACCTTCTGACCCCGTTGTGCCTGTGGTGGGAAGAGGCTGAGCCAGGGCCTCATGGGGATTCAGGACAGCTGTGGGAAGAAACGGGAGAGGAGGGTAGCATAGCGGGGACCCAGGTAGTGGAGCCTGCGATGGGGTTGGGGGACTGAGACCCTCCGTAAACAGGGCTACCTTGGAATAAAAAGAGGAATAATCTAGCCCCTACGGACGCCTCAGTGCCGGGGAGGGAGGGGCTGGCACCAGCTCCTAGTGACTCACACCCAGGCCCAAAGCCCCCTCACCTCTGGCCAGCTCCTGTCCTCCGAAGCCCTCTCCGCGGGGCCGGGGCCGGCACCCCAGCTTTCCCCGGGTGGGAAGCAGCTCGTGCTGCGCCCTCCCCAAGGTGGGGTCAGGGACCGTCC
>NW_012106252.1:436951-439986 GCF_000951045.1 Mandrillus leucophaeus
CCCTCCGCCTCGCCGGCGTTGGCCCACCCTTTGGTAGCTCACCCCGCGAGGCTGGACAGCTCCCGGAACCCCGGAACCGGGATCTATTTCGGGGGCTCGGCTGCGTGGCGCCCAGGACTCTCCAGGGTCTCCCAGGATCGCTCCCTGGATTCGAGTCGCGCTCTCTCTCTTTCGGGTCTGTAGGGGTTGGCAAGCTGCTCTCCCAGACCTGGAGAACAGGGAGGAGGCTGGCAGCTCCAGCGGCCTCTCGACGCCGCTGCATCTAAAGGGCTGTCTTGGGTTGTGGGGCAAGGGGCGCCTGGAGCTGAGCCGGGCAGCTCAGGGTTCCTTATCCTATCCCTAGGAACACCCGCTGATGTCAGCCCACCAGCCAAAACCAGGGAGGAGAAGCGGGAGCCGGCCCTCCAGAGTCGGGAAAAGGTCTGCGGAGTGGGGTAGAGGGGAAAACAAAGTCCAAATACCCTCCCTTCAGATACCTCCTGGGGCCTAGACCCCACAAACCTGTTGGGGGGGGGACAAAATACGATGGCTACGTTCCCAGGAAGAAGGTGCCACAGTTCTTCAGGACCACGGTTGGGAGAAAGAAGGGAGGGGTTTTGGAACCTTCAGTGTGCCACTTCATGTGCCTGGTGAGTGTATCACCATTTTACAGACCAAAAAACTAAAGCTCAGGGCCAACAGCCCGGGATTTGAATTCAGAGGCTCTGGGTTCTAATTCTGCCTTCCTACTCCCCAGATATAGGGCCTTGAATGACACATTTACCTTTAGGACTTCTCGTGTAAAATAGGGACATTCGCTTCCTCACCAAACAGTGACGATGGCAGCTGTGAAAGGGCACTGCACTCGCTAAATGCTAGTTTCCTTTCCTCTTTTCCTAAGTGACTTATCTAAGGTCACACCGTTAAGGAAGCAGCAAGGCTGAGCCTGGGCCTCCAGGGGCCCTGACTTTGGCCACACCACAGTTGCCTCTTGGGCCAGAGGCAGCTGAGGAACCCAAGAGCTGGTTTGGCCATGATGTTCAAGTCCCAGACACAGCTGTCAGCACCAAACTTTCCTAAATTACTCCCAGACACTGACCTTTGGACTCAGCTGCTGCTGTTGTCCCAGTTTACTGCCCACCACAAATTATCTGTCATGATCTCTCTTGAAGTCTTCATCTCAGGATCTCAAGCTCTTGGATCATGGGCACAGATAACCTGTTGTCCTCCTCTATGGTCAAGAGGCTGCTTTTGCAAGGAATCCAGTGGGAGAGAGTCAATGGCCTGCTTGACGTGAACTCCAAAGTCCTCCTGGTAAGGATCATTTCTATAATGATTCAGAAAAGAGCCAGGCAGTCTCCAAGACGTTTCAGGCTGGGACCAAATCTAGTCCTTCCTGCCTGCCTAGGATTGCTCCTTTCAAGAAGGAAACATGGTAGATTTCTGGGTGATAAGATGGGAGGAGGGAGCAAGGAGGTGCAGAAAGCAAAACAAGCCATTTTCACTGGGTTGGGGCCAGAAGCACATGAGCCCACTATGGGTTAGGACTGGGGTTGGGGTCAAGATTAAAGGGGACAAAAGCAAATGTTAGATTTAAAATAGAGCCTGGGCATCATAGTGAAGCCTTGTCTCTACAAAAAAAAAATAATAATAATTTTAAATTAGCCTGGCATAGTGATATGCACCTGTAGTCCCAGCTACTCGGGAGGCTGAGGCAGGAGGATCCCTTGAGCCCCAGAGGTCGAGGCTGCAGAGAGTTGTGATTGTGTCCTGTCTCAAAAAAAAAAAAAAAAAAAAAAAAGGACAATATGGCATAATGATAATGGATAAAATTTTAAAATGATGGGGATTCTGAAGGTAGGTTCTGCCTCTGTCTTACTGCAAGTAACTTGGGCAGGTTATTTCACATCTCTGGAGCTCAAGATTTTCATATGTAAAATGGCCTTTAGATCAAAAAAGAAAATATAGGTAACTTGGTAGGAAGTTCCTATTTTATTTTTATCTTACTTTTTAGGAGCAGAGGCTCACTCTGTTGCCCACACTGGAGTGCAGTGGAAGAATCATGGCACGCTGCAGTCTTGAGCTTCTGGGCTCAAGAGATCCTCCTGCTTCAGTCTCCCAAGTAGCTAGGACAACAGGCTTATTTTTTGTAGATATGGGGTCTTGCTTTGTTGCTGAGGCTGCTCTCGAACTCCTGGCTTCAAGCAATCTTCCTGCCTCAGTCTCCTAAAGTATTGGGATTCCAGGCATGAGCCACCGCGCCTGGCCCTCGGGAAGTTTTAATTTTAGACTAGGATTGGGGTTAAGTTTGCATCATGATGTTGAGACCTCCGAAGGAGAGCTTATTATAGTCATTTCTGAGCTCGGGTGTCCAAACTGTCTAGTTGGAGAATCTGGGAATTTTCTCTCGTTTTGATTTTCCTCTTCCACTTTTCCGTGCCAGTTGGATGTTTGAATGTTTTTATTGACCTCTGAGAGCATCCTGGTAACTGAGGGTTTACTTTGGGGGTCTTTGGAGATGAATAGGGACAGGAGACCTCACCTTTCTTTTCCATGTAGCCATAGGGGATAGTCCCACGATCTGATGATCTGTAGCAATGGGTGGAGGAAGGGCTGTATTAGAAACAGAAGCTGGTTTTGTCATGGGAAGTCCCCTGTTTTCCACTGCTGAGGGCCCTCACCTTCCCTTTCTAAGCCCCTTTCTGTTTTTGCTATTAAAAAATATACTTTTTAAATCGCAAGTAATATATAAGTATATACTAGTTGCAAAATATATAACCCAGAAAACTTTGTGTCCCCACTCCTATCTCATTTCCCACATATTTTGGATTTTTTTTTAAAGAAAAGCATAAATGGGATTTTATTTATTTTATTTATTTATTTATTTATTTATTTATTTATTTTTGAGACAGAGTCTGGCTCTGTTGCCCAGGCTGGAGTGCAGTGGCCGGATCTCAGCTCACTGCAAGCCCCGCCTCCCAGGTTCACGCCATTCTCCTGCCTCAGCCTCCCGAGTAGCTGGGACTACAGGCGCCCGCCACCTCGCCCGGCTAATT
>NW_012106252.1:446791-452475 GCF_000951045.1 Mandrillus leucophaeus
GCAATCTCGGCTCACTGCAAACTTCACTTCCCAGGTTAGATCATTCTCCTGCCTTAGCCTCCTGAGCAGCTGGGATTACAGGTGCACGCCACCACATCCAGCTAATTTTTGTGTTTTAGTAGAGACAGGGTTTCACCAGGTTGACCAGGTTTGTCTTGAACTCCTGACCTCAAGGGATCCACCTGTCTTGGCCTCCTAAAATGCTGGGATTACAGGCATAAGCCACTGTTCCCAGCCTCAGTGACTTTTAAAAAACGTAACACTCTTGCTGGGTACTCAGCTCATGCCTGTAGTCCCAGTTACTTGGGAGCCTGAAGCAGGAACTTGAGCCCAGGAATTGGAGACTAACCTGGGTAATATAGCGAGACTCTGTCTAAAATAATAATAGTAATAATAATAAAGAAGCCAGGCACAGTGTCTCACACCTGTAAACCCAACACTTTGGGAGACCAAGGCAGTAGGATCACTTGTAGGCAGGAGTTCGAGACCAGCCTGAGCAACATGGCAAGACCCTGTCTCTACAAAAAATAAAAATAAATTAGCCAGACTTGGTGGCACATGCCTGTAGTCCCAGCTACACAGCAAGCTGAGACAGGAGGATTCCTTGAGCCCAGAATTTCAAGGCTGCAGTGAGCCATGATCATGCCACTGCACTCCAGCATGGGCTACAGAGTGAGACCTTGTCTCCAAATAGAAAAAGAAGAAAGAAAGGAAGGGAAGGGGAAGAGGAAGGGAAAGAGGAAAAAGGAATGAAAGGAAGGAAGACTTAGTAACACGTCTTGGATATCTTTCCATGATAGTACATATGTATGTATGCCTCTTTCTTTTTAACTGTACGTAGTATTGCCTTTAGTCTTTTTTCCCCCTTATGTCCAGTGAAATCTAGGGTATTTATTTATTTATTTATTTATTTATTTTTGAGATGGAGTCTTGCTCTGTTGCCCAGGCTGGAGTGCAGTGGTGTGATCTCAGCTCACTGTAACCTCCGCCTCCCAGGTTCAAGCAGTTCTCCTGCCTTAGCCTCCTAAGTAGCTGGGATTACAGATGCCCCCTACAAGGCCCAGCTAATTTTTGTTTTTTTACTGGAGACAGGGTTTCACCATGTTGGCCAGGTTTATCTCAAACTCCTGACCTCAAGTGATCTGCCCACCTTGGCCTCCCAAAATTCTGGGATTACAGGCATGAGCTACCATTCCTGGCCTGGAAATCTAGTTTGTTTGTTTTTTGTTGTTGTTTGTTTTTGAGACAGAGTTTCGCTCTTGTTGCCCAAGCTGGAGTGCAATGGTGCTATCTCAACTCACTGCAACCTCCGTCTCCCGGGTTCAAGTGATTCTCCTGCCTCAGCCTCCCAAGTAGCTGGGACTACAGGTGCCCACCACTATGCCTGGCTAATTTTTGTACTTTTAGCAGAGACAGGGTTTTACCATGTTGGTCAGGTTGGTCTCCAACTCCTGACCTCAGGTGATCTACCTGCCTCGGCCTTCCAAAGTGCTGGGATTACAGGCGTGAGCTACCGTACCCAGCTGTAAATTTAGTTTTTAAGTTTCTTACACATTTCCTTATTCTTCTGCCCCTCACCACCTAGGGCTTGGAGAGAGAGGGATCTGGTTCTCATTCAGCTGGACATTGTCCTGAGACTTCTGGCCCCAGTGTAGGTTAATTCCTCATAAGCAGGAATCCTACTACTGTCCTACTGCCACTTCCCTTCTTGTTACAGGCCAAGGGTCATCCTGCCTGGAGCAGGGCAAAAGGTGACTTACCCCTTGGAAAGAGTGGCATCTTTAATCTTCAACCTCCACCCCTACCACACACACAAATCCAGAGCCACCCAGGAGGAAGTAAAAAGTGCTAGGGCCTTCTACACCTTGAAATTATATGTGAAGCATCCTGCAATAAGCATCTCTATGGCGCACAGTCATTCACACCTGCTGGCCTCTCCCCCAGCTGTCTGCAAAATGAAGAGCAGAGCACAAGAGAAGATGTGAGAAAGAGTCACGGTCGGGGAAGCCAGAAGTCCTGGCTGGCAGGGGCTGATCCTTCCTAACTAGAGAGAGGAGACAGACTTCTTGAGAGGGCAAGGAGACAGCAGGGAGAAGTGGAGGAGCCATAGCCAGGGAGCCAGCTAAGGAAGGGAAGACAAAGGAGTGGTGACACAACTACTCCATCTCTCCCTAGCCTCCTCATCTCCAGAATGATGGCACACCTGGGAGGGGCCTGACTACCTTTCAGGGGGAAGAGTAGTCATTGGGCTGGGTGCGGTGGCTCATGCCTGTCATCCCAGCACTTTGGGAGGCCAAGGCAAGCGGATCACCTGAGGGCAGGAGTTTGAGACCAGCCAGACAAACATGGTGAAACCCCGTCTTTACTAAAAATACAAAAAATTCTCTGGGCATGGTGGTGTCTGCCTGTAAGCCAGCTACTCGGGAGGCTGAGGCAGGAGAATCGCTTGAACCCGAAAGGCAGAGGTTGCAATGAGCTGAGATTGTGCCACTGCACTCCAGCCTGGGCAACAAGAGTGAAACTCTGTCTGAAGGAAAAAAAAAAAAAAAAAAAAAACCATTGGAGAAGACGGGGTCCTTCCAGAGAAATTGATCAAGTCATATTACTCATCAACTGCTGGGGACCTAACAGTCACTACCATTTATTAAGCACTTACTCTAGGCTGCATAGTGTGTCTACTGACACATGTGCTGAAAGCTTTGTATGTATGTCTTAAAGCCACACCACTATAACATCAGAATTATCTTCTCCATGTGTGAAATGGGGAAACAGGAGGAGAAAGTTTACAGTCCCAGAGCTAGTAATTGGCAGAGCCAGGATTTAAACCCAGGATAGCTTGATGCTAAAGTTCATGTCTTAGCCATTATGATTTATCACCTCCTCTCACTCCACATCAGAATACCAATTTCTTACTGGATCTGGAAAGGAGGAGAGAAGGATAGAGAGTTTCTTCCAGGACCAAGTTGACTCCTCCACAAATAGGAAGATCCCCAGAGTGTGTGCACACACCCTCCTCCTCCTTCCTTCTCCAACCCTGGCTGGACAATGACATCACATGGTGGAGGCTGTTTTTTAAGAAGAACCCAGGCCAGATTTACAAGAATGATGCTCAGGCAGCGTGACTGTCAAGGACCGTGGCCAAGTGACCCATAGCACACACCCAGCAGTGCTGAGAACACAGCTAGTCCCTTAGCACCTGGGGCTGACTCATGGCTGCTGTAGGACCCAATGCCAGATGCCAGGATTGCTTTCTCCCTCCATTCATTAGGATTGTCCTGTGAAACCCTCCCCAGGAACACTTCTACCCCATCCTGGCACACCAGGAGCCTGGATACTGCATAACACAGGTTACTCATGTTTGTTTACCAAGCCTTGAAGATGACAGGCAATATGCTGTTATGCTCAATGCATCATACAAATTGTTTTATTTAAAACTGAACTATTAAATTAAGTATCATAGCAACTCACTTTACAGACAAGGAAACTGAGGCTCAAAGGTTAAATAAGGGTCAGGCATGGTGGCTCACTCCTATAATCCCAGCAGTTTGGGAGACTGAGGTGGGAGGAGGATTGCTTAAGCCCGGGAGTTTGAGACCAGCCTAGGCAATATAGGAAGACCCCATCTCTACAAAAAATTATCTGGGCCTGGTGGTGTGTGCCTGTAGTCCTAGCTACTTGAGAGCCTGAGGTGGGAGGATTGTTCGAACCCAGAAGTTGAGGCTTCAGTGAGCCATGATCATGCCATTGTACTCCAGCCTGGGCAGCAGAGCAAAACCCTGTATTAAAAACGAACAAACAGGCCATGCGCGGTGGCTCACGCCTGTAATCCCAACACTTTGGGAGGCCAAGGCAGGTGGATCACCTGAGATCAGGAGTTGAAGACCAGCCTGGCCAACCTGGTGAAACCCCATCTCTACTGAAAATACAAAAATTAGCTGGGCATGGTGGCACATGCCTGTAATCCCAGCTACTTGGGAGGCTGAGGCAGGAGAATCGCTTGAACCTGGGAGGTGGAGGTTGCAGTGAGCCAAGATAGTGCCACTGCACTCCAGACTGGGTGACAGAGCGAGACTCGGTCTCAAAAAAAAAAAGAAGTTGCAGCAGTGTGAAGAAGAAGAGGTGAGAACAACCCCCAGACCGACCAAAGCCCGCGTGCCTGCCGTTGCATCCTGCGTCCAGCGCCTACATCCCACCACCATCGCTGCCACCACCATGCCCAAGACAAAGGCTGAAGGGGATGCTAAAGGAGATAAAGCCAAGGTGAAGGACAAATCACAGAGAAGATCTGCGAGGTTGTCTACTAAACCTGCTCCTCCAAAGCCACAGCCCAAGCCTAAAAAGGCCCCTGCAAAGAAGGGAGAGAAGGTACCCAAAGGGAAAAAGGGAAAAGGTGATGTTGACAAGGAGGGGAATAACCCTGCAGAAAATGGAGATACCAAAACAGACCAGGCACAGAGAGCTGAAGGTGCTGGAAATGCCAAGTGAAGTGTGTGCATTGTTGATAACTGTGTACTTCTGGTGACTGTACAATTTGAAATACTATTTTTATCAAGTTTTTTAAAAATGCAGAATTTTGTTTTACCTTTTTTTTTTTTAAGCTATGTTGCTAGCACACATAACACTTCATTGTTGTTTTTTGGGGAAGGGGCATATGTCACTAATAGAATGTCTCCACAGCTGGATTGATGTGGGGAAAACACGTTTCCCTTCTAGTTTTGAAAGATTTCCTCTTGACTCTCAGGAGGAGGGATTCCCTGACTTTGACACACATGGCCACCTTGGCACAAAAGCCTTGTGCTATGGAAAAACAAATTCATTTTTATGTCCTTTTCTCCCTTTTCATCCTTCAGCATACACTTAACTCCCTTAAGCCCAGACATCTGTTGGGACCTGACCTCTAGTCATTGGTTACCAGAGTGTCAGGCAATCTGGACTTTCCAGTGATGCCACTGAGATGGCACTTGTCAAAAGAGCAGTGGTTCCATTTCTAGATTGTGGATCTTCAGATAAATTCTGCCATTTTCATTTCACTTCCTGAAAGTCAGGTTTGGCCTATGAAAAGTTGTTAAACAACATGCTAAATGTGAAATATCAATCCTTACTCTAAACTTTCCCTGTTCAGAGCATCAGATGAAGACTTCATTGGGTTTTATAGTGGCTTTCTGATTTTTGGTAGTCCATTGAAGGAGAAGGGAGTTTGAAAGTTGTTGTATACTGTTAATGATTGTCTGCCCATGTCCTGCCTGAAACGCCATGATTGTTTATGGAAAGTATCTTTAATAAAACTGGATACAGCTTAAAAAAAAATAAGTCAACTTGCTAGAGAGAATCGACTAGGAAAGAAAGAGGAAGATTGGCTAGAAGGGCAACCCCACAGGGCCCCTCAGGGCACAGAGGTCTTTCCTCACTCAGTACTGCCCCTCTCCTGATTATGCTTACTTTGTCTATAGACAGTACCTTTTCACATTCTTTCCTGCAAGACACATTAACACATTAGATGGACAATGAAAAAAAAAATACAGGCTGGGTGCAGTGGCTCACGCCTGTAATCCCAGCACTTTGGGAGGCTGAGGCAGGCGGATCACAAGGTCAGGAGATCGAGACCATCCTGGCGAACACAGTGAAACCCCGTTTCTACTAAAAATACAAAAAATTAGCCAGGTGTGGTGGTGGGTGCCTGTAAT
>NW_012106252.1:452792-458390 GCF_000951045.1 Mandrillus leucophaeus
TTAGTGCTTAAGAGCACACACTTTGGAGTCAAGTAGAGCTGGGTTTGCATCCCAGTTCCATTGCTTATTTGGCTGTATCAGACTTTGTGTGACAGGGCACAGTAGCTTACGCTTGTAATCCCAGCACTTTGAGAGGCTGAAACAGGCAAATCACCTGAGGTAAGGAGTTCAACACCAGGCTGGCCAACGTGGTGAAACCCCGTTTCTACTAAAAATACAAAAAATTAGCCAGGTGTAGTGGTGCACACCTGTAATCCCAGCTACTTGGTAGGCTGAGGCAGAAGAATTGCCTGAATCTGGGAGACAGAGGTTGTGGTGAGCTGAGATCGCACCACTACACTCCAGCTTGCGCGACAGAGTGAGACTTCGTCACAAAAAAAAAAAAGACTTTGTGCAAGTTACTTAACTCCTCTGAGCTTGTCATCTTATCTACAAAATGGGATCACTAGCATGTATCTCGCTGAGTGGTACAGATGAACTATGTAAAGCATTTGGCCCAATGCCTGGCAGTACTAAGCATGCGATAAATGGAAGTTACTATCATAATGTGTAACACATATAATTATGACAATTATATTTCCAAGATATTCTGGGATCTTTACAGTTTCATAATTTTGCTCTTTTTACCATACAACACTCCTTTTATTGAAACAAATATAGACTTTGGAGTCAGACAGCCTAGTCTGGATTTGAATTCCAGCTCTCCTTCTTACCAGCCTGGGGCTATGGAGAATGTTGTCAATTTCCCTGAGCCTCAGTGTTCTTCTCTGTAAAATGTGTATAATACCTGACTCCCAGGCATTTTGCCAGGATTACATGGGATTCCTACCCAGTGCAATGTCTAGTGATAATATAAATGCTAAAAGCAACTTGTTAAATGTATAAATAAATGTGATTTATTTTTGCTCCTTTACATACAGTATCATGAATATAATTTGTAGATGTGTGTGCTGTGAATACAGTGGCCACTTCTCTTGCTCCCAAAGTGTCTCTGTAGCCTGGTGTTTCATCCTAGCCACAGAAGGGTTCAAAAGGCCATAGCATCACCAGTGTGGGACCCTGCTGATAGGGAAGAGAGAAGGGGAAGTCACAGAACCAAGGGAAACTCCCTTTTCCTGTCTGGCTAGGATTTGTTTGTCTTCTACACAGGCTGTATGTTCCCTGTTGATATGGGGGTCTGTCAAGTGTCCAGCTTTGATTGGCATCTCCAGTACAGAGGAAGTAAGGAGCTCCTTAACTTTCAGGAGGTGTTTTCCTCTGGACTTGCAGACTAGAGTCCCAAACACATTTTCTTTCTGGCACCACTGGTGAGAGCAGAAAGCAATGGAGAAAATCCAGAATCATGATGTCAGAGCTAAAAGACCTCAGAGAAGGGAGGCGGTATAGTGGAGTGGTTCAGAGCATTGATTGGGGCGGTCAGAATAACTGAGCCCAAATCCTGGCCATACCACTTACCAGCTGGATGACCTGGGGCAGGTTATAGAATCTCTCTAAACCCTCAGCTATAAAGTGGAGATAAGAATATTGCTGATTCATATGAAATCAGATGATTTGTATAAAGCTCTCAGGACAGTGTCAGGCACATAGTAAATACTCAGTATTTGAAAGCTGTTACCATTTTCTCTTGTTCTGCCATTTCATTTTCACAGTTGAGGACCCTAATGGCCAGAAAGAAAGCACAGCTCATTAGCTGTCCACCCGATCAGAGCTACTTCCCAGGCAGGGCTGTGCCAAAGGCACGTCCTTAGGGATCAAGACCCTGCATTAACTGTGCTGACAGCAAGAACCAGCAGCATCATGCTAGCTGTGGGGTTGGAGCCTTGAGGGTATGTGCAAATCAAGGCATGACTTCCACCCAAATGAGTGCCCAAAAGAGAAAGTTCCTTCCTGCTGGAATTATTTATTTTGTGATTAACAAAGACTGTGGAAGCCCTTTCTGATATTTTGGCTTAGAGGCTCAGAGTTTAAACTTGTAACAGCCATGGACAAGGGTTTATTATGGGCCTGTTCTTACTTGCTGAATTGAATTCATTATTATGATGCCTAAGCAACTAGGGGTCAGGAGCTAAGTACCTAAGGCAGACAGCTAGGATTTTGCGATCAGAGGACAAAGTGTCCGGGAGTGAAGAGGCTTCAAAAACTGAGCCCTGTTTCCAGGCTCTGTAATGTCCAGACCTCAACTTGCTTTGGAGCCGACTTCACCTCTAAGTATTCAGGGAGGGGTCTGGCACTTCAACAGGCCCCACCAAGTCCTGGGCAGCAGCCCCAGTTTCTGGTGACCTTCGTGCAACTTTTGGGTTGTGCTTTGCTTTGTTTTCTTGTTTGTTTCTTCATGGCAGGGTGGCCTTTCCCTGCTTCTGGGTGGGAACTGAGGGGAGGGAGGATGGTTTGCTCCCATCTCCACAGCTGTGTTTACACTTCCCTGTCAGGGACTGTCTGGGGCCCAGCCTTTCCTCAGTCCGCTGTGTCCCTTCTGAAAATTGCTATTTGATATCTCTGTGGGCATTACAAGGGAGGGGCACAACAGGCCAAGGGGTCACTGTCCAAAGGGGGCTGAGGTTGGAAGGCAAGAATACTAGTGCAGAGAGCTCTGTTTGAATTCTGAGAAGCATCATCTCCTTCCCTTTCTACCAGTGGCCTGAGGACCAGCAGGGGACGAAAGTACACTTAGAACTCCCAGAAGGACTAGAACACGTGACATGTCATTTCTAATCACGGGCTTGAATACAATCTTGCTTTGTGATGGGGATGTGAGTATACAGAGCAGAGCAGTCTTCCCTAAGGCTTCGCTGGGCCCAGTGGTCAAAGATGTAGCATGTTAAAGCCAAGAAGATTATGCTAAAATATAAGCAAATTAAAAAGGATTTAAGAAAATGGTCAAGTAAATAATTCTCTTCTTCTCCAGGGAGCAAGTTGAGCTGGTATTAATCAGTATACTAGGGTTGCTGGACTCTGGGCCAAGCCCAGGAGAGTAGCTGCCAAGGCAAATCAGGCATCAGGTTTCAAAAATTAAACACATAATTTTATTTTTCTGCAATAGGGAACTTTCAGAAAAAGAACCAGCCCTATTAGGCTACTCAGCACACTTTGTCCAGTTTCTTTCAGCCCCAGAGGCCTCCAATTTAAAGCAAGATGAGCAACTGGAAGCCAGGAGTGACACAGTTATTCCCTTCTCCCATTAACTGCCTGGGGGTGGGGCTGGAAGGAGTGGGGCAGGGGTGATTATACTGTTTTTCAAAGGTCCAGTTGCTGACCACTTGCCAGAAGTTTTTCTACGAATTTACAGGACAAAGACCTGAAGGGTTGCAAAAGAAAAAGAATTATAGAGGAAGAGCTAGCTAAAGTTTGGCTGATAATGTCTCAGGAATTGTCAGCTAAGAAAGGGTCTGGTCTCAGGAAAAACTCTCCCATCACAATAAGTAGGAACCAACTGGCAAACAAATTTTCCTCCAAGAACCTCACGCTTATTGGTGATGTGGAAAGTTGTTTTTATTATTATTGTTGTTATTACTATTGAGACAGGTTCTCATTCTGTTGCCCAAGCTGGAGTGCAGTGGTGCAATCACGGCTCACTGCAGTATTGACTTCCCAGGTTCAGGCAAAGGGAACTTAGGTTAGGCTGTAGATCAGATTCTGATCTACAGCTTTGGCATAAATCCCTTCAACTTCCTTTCCACCTCAAAATATTTTTGTAACCATACTTTGTTGTGTCAAAATGTCTTTGTATCTACTCTCTTGTTATGTGGCATCCTCTCCTAAGGCAGTGTTGTCCACTTCTGTGGCTTCAGTTACCATCAATATGTTGATGGTTTCCAGATCTCTCACTAGTCTCTCTCCTGACATTCAGATCTTCTGAACAGCTCTCCTTAGCTAAAGCCACAGTCTTTCTCCCAACAATTATTAATGTTGTGCAGTGCCTCTCAAACTTCACTACACATTGTAATCACCTGGATGCTTTAAAAACTCTTGAAGCTCAGGCCATACCCTAGATCAATTAATCAGATTTTTGGGTGTGGGAGGTGGGCATCAGTAGTTATTAAAGCTCCTTGGCCTGGCGCGGTGGCTCACGCCTGTAATCCCAGCACTTTGGGCAGGCGGATCACCTGAGGTCGGGAGTTCAAGACCAGCCTAACCAACATGGAGAAACCTCGTCTCTACTAAAAATACAAAATTAGCCAGGCATGGTGGCGCATGCCTGTAATCCCAGCTACTCGGGCAGGCTGAGGCAGGAGAATTACTTGAACCCAGGAGGCGGAGGTTGCGTGCGGTAAACTGAGATCGCGCCATTGCACTCCAGCCTGGGCAACAAGAGTGAAACTCCATCTCAAAAAATAAAAGCTCCTCAAGCTCCCCAAGTGTGAGCCAAGTTTCAGAACCACTTATCTAGAAGGCAGCGGGAATAGAAAAGAATGCCAGTGTAAATTGCAAGTATAAAGGAATATTTTCCTTGATTTGGTAGTTAAATGGATAGGGGCAAGGGAAAAACAGCAAAGTCGAAGTTTTTATATGAAGAAAAGAACACTAAATCTGGATGGAATCCAGCAACCTGAGTTTAAGACCTGACAGAATTATTCATCTGTGTAAGGCAAGTCTTTTAACTCCTTTATGCCAGAATAACCTGATGTATAAACTGAAGTTGCTCTACATAATTCTTAGAGTTTTTATGAAGATTACTTGAAAAAATGAACATTACAAGCTTTTCTAATAAAACACTTTGAGACAAAATCAAAATCAAGATGGTATTATTTTGCATTTTAATTTTTAATTTTAAAAATTTATATTTTGAAATAATTTCAGATTTACTAGAGTTGCAAATATGGTAGAGTTCCTATATGTCCATCAAACTTCCTCAATTACAATGATTAAAACCAGGAATAAGATTGATAAAATACTATGAACTAAAATAGAGATTTTATTCTAATTTCATCAAATTATCTCACTGGTGTTCTTTTTCTGGACCAGGATTCAATCCAGGATCACACATTACATTTAGTTGTCATATCTCCTCAGTCTACCAATCTGAGATGGTTCCTCACCCCTTGTCTTTCATGATCTTGACACTTGGAGATACTGGCCAGTTATTCTGTAGATTGTCTCTCATTTTGGATTTGTCTGATGTTTCCTCATAATTCAATTCAGTTTATGCAGGCTGGGCATGGTGGCTTATGCCTGTAATCCCAGCACTTTGGGAGGCCGAGGTGGGTGGATCACCTGAGTCAGGAGTTCGAGACCAGTCTGGACAACATGATGAAATCCCATCTCTACTAAAAATACAAAATTTGCCGGGTGTAGTGGTGCATGCCTGTAAATCCAGCTACTTGGGAGGCTAAGGCGGGAGAATCGCTTGAATCCAGGAGGCAGAGGTTGCAGTGAGCCGAGATTGCACCATTGCACTCCAGCCTAGGCAACAAGAGCGAAATTCCATCTCAAAACAATTTCCGCAGAGCCCTTGCCCTCCCCTGCCAGCGCCGCTTTGGAAGCCGTCGGGACGGCTGCACCCGTCAGGACTCCTCAGTGCGGGTTTTTGGCGGCAAATGACCGACGTGCGACCGCGCGATACGAGTGGGTCAATGCGCACGCGCCGACAGGAGGCGCGGG
>NW_012106252.1:458440-460315 GCF_000951045.1 Mandrillus leucophaeus
TGATTAAAGTAAACACCGGAAACACAGCCATAGGACGAGTTTTCACAGCAGCTGGACCCTAACTAACAATTATCATATCAAAGTTAAAAAAAAGTGAACAAATAAAAAACTTAGCATTTACTAGAACAGGCAGATTTGGCGAGATGGATTCATTCATGTTGGGCAAAGGAATTTTTTTTATAGATAAATATATATATATACACACACACACACGCACACACAACATTTTGTATCCATTAGCAAATCCATTGATATGTGTGTTGTTTTCACTTTTGGCTATTATAAATAAATATGAACATTTGTGTACAGATCTTTGTGGGGACATACGTTTTCAATTCTCTTGGATAAATAATTAGAAATTGTATGCCAGGTTCTGTGGTAAGTATATATTGAGCTTTAGTTTTGAAAAACTGGCAAACTGTCTTCCACAGTGGCTATACCACTTTGAATTCCTACCAGCAGTGTATGAGGATTCCAGTTGCTTCACGTCCTTACCAACAAGTGGTATTATCAGTCTTTTTTTATTTTAGCCATGGTAATGGTGTTTAATAGTATCTCATTGTAATTTTCATCTGCATTTCCCTAATGACTAATGATATGGAGCAACTTTTTGTGTGCTCATTTGCCATTCCTGTATCTTTTCTGGTGAAATAACTGTTCAAATTTCTACTCACTATTTTTTTTGTTTTTGAAATGGAGTCTTGCTCTGTGTCCCAGGCTAGAGTGCAGTGGCACGATTTCAGCTCACTGCAACCTCCACCTCCTGGGTTTAAGCAATTCTCCTGCCTCAGCTTCCTGAGTAGCTGGGATTGCAGACACACGCCACCACGCCTGGCTAATTTTTGTATTTTTAGTAGAGACAGGGTTTCACAGTGTTGGTCAGGCTGGTCTCGAACTCTTGACCTTGTAATCTACCTGCCTCGGCCTCCCAAAGTGCTGGGATTAGAGGTGTGAGCCACCGCATCTGGCCTTCTACTCACTTTTTATCGGTGATTTATCTTATTATTGAGCTATAGGACTTGCTTATATAAATAATTATTTTTTAATTTCTTGATCAAAACAGCATATGTTTTGGAGTTTATCTTCAATGTGTAGATGAACATAATGAAAGGCTCTTAAGTACTAGCTAAGTACCTAACTGGAATATAAGTGCTGTTTTGCCTGTGTAAGTAACTAAAGAATAGATCTAGTAGAAATATAAAGTATTTTTTGTGTGCCACTCCCGTTGCCCAACATGAATGAATCCATCTCTCCAAATCTGCCTGTTCTAGTGAATGCTAAGTTTTTTATTTGTTCACTTTTTTTTAACTTTGATAGGATAATTGTTGGTTAGGGTCCAGCTGCTATGAAAACTCATCTTATGGCTGTGTTTCAGGTGTTTATTTTAATCATATCTGTCTGTTTCAAACAGTATTCTCATCTTTCTTAGACACTTTGTGAGGACTGACCAACTGCCAAATAAACTTTTAGAGACATTGAAGACCCATTGAAAAGCCACGTAAGATAAATATTCGCTTATGGACACATGAGAGTCAAATATCACTCTAATTGTAAAAGGAGGAAGTGTGGCTTACTTTATATTGTAATTCGTTAAATCTTAATGGCATTTTCATGTATATGTGTGTATTCCTCTGGCCAAATAAAACAGTTGAGTAAAATTAGAAATGGTGCCATTAATTATTGGATTATGATGATATATTTACTGTCATCTCTTGACAGACTATAGGAGATCACATTTTAGCTATAGCTCTTTTCTTTAATTAAAAACAAATGTATTCTTTATTTTTTTATGAGACAGAGTCTCACTCTGTCACCCAAGCTGGAGTTGGCAAGATCTTGGCTCAATGAAGTGAGTCCCTGCTTCCCAGGTTCAAG
>NW_012106252.1:468015-471511 GCF_000951045.1 Mandrillus leucophaeus
CGGGGCTGTTGAGGAGGGGGTAGCAGTAAAAACAGGGCCGGGACTAGGGTGAGGTGAGTGAGTCAGGCTCCCAAAGCACAAAGTGTAAAGGAATACTGACTCAGGGTCGTGCAAATGCAGTGAGCGCCTCCTCACGTGCGTCCTGGGTGCCTCGGTCCCCTTGTCCCGGGCCTGGCCCTGAGCAAGAATCTCCTTCACTCCAGACTTTTGGTCTCACGCCAATGATCGCTCACCCCCACCATTCTCCCGAGGTTCAAATGATATAAATAAAAGTGCCTCGAAGCAAAGACAAGGTGTTGTATTTGGGAATGCCTGTTAGGAAATGTGGGACAAACTTTTATTTCAATAAAAAGTGACTACTGAGGAATTGTTTCTTGAGCAGGGAAGGGAAGGGATGCCTGAAGGATGTTACTGCCCCCAGGGAATGTGAAGGAATATGGAGGGTGGAATGTAGGGTTGTAAATGGTGTAGCCCAGGCCGATAGGAACCTGACGCTTGGCAGGGGAGGATGAAGTCAAAGAGCTCAGGCAGACTAGCAATTAGGGGTGTGCAAGGATGGCATTGAAAACGTGGGTCTCCTTCGCGTTTGCTGCCATGCTGCCGTTGAATAGAAAAATTCCCACACTCAGTGTTTTTTAAGTTTAGGAAGCTGATATTGAAGGAGGTTTCTAGCCTGAGAGGTGCTAACCCTATTAGAGGTTTCTGTGAAAGCTTGTCTATTTTAAGTCTCGGAATCCCCAGATATGCCATTGATAAAAGAGATTACTTACATAGGAGAGAGTGTGTGTTAGGAGATAAGTACTTTAGGCTGGGCTCGGTAGCTCACATCTGAAATCCCAGCATTCGGGAGGCCCAGGCAGGAGAACAGCTTGAGCCCAGGAGTTTGGGATCAGCCCAGGTAACAATAGTGAGACCTCATCTCTACAAAAAAAAAAAAAAACTAGCCAGGTGTGGTGGACTTCTCCTATAATCCCAGCTCCCAGCTACTTGGGAGGCTGAAGCAGGAGTATTGCTTGAGACTGGGAGGTCAAGGTTACAGTGAGCTCTGATCCTGCCACTGCACTTCAGTCTGGGTGACAGCGCGTGAGACCCTGTCTCAAGGAAAAAAAAAACAAAACTGGGCGCAGTGGCTCATGCCTGTAATCCCAGCACTTTGGGAGGCTGAGGTGGATGGATCATTTGAGCCCAGGAGTTTGAGACCAGCCTGGGCAACATGGTGAAACTCCATCTCTACTAAAAATACAAAAATTAACCAGGTGTGGTGGCACACGCCTGTAGTCCCAGCTACTCGGGAGGGCTGAGGCATTAGAATCGCTTGAACCTGGGAAGTGGCAGTGAGCCGAGATGGCGCCACTGCACACCAGCCTGGGCAACAGAGTGAGACTCTGTCTCAAAAAAACAAAAAAGAGGCCAGGCACAGTGGCTCAGGCCTGTAATCCCAGCACTTTGGGAAGCCGAAGCAGGCGGATCACTTGAGGTTAGGAGTTCGAGAGCAGCCTGGGCAACATGGCGAAACTCCTTCTCTACAAAAAAGTATAAGAATTAGCTGAGTGTGCTGGTGGGTGCCTGTAATATCAGCTATTCAGGGGGCTGAGGCACAAGAATCGCTTGAACCCGGGAGGTGGAGGTTGCAGTGAGCCAACATTGCACCACTGTACTCCAGCATGGGTGACAGAGCAAGATTCTGTCTCCAAAAAAAAAAAGGGAGAGAGAAGTATTTAAAAATGCACATACATAATAGGAGAAAGGACCATTTATAAAACTGTAATAATGCTATCATTGTCAAGGTTTATGCTTAGTGTTTTGTATCACAAACATAATGAGTCAACTCCAAAGGCAGGGATGTATGTTTTATTCAATGATGTACCCCAAACACCTAAAACAGTAACACATAGTAGACACTACTATTAAGTATAATAGTAGGTGCTCAACATATATTTGTGGAATAAATTGTGGGGAAATTTCTGGCACTGGGAGTCAGGTGATCTGGATGCTAGTGTTGTCAGTAACTGGCAGAGTACTTGTATGTCAATCGTGGAACTTGATGCTAAGGCCCAGCTTAAAATTCCTTAAAGTGTAAATGACTTCTTCATTAGTGCCCTCTGAAACAGCACTAGAGGCTTGATGGCTCACACCTATAATCCCAGCACTTTGGGAGGATGAGGCTGGTGGATCACCTGAGGTCGGGAGTTCAAAACCAGCCTGGCCAATATATGGTGAAACCCCATCTCTACTAAAAATACAAAAAATTAGTCAGGCGTGGTAGCAGACACCTATAATCCTAGCTCTTGGGAGACTGAGGTGGGAGAATCGCTTGAACTCGGGAGTGAGATCACGCCACTGCACTCCAGCCTGGGCATGAAAGAGTGAGACTCCGTCTCAGGAAAAAAAAAAAAAAAAAAAGAGACAACACTAGAATGAGGCTGGAACTAAAAATGAAATTTTACTCCCAAGGAGACATTTGGGAGAAGGGAAAGATGAGAAAAATGTGGTCGGGCTTGTTACTTATATATTTGCCTTTGAATTATACCTTCAAACAACCGATTTCAGTCTAGACATGTGGCTCACGCCTGTAATCCCCGTACTTTGGGAGGCTGAGGTGGGCAGATCACTTGAGTTCAGGAGTTTGAGACCAGCCTGGGCAACATGACAAAACTCTGTCTCTACAAAAACATTACAAAAATTAGCTGGGCCTAGTTGTGTGGGCCTGTAGTCTCAGCTACTCAGGAGGCTGAGTAGGGAGGATTGCTTGAACCCGGGAGGCAGAGGTTGCAGTGAGCCGAGATCAAGCCACTGCATTCCAGTCTGGGCAACAAAGCAAGACCCTGTCTCAAAATCAAAACAAAATAAGAAACTGATTCAGAATATTAATTTTGTCTGTTTTTAATTCCTAGGATCTGAAACCTGGCTTCCTTACTCTATAGGCAACAGTTCCTTCCCTTTGATTTGCTCTTTATATGAAACATGTAACAATTCATGTCATTAAGTATATCTTTTTCTGGTCTTGGACTAAGTTTAAAAAGTTTCACTTTGGGTCCCCCACACTGTGGCTCACGCCTATAATCCCATCTCTTTGGGAGGAGGCCGAGGGATTGATCACTTGAAGCCAGGAGTTTGGGACCAGCCTGTCCAACACGGTGAAACCCCATTTCTACAATTAGCTGGGCCTGGTGGCACACACCTGTCATCCCAGCTACTTGGGAGGCTGAGGAACGAGAATCCCTTGAACCTGGGAGGCGGAGGTTGCAGTGAGCGGAGATGGCGCCACTGTACTCGAGCCTGGGCGACAGAGGGAGACCCTGTCTCAAAAAAAAAGTTTCCACTTTGTTCACTAGTAGCATCCCAGAAAAGATTTGAGGTAGCAACACTAAAAACACACTAATTCCATTTCTACATAGAATAAAATAAAGAGAAAAGAGAGAACAATGTGTGGAGAAAAGTGAAGATAATTAGGTAAGCTGGGATTGAGGGGAAGGGTTAAAAGTTAAAAAAAAAA
>NW_012106252.1:471561-472019 GCF_000951045.1 Mandrillus leucophaeus
GCTGGGATTACAAACATGCACCACCATGCCCAGCTAATTTTTGTATTTTTAGCAGAGACGGGGTTTCACCATGTTGGCCCGGCTGGTCTTGAACTCCTGACCTCAGATGATCCACCTGCCTTGGCCTCCCAAAGTGCTGCGATTCCAGGTGTGAGCCACCGTGCCTCTACTAAATTTTTGTATTTAGTAGAGACAGGGTTTCACAATGTTGGTCAGGATGGTCTCGAACTCCTGACCTCAGGTGATCCACCCGCCTTGGCCTCCGAAAGTGCTGGGATTACAGGCGTGAGCCACTGCGCCCACACGATTTCTTTTTTTTTTTGGAGATACAGACTATTGTTCTGTTGCCCAGGCTGGATTTCCGTGGCACAATCATAGCTCACTGTAGTCTTGAACTCCTGGGCTCATGTGATTCTCCTACCTCAGCTGGGACTACAAGCATCTGCCACTATAGCCAG
>NW_012106252.1:472069-472438 GCF_000951045.1 Mandrillus leucophaeus
TGCGTGAGATATTATAATCATGAGCTTATTGTGGTATATGTGTGGTAATGGGTTAAATTTTGCTGTTTTCTTGTCCATGCTGATGACTTTTTTGTCTTTTTTTTGAGATGGAGTCTCACTCTGTCACCAGGCTGGAGTGCAGTGGCGCTGTCTCGGTTCACTGCAACCTCCACCTCCTGGGTTCAATCAATTCTCCTGCCTCAGCCTCCCAAGTAACTGGGAATACAGGCACCCGCCACCATGCCTAGCTAATTTTTTGTATTTTCAGTAGAGACGAGGTTTCACTATGCTGGCCAGGCTGGTGGTCTCAATCTCTTGACCTCGTGATCCGCCTGCCTCAACCTTCCAAAGTGCTGAGATTACAGATGT
>NW_012106252.1:472488-473503 GCF_000951045.1 Mandrillus leucophaeus
TCTCTACTAAAAATACAAAAAATTAGCCGGGTGCAGTGGTGGGCGCCTGTAGTCCCAGCTACTCGGGAGACTGAGCCAGGAGAATGGCGTGAACCCGGGAGGTGGAGCTTGCAGTGAGCCGAGATCGCGCCACTGCACTCCAGCCTGGGCGACAGAACTGGACTCCGTCTCAAAAAAAAAAAAAAAGGTTAAAAAAAGAAAAATTGTGCTTCTCCATTCTGGAAAGTCCCTCGCTTTTCGTTTGTTTGTTTTCTGTCCAAACTGTGTACATATTAGATTCTTTCCTACTCTTTAGTCTCTCGGTCAGTCATCAGTTGGGACTTGAGTACACTACACCCTAAAGTCATGAGTTACTTAATGGGTAGTTGGAGTTCAGTATCTTTAGTGTGTTTTATTCTCTAACTCACCTACCCTACTAATTTGATTCAAAATAGATGAAAAAGTCTTATTTTTATTGGACGGTATGAGCAGTCACTAAATGCAGTACAGTATTAAACTTTGGGCTGACATAGTACAGAATCAGTCAAGATAGTGCTCTGACCTGTTAGGAGATTTCTTTTACTCTTTCAAGTCAGCGTTCTGGCTGGGCTCGGTGGCTCGCGTCTGTAATCTCAACACTTTGGGAGGCTGAGGCAGGGGGATTGCTTCAAGTCAGGAGTTCAAGGCCTGTCTGGGAAACACCGTAAGATCTTGTAGGCCGAGGCCGGGCGCAGTGGCTCACGCTTGTAATCCCAGCACTTTGGGAGGCCGAGGCGGGTGGATCACAAGGTCAGGAGATCGAGACCACGGTGAAACCCTGTCTCTACTAAAAATACAAAAATTAGCAGGGGCAGAGGTTGCAGTGAGCCGTTATTGCACCAATGCACTCCAGCCTGGTGACAGAGTGAGACTCTGTCTCAAAAACAAACAAAGAAAAATAGGCCGGGCACGGTGGCTCACGCCTGTAATCCAGCACTTTGGGAGGCGGAGACGGGTGGATCATGAGGTCAGGAGATCGAGACCATCCTGGCTAACA
>NW_012106252.1:473553-475142 GCF_000951045.1 Mandrillus leucophaeus
CTGGTCTTGAACTCCTGACCTTGTGATCCACCCGCCTTGGCCTCCCAAAGTGCTGGGATTACAGGCATGAACCACCACACCAGGCCATTTTTTTTGCGGGGGGGATGGAGTCTTACTTTGTCACCCAGGCTGGAGTGCAGTTGCGCGATCTTGGCTCACTGCAATTTCTGCCTCCCAGGTTCAAGCAATTCTTGTGTCTCAGCTTCCCACGTAGCTGGGATTACAGGCACAAGCCACCATGCCTGGCTAATTTTTTTATTGTTGTTTTGTTTTGTATTTTTAGTAGAGATGGGGTTTCGCTATGTTAGCCAGGCTAGTCTCGAACTCCTGACCTCAGAAGATCTGCCCACCTTGGCCTCCCAAAGTGCTGGGATTACAGGCATGAGCAACCATGCCTGGACTTGTTTTTTGTTTTTTTTTTGTTGTTTTGCTTTTTGAGACAAGGTCTCACTCTGTCACCCAGGCTGAAGTACAGTGGCGTGGTCACGGCTCACTGCAGCCTTGACCTCCTGGGCTCAAGCAGTCCTCCCACATCAGCCTCCTGAGTAGCTGGGACTACAGGCACTCGCCAGCACACCTGGCTAATTTTTGTATTTTCTGTAGAGATGGGGTTTCACCATGTTGCCCAAGGTGATCTCAAATGCCTGGGCTCAAGTAGTGCTCCCACCTCGGCCTCCTAAAGTGTTGGGATTACAGGCATGAGCCACTGCCTCTTTTTTTTAAATTGAAACTTTTTGTTGAACTCACACATTTGGGTTCTGTAAATTTATGTTTTTATGAGTAAATTTAATGGGAATGAAAGCATAATTGATCTTTTTTTTTTTTTTTTTTTGTATTTGAGGAGTGCTTCATTTCCAGGCAATAAAATGCTAATTCTCATCTCTGTCTCTCTTAGATTACAGCAAGATGGAGATACCAAATCCCCCTACCTCCAAATGTATCACTTACTGGAAAAGAAAAGTGAAATCTGAATATATGCGACTTCGACAACTTAAACGGCTTCAGGCAAATATGGGTGCAAAGGTAAAAAAATAATTCCCAAGTGAAAGTTTATGTATTTCAATATACTGATCCAATGTAAAGGGGTTGGAATTTTTTTTTAACTTTCGTTTTGAAATCTTAACAGGGCCAGGCGCAGTGGCTCACACCTGTAATCTCAGCACTTTGGGAGGCTGAGGCAGGTGGATCACCTGAGGTCAGGACTTCGAGACCAGCCTGTCCTACCTGGTGAAACCCCATCTCTACTAAAAGTACAAAAATTAGCCAGGCGTGGTGTCATGCGCCTGTAATCCCAGCTACTCGGGAGACTGAGGCAGGAGAATTGCTTGAACCCAGGAGGTGGAGGTTGCAGTGAGCCGAGATGGTGTCACTGCACTCCTGCCTGGGTGACAGAGCAAGACTCCATCTCAAAAAAAAAACAACAAAAGGCCAGGCACGGTGACTCATGCCTGTAATTCCAGCACTTTGGGAGGCTGTCGGGCAGATCACTTGAGGCCAGGAGTTTGAAACCAGCCTGGCCAACATGGTGAAACACCGTCTCTACCGAAAATACAAAAATTAGCCAGGTGTGGTGGTCTGTGCCTATAATC
>NW_012106252.1:475192-475519 GCF_000951045.1 Mandrillus leucophaeus
CAATAAATCCACCCACTTTATATAGTTCAGTGAGTTTTCATAAAAGTATATAGTCATGTAACCATCACCACCACTGAAGTCTAGGACATTTCATCATCCCAGGAAAGCTCCCTTGTGTTCCTTCCTATTTAATCTCTTACCCCACCTCAGCCCCTGGCAACCAGTGATCTGCTTTCTGTCACTAGTTTTGCCCTTTCTAGATTTATTCTAGTAGAATACTTTTTTTTTTTTTTTAATAGAGACAGGGTCTCCCTATGTTGCCCAGGCTGGTCTCGAACTCCTGGGCTCAAGGGATCCTCATGCCTCAGCCTCCGAAAGTGTTGGGAT
>NW_012106252.1:476792-479494 GCF_000951045.1 Mandrillus leucophaeus
CGGATCTCAGCTCACTGCAAGCTCCGCCTCCTGGGTTTACACCATTCTCCTGCCTCAGCCTCCTGAGTAGCTGGGACTACAGGCGCCCACCACCTCGCCGGCTAGTTTTTTGTATTTTTTAGTAGAGACGGGGTTTCACTGGGTTAGCCAGGATGGTCTCGACCTCCTGACCTCGTGATCCGCCTGTCTCGGCCTCCCAAAGTGCTGGGATTACAGGCTTGCGCCACCGCACCCGGCCTAGTAACAATATATCTTAATCTTTTCCATGGCTTTGCTAGGCTTTGTATGTGGCAAATTTTGCAAAGGTTCAAGAAAAAACCCAGATCCTCAATGAAGAATGGAAGAAGCTTCGTGTCCAACCTGTTCAGTCGATGAAGCCTGTGAGTGGACACCCTTTTCTCAAAAAGGTACTTTTGGGAGTTTAAGCTCAGTCTTCCTCTCTTCCTTGGGCTTAAAGTTTTTTCCTATATTTGTGACTTTTTAGAGAGTGAATAAGTAAGACAAGGTATGGTGGCTCACACAAGTATTCCCAGCTATTTGGGAGGCTGAGGTGGGAAGATCGCTTGAGGTGAGGAATTTGAGACCAGCCTGGGCAACATAGACTGTGTCTCTAAAATTTTTTTAAGAAAATTAGCGAGACGTGGTGGTGCACACCTGTAGTCCCAGCTACTTGGGAGGCTGAGGTGGAAGGATTGCTTGAGCCCAGAAGTTCAAGGCTGAAATAAACTATGATTTCACCACAACACTCCAGTCTGGGTGACAGAGAAAGACCCTGTGTCTAAAAAAACAAAAAGGAAAGAAAGGAAATAAATAAATAAAAAAGGTTAAGGTTAATAGATACAGTTATTTTAGTCAACTTTGAATTATTAAGATAGTAAATCTGTAGCTTCAAGAATAATCTTGGGGGCCGGGCACAGTGGCTCACGCCTGTAATCTCAGCACTTTGGGAGGCTGAGGGAGATGGATCCACTTGAGGCCAGCAGTTCAAGACCAACCTGGCCAACATAGCAAAACACCGTCTCTACTAAAAATACAAAAGTTAACTGAGTGTGGTGGTGCGTGCCTATAATCCCAGCTATTTGGGAGGCTGAGGCCTGAGAACCTCTTGAACCTAGGAGGCAGAAGTTGCAGTGAGCCAAGATCACGCCACTGCACTCCAGCCTGGGTGAAAGACTGAGACTGTCTCTCAAAAAAAATAATAATAATAAATAAATAAAAGAATGTTCTAGTTAAGAAACTTTGGCAGGACGCAGTGGCTCACCCTGTAATCCCAGCACTTTGGGAGGCCAAGGCGGGTGGATCACCTGAGGTCAGGCGTTTGAGACCAGGCTGGCCAACCTGGTGAAACCCCATCTCTACTAATAGTACAAAAAAATTAGCCAGGCATTGTGGCGCACTTCTGTAATCCTAGCTACTAGGGATGCTGAGGCAGGAAAATCGCTCGAACCTGGGAGGTGGAGGTTGCAGTGAGCTGAGATGGCACCATCGCACTCCAGCCTGGGCAACAAGAGCAAAACACCATCTCCAAAAAAAAGAAACTTTATGAAAATAAATTATTATCATTATTATTATTTAGAGAGAAGATCTCACTGTGTCACCCAGACTGGAGTGCAGTGTCATTATCATAGCTCACTGTAACCTCCAACACCTGGGAAATAGATAATATTTTTCAAATATAAAAAGTAAATATTATCCAGGCATGGTAGTGTATGCCTATAATCCCAGCTACTTGGGAGGCTGAGGTGGGAGAATCACTTGAACCCAAGAGTTCAAAGCTGCAGTGAGCTATGATCTCCAGCCTGGGTGACAGAGTGAGACTCTGTCTCTTAAAAAAAAAGAAAGCAGAAGCCAGGCACAGTGGCTCACGCCTGTAAACCCAGCACTTTGAGAGGCTGAGGCGGATGGATCACCTGAGGTCAGGAGTTCAAGACCAGCCTGGCCAACATGGTGAAACCTTGTCTCTACTAAAAATATAAAAATTAGCTGAGCATGGTAGTGTGCACCTGTAATCCCAGCTACTTGGGAGGCTGAGGCAGAATTGCTTGTACCCGGGAGGTGGAGGTTGCAGTGAGCCAAGATTGTGCCACTGCACTCCAGCCTGGGCAACAGAGTGAGACCCTACCTCAAAACAAAAACAAAAAGCAGATGGTGTATTGAGAGCAAATATCTTTCCTGAATCAGAATGTTACTATAATTTCTATACCACTTTGCTTCTCCATGTACTATCCCTATCACCTATGCAGCTAAGTTGATGTCCACTGTCTTAAAGTTTAGGTCTTCAGAAAACTTCCTCATCTCTCAGGACTTTCAGAGGCTCTTTATTGTTATGTACGACCCAAGTAGACCAACAGTTTGAGTTGAAGTAAACATCAGTTGAGTATGGGAAGTACTATGCTGAACTCTGTAGAGGACACAAAGGTGAAGAAGAGTCCCTGCTTTTGGCCAGGTGTAGTGGCTCACACCTGTAATCCCAGCACTTTGGGAGGCCAAGTCAGGATGATTGCTTGAGTCCAGGAGTTGAAGACCAACGTGGGCAATATTTAGTGAGACCCTGTCTCTACAAAAATAAATAAATAAAATTAGCTGGCTAACTGGATGTAGTAGCACATGCCTGTGATCCCAGCTGCTTGGGAGGCTGAGGTTGGAGGATGGCTTTAGCTTGGGAGGCAGAGGCTGCAGTGAGCTGTGATTGCACAACTGCT
>NW_012106252.1:480068-482971 GCF_000951045.1 Mandrillus leucophaeus
CTCCTGACCTCGTGATCCGCCCGTCTCAGCCTCCCAAAGGGCTGGGATTACAGGCGTGAGCCACCGCACCCAGACTAATTTTTGTATTTTTAGTGGGGACTGGGTTTCACCATGTTGGCCAGGATAGTCTTAATCTCCTGACCTCGTGATCCACCTGCCTCGGTCTCCCAAAGTGCTAGGATTACAGGCATGAGCCACCATGCCTGGCCAAATTTTTTATAATTTTAAATGGCATCTGAATATTCTTAGTTTAATTTATTAGTTTGTAAGAACTAGAGGCTACTAAGATCATTTTTTTCTTTTTTTTTTTTTTTTCTTGAGATAGAGTCTCGCTCTGTCGCCCAGGCTGGAGTGCAGTGGCTCACTCAACCTCTGCCTCCCAGGTTCAGGTGATTCTCATGCTTCAGCCTCCCAAATAGCTGGGATTACAGGCGTGTACCACCATGCTCAGCTAATTTTTGGATTATGTTTTTGTAGAGATGGGGTTTCACCATGTTGGCCTGGCTGGTCTCGAACTGACTTCAAGTGATCCGCCTGTCTTGGCCTCCCGAAATGCTGGGATTACTGGCATGAGCCACTATGCCCGGCCAATTTTAGAAGGAAATTACATTTCTTTCTTGGGTTGTATGCCCGTCTTTCCCTCTCCATGTCATTGCTTATATTTCAGTGTACCATAGAGAGCATTTTCCCGGGATTTGCAAGCCAACATATGTTAATGAGGTCACTGAACACAGTTGCATTGGTTCCCATCATGTATTCCTGGTCCCCTCTCCAGCAGAACTTTATGGTATGTATTGAAAGCACTTGGGTGGTTATTTAAACTGTATGATTATCTTATGTTGATATGCCAGAGCTCCTCTTAGGGTAAAGATTGTCCAATACTTAACAAAGCTAGGACATGCAGGGCAGAACAAGGTAACTAACTTATTCTAAACAATATATATTGCAAGTTATTCTAACTTGTCAGATTTTATGCTCTCTCATGTGTGCTTTGGAATTGATGCTGGTTCTTTTTTAAATGAATAAGATTGGGCAAGACTTTAATTTTCTCTTAGTACCTTGGCCCAATATTATGCACAGTTAAATGCAGTCTAAATCAGACTCTTGAGGCTTGAGCAAGTTGTCTGCTCCCTGTTGATGGAGTAATCCTTTCTGAATTCTCTAAATGCAAGATGCTACAAAAACAGCTGAGACAACAGACGTGCACACAGTCCTTTCATCTGGGCCTTTGTGCTGACTCCTATTAGGATTATTTGTGGTTTTGATAATCATTCCTCTCTAAATACTGCCATTGCTTATCATCTGCCTGGTGACAGATAGCCATACTACTGGTTGGAATGAGGTCGAGGTTTATAGAAGGGAATCATCTCTTAGAATAAAACTTCAGAATAATTTTACTTGCTACTTGGGGATTTCAGAATGACTGTATTCTCTGCTGAGCACCTCACTCCCCCAAAATTATTTACTATTGTTTACTGCCAAAAAATATCCATAGCCTAGGCTGCGGTTGACTTTAGGTTCCCATTGAGTGTGACTGGCATGAGTTGTAATCATAATTTTTTTTTATTATTGTAGAATCTTAGTCCATTTTATAAAATACTATGTCTTATGGTTACCCAGTTTATTTTGTAGTTAAATTGCACATCATAATCTTAGAAGCCTTCATTTTTATTTATCCATCTATCTCTCTACTTATGAAAACAATTAGCAACTTTTTTTTTTGAGACGGAGTCTAACTCTGTTGCCAGGCTGGAGTACAGTGGCACGATCTCAGCTTACTGCAACCTCCGCCTCCCAGGTTCAAACGATTCTCTTGCCTCAGCCTCCCTAGTAGCTGGGACTACAGGCGCACTCCACCATGCCCAGCTAATTTTTTGTATTTTAGTAGAGACAGAGTTTCACCATGTTGGCCAGAATGATCTCAATCTCCTGACCTCGTGATCCGCCTGCCTCAGCCTCCCAAAGTGCTGGGATTACAGGCGTGAGCCACCACGCTTGGCCCCATTTGAGGTTTTTCTGGCAAAACAAAATGGCCAGTGTTTAAAATGCAGGAAACTCTGGGACAAAGGCATTTTTCAGGAGACTCAAGCAGCAAACAAAGTTCAGCAAAGATTCCACTAAATAGGAAAGAGGAGATGCATGATGGCTTCATGGAATGAATCACATCTGGTTTGATTTCAGGTAGAAGATGAGACGGTTTTGTGCAATATTCCCTACATGGGAGATGAAGTGAAAGAAGAAGATGAGACTTTTATTGAGGAGCTGATCAATAACTATGATGGGAAAGTCCATGGTGAAGAAGGTAGCGGTACTGAACTCTTTGGGAGAAAATTTTGTTAGAATCAGGCCTCTTATTTGGTACCTCATCATCTCGCCATCTTGCTTTTATCTTCTGCCCCATGGGGCACACACTGAAGAATATTTCAGTGTCATCACATGACTGGGAGTTAATTTTTTTTTTTTTTGAGACCTAGTTTTACTTTAGTTGCCGAGGCTGGAGTGCAGTGGCGCAATCTCGGCTCACTGCAATCTCTGCTTCCTGGTTTTAAGCAATTCTCCTGCCTCAGCCTCCCAAGCAGCTGGGACTACAGGTGTCTGCCACCACGCCCAGCTAATTTTTGTATTTTTAGTAGAGATGGGTTTTCACCATGTTGGTCAGGCTGGTCTCGTACTCCTGACCTCAGGTGATCCACCCACCTCAGCTTCCCAAAGTGCTGGGATCACAGGCATGAGCCACCATGCCTGGCCCAATTTTTTTATTTTTATTTTTTTTAGAGACAGGGTCTTACTCGGTCACCCAGGCTGGAATGCAGTGGCACAATCATAGCTTATTGTAGTCTCGACCTCCTGGGCTTAAGTGATTTTTCTGCTTCAGCCACCTGGGGGGCTGGGACTACAGGTGC
>NW_012106252.1:483789-492053 GCF_000951045.1 Mandrillus leucophaeus
TTTCTTTCTTTCTTTCTTTCTTTCCCTAGTTATTTCTGATTCAAGCAGCAGAAACAGAAATAAAAATTATTTAAAGTACCCTCGTTAAATTTTAAAAGGAGTTGGGACATAAAAGGATTATGTAGTAATCAGTGGCTGGAGAGAAAGTTTATTGTATAAATAAGTTTAATCTTAGGACTTAGTTTTCCATAAGTACATCCAAGATCATTTTGTTCTTTATTTCTCTTTCTCTGAGAATGGCAGTGAGCCTCTCTGCCATACTTCTTTGATCCAGGCATCCCCTAGATGGTTTTAATAATCTGAATTTCCTAAAAGCAATTGTTTGGATTTAGTCATAATTCTAGAAAAGTCTGTCCATGTGTAAGAAATGGAAAGAGGAGAGGCTCCCCATCAATTTGTAAACCAACAGCCCCACCTGCTCTTTTGACAATTGTAGGCACTGTTGTGATGCTGTTGAACTACATTATTTGTCCACAGTGCCTCCTAGTGTTCAAAGACCTCCTAAATTGTAGTACATCTCCATAAAGTACAATTTTAGGAAAAATTGCTGTATTTTGATTTAGAGACGTCATTACTGACTCATCAGCAGCAAAGCCAAGAGAATTTTCATTTTTTTATTTTTTCTCTGCCCTACCAGAGATTGTTTGGACAAACTTTCGTGAGATTTTGAACCAGAATCAGAGTTGACTTGTGACTGAGGAAGTGAAGTTCTTCAGTAAGAATAAAGCCTATGGCTGGGCATGGTGGGTCACACCTGTAATCCCAGCACTTTGGGAGGCCGAGGCAGGTGGATCACCTGAGGTTAGGAGTTCACGACCAGCCTGACATGGAGAAACCCCGTCTCTACTAAAATACAAAATTAGCTGGGGTGGTAGCACGTGCCTGTAATCCCAGATGCTCGCGAGGATGAGGCAGGAGAGTCACTTGAACCCAGGAGGTGGAGGTTGCAGTGAGCTGAGATCGCCCCTCCAGCCTAGGCAACAAGAGCAAAACTCTGTCTTAAAAAAAAAAAAAAAAAAAGAATAAAGCCTATAGCTGTATTCCTACTCTAGCCAGCTGCCTACTGCATGTGTAGTAGCCAGTCAAATGATTGTAATTTCCAGATTTCCCATGTGAAAATGTACACACTGTGACTTATCTGGGCTTCTGGAGTGAGCACAAGAAAACCTGCCTAGGGGGACTAATGGAATGTGAAGTCACCACTGCTCATCCTTCGAATCCTCATGTTTCAGAGATGATCCCTGGATCCGTCCTGATTAGTGATGCTGTTTTTCTGGAGTTGGTCGATGCCCTGAATCAATACTCAGATGAGGAGGAGGATGGGCACAATGACACCTCAGATGGAAAGCAGGATGACAGCAAAGAAGATCTGCCAGTAACAAGAAAGAGAAAGCGACATGCTATTGAAGGTACGTAGCACTGGCTCCCTTATTCCGTTTTTAAAGTGACAGGGATAGGGAAGAAGGAAGAACTGGAAAGGTTTGTGGCCTATTAAAGGCTATTGGTGCTTCTTGTTGGTTCACTTAAAAGGAGAACATGATCATTAACTGATAGCTTCAGGTAGCTGTGACTTAGGTGAAGAAGAAAGTAGAAGAACTGACAGAATAATCATTGCTATTCATTTCTAATTATATGTGTTATGTGAAATTGGGATCATGCCAATTTATGTATATGTATATATCAAATTGTATATCCCTTTTTATTTAATCTTATGAGTACTTTTCCATGTCACTGTTTACTTAATTTAAAATTTAATACCTTAATTATATTATATGTTATTTAATTATACACTATGTCCAGGGACATAGTGTATTCTCTTTTATTATATCATAATTATAGTATCAGTCTAGTTCTTCAGCATCCACTTTATGATAGGATTCTTCTGTGTTCAGGTCTCTCCATGAACACTCTTTTCACCTCCAAATTTTTATTTTTATTTTAAAAATCTATTATTTATTATTTTTTTGAGACAGAGTCTTGCTCTGTCACCCAAGGTGGAGTGCAGTGGCGCAATCTCGGCTCACGGCAGCCTCCTCCATCCTGGTTCAAGCGATTATTGTGTGTCAGCCTTCCAAGTAGCTGGGACTACAGGCCTATGCCACCATACCTGGCTAAGTTTTGTATTTTTAGTAGAGTTGAGGTTTCACCATGTTGGCCAGGCTGGTCTCAAACTCCTGGCCTCAAGTGATCTGCCCCCTTGTACTGCCCTTCCCAAAGTACTGACTGGGATTACAGGCGTGAGCCACCTCACATCCAGATTCTAACTGGGACGGTGGATTTTGTGGTTAGTATGTAGACTACTCTAACTTCCTTATTTACTGGTAGCCTATATCAGATAAGTTCAGATAGCACTGATGTTTATATATCTCCAAACAATCAGTGGTTAGGTAACAAAGCAGCTCTAATCAAAATGCTGCACAGATCGCACAGATTTGTTTGCATGTTCTGATAATCGCACTCAGGAGCTTTTTGTATTTTCAATTCAGGCAACAAAAAGAGTTCCAAGAAACAGTTCCCAAATGACATGATCTTCAGTGCAATTGCCTCAATGTTCCCTGAGAATGGTGTCCCAGATGACATGAAGGAGAGGTAGGGAAAGTTGTCCCACTTAGGCCGTATACAGAGTGCTCGGGACAAAACCTTTATTCCCTTCTAATTTTTGGTTTTAAAAAGCTTTGTTTATGGTAAAGGCATTATGATTTGCCTGTACTTGGATTATTTTTGCTTACTCAATTACCTCTGAATGCCCCCCTTACTATATTAAGGGTCTTCGTATACTGGCTTTTGAGTGGGTCTGGGCAGAGAACTTTTACTCTGCCATTTTTCTGGAGAGTTGCTCCAGCACCATCTTATCAAATCCTTCCCTCCCCTTACTTTCCAACATTTGTGCAACCCAGCATAATTACAATGGTGTACCCACTTTAGTTATCTACCATTCTCTTATCAACTAGACCTATAAAAAACACCCATCCTCCCTTGGCAGACCGTAGGTGGGCTACTGTCAGTACCCAATCTGTATTTCCTCAGTGGAGGCCGTCCCTTGGAGGAACTCTTATCTCTCTTTTCTTAAATAGGTATCGAGAGCTAACAGAGATGTCAGACCCCAATGCACTTCCCCCTCAGTGCACACCCAACATCGATGGCCCCAATGCCAAGTCTGTGCAGCGGGAGCAATCTCTGCACTCCTTCCACACACTTTTTTGCCGGCGCTGCTTTAAATACGACTGCTTCCTTCACCGTGAGTGGGGCTACTCTGTTTGAAATGCTCTCCTCTCTTCCATCCCCAGCCACTATTTCCTTCTCTTTGTTCTGGTTTCTCGTCTAGAGTTCCTGGCTTCTGTTCTGACGTTTTACAAAGGGCCAGTTCTATTTTGCCTTGTTCAATTATAGTGCAACATGCTCTGCATGATCAGGACAGGCTCGCCAGCAATATATCTGTCCCTCACGACCTCCTAGCTTTGAAAGCATTGTGTTGGCGTCAGAAATGACTGAATTCTGTACACCCTGATAGTAGCTGTTTATATCGAATTCTAACTCCTACAATAGCTCTCTAATTCAATTTTGTTTTTCCTCATCTTGTCAAGTGGATAGACCACTGGCAACAAGACAGTTTTTGTTTTGCAGCTTTTCATGCCACCCCTAATGTATATAAACGCAAGAATAAAGAAATCAAGATTGAACCAGAACCATGTGGCACAGACTGCTTCCTTTTGCTGGTATGTTCTTAAGCTGTTCTGGCATTGTTAACTTCATTGAAGATTGAGCAGGAAATGGTCCTCAGGCTTTCTGCCTCTGGGAACACAAGCCACGTGAGCCAGTACGTAGCACTCTGGGGGTCATATAGCACAAATAAAACATGGTTTTTGCTCTTAAGGAGCTCCCCAGTTACTGTGGGACCGCTCTTAAGGAACTCCCCAGACATGGTAGGACTATAAAGTTAGTCTGATGGAGTGCAGATTCAAAAATCATTAAAGGCTTGCCTGCGCTAAATATCATCTGCTTAGATTTCAGAGCCTAAAACTGTATTGTTAGAATTGGAGCAAAGTGTGTGCCGGGCGGGTGCGTACGCTCTCTAGTTTCTTTGCTATCTTCTTATAAACACATATAACTATGAGACAGATAGCACGAGATGATGCTGATGTCTTGTTGTGATTGACCAGATGGACCCTTCCCCGATGGACAGACCTTATGAAGCAGCATAAATAACCTGGCATATTGGGGAGGCAATATACTGAGAGCTAGAAGGAAATAGATCAATTGGACTTGCCAAAGACAGTTTGGCTTTTTACACAATAGGATGAGCCTAGGCGATGAGTAAAATACCTTGATAAAATTTCTGCCACCTATTAAAATTATATAGCCAGCCAAGTGCTTTTGGAACTATCTTTAGTGGGATAATAGACGGAAAGATGGTAGAGAATGCTGTTGGGCACACATGTGGAAAATGGGCCGTACAGTAAAAGCAAAAGAATAGATGTTATTGGGTTTATTTTTTTCCTAATGTGTATTGACTCCTTCCTATGTGCCAAGTACCATAGTAGGCCCTTAACATACCTTGTCTTACTCTCATCCTGTAACAGTGTCATGAGGTAGAGGAAACTATGGATTACAGAAGTTGTATATTTTGCCTAAAGTTTGTTGATAAGTCAGTGGTGTGGCAGTGATGAAATTCAAGCCAGGGTCTAACTCCACAGGTCATGCTTTTAAAATTACTCCATGTTTTTCAGCCAGGTGTGGTAGTACACGCCTGTAATTCCAGCACTTTGGGAGGCCGAAGAGGGTGGATCACTTCAGGTCAGGAGTTTGAGACCAGCCTGGTCAACATAGTAAAACCCTGTCTCTACTAAAAATACAAAATTAGCCAGGTGTGGTGACACATGCCTGTAGTCCCAGTTACTTGGGAGGCTGAGATAGGAGAATTGCTTGAACCCAGGAGGTGGAGGCTGGAGTGAGCCGAGATCATGCCACTGCACTCTAGCCTGGGTGAGATGGTGAGATTCCATCTCAAAAAATAATAATAATAAAATGAAATTACTCCATGCTTTAAAAAAATATATACCGTGTTATGTCAACATACCTGCATTTATATAAGTCAAAAGGGCATTGCCCTTCTCACGGGAGTCACCCTGATACCCTGTACATGTATTACAAAGATGCTGCCAATGCCTGAAATGTATGCATGTTTAACTTACAGATATGTACGCACAGTTTTTCTTTTATTGCGTTTTAGGTTTGAGTTCATATTAAATATAATGCTGGACTATTTTCCCCCAACTGTTTATTAAGAACATTTTCAATCATGCAGAGTTGAAATACACCTTCTTCCTGGATTTGATAACATTTTTTTCTATATCTCCTTTCTCCATATATTTGTGTATATATATCTTTTGCTGAACCATTTGACAATAAGTTGCAGACATTGTGATGCTCATTTGGTCAATGTTTCAGCATAAAGACATTCTCTTACATAACCACATTATTACACCTAGGACAATTAACAAAAATTGTATAATATCCTCTACTACCCATTCTACTAATATATTTCAGCTGTACTAAGAATAGCTATTTTTGTGTTTTGTTTTGTTTCCAAACCAGGATTATCCAGTCAGGCATCATATTTGGTTATTATGTTTTTTGTTTTTTGGTTTTTTTTTTTTGAGACAGTTTCGTTCTTGTTGCCCAGGCTGGAGTGCAATGGTGCAATCTCGGCTCACTGCAACCTCTGCCTCCCGGGTTCAAATGATTCTCCTGCCTCAGCCTCCCAAGTAGCCAGGATTACAAGCATACGCCACCATACCCAGCTAATTTTTGTGTTTTTAGTAGAGACAGGGTTTCTCCATGTTGGTCAGGCTGGTCTTGAACTCCCGACCTCAGGTGATCAGCCTGCCCGGCCTCCCAAAGTACTGGGATTACAGGTGTAATAAGGCCTCCAGCCTTATTATGTCTTTTTACTCGTTTTTAATGTCAAATAATTCTATCACTTTTTAAATCTTTTTAAAAGTTCCAGGCTGGTTGTCTTGTAGGATGACCCACACCCTGGATTCATCTGTTGTTTTTTCACAGTGTCATTTCTTTGTTCTTCTGTCTTCTTTTCCTTATAACCTAGAAATTAGGTCTGGAAACTTGATTTTATTTATGTTAAAATGTTTGACCATTATATTAAAATGGTGGCTCATGCCTGTAATCCCAGCAATTTGGGGGGCTGAGGCAGGTGGATAGCTTGAGCCCAGGAGTTCGAGACCAGCCTGGGCAACATGGCAAAACCCCATCTCTACAAAAAATACAAAAATTAGCTGGGCTTGGTGGTGTGCGCCTATAATCCCAGCTACTTGGGAGGCTGAGGTGGGAGGATCACTTGAGCCTAGAAGGTCAAGACTGCAGTGAGCTGAGATCATGCTACTGTACTTACTTGCCTGGGTGACAGAGCAAGACTCTGTCTAAAAAAAAAAAGAAAAGAAAAAAATATATATATGTTTAAAATAGTATAAGTGATACTGTATACTTCACACACACCATAGGCACATAATATCAGGCTCAGTTAATTTCAAAACTTCTCTTTTGGAATTTCCTTTAGGCCCTACTGTATATTATTCCAAATTCCAAATATCCTCAATGATGGTTAACCTTTTTTTTTTTTCATTTTATTACTCAAAAAAGCTTCATTTTTAAATTGAGTTTTCTGACTCTGTGCCTTCAACACTTTCACAACAATTTTCTGCTCCTCAATAAGGAGCGCGCACTTGCTTCTGTACCAATACATTCAGCACACACGGATATACCACAGGCCCTGCTGACGTGCTTTTTTGTTTTGGAGAATCTCATAGGAACTTTAGGTCTCATAGCACAACCCCCCGAAGTCTGCTGGGCACACTCCACATGCAGATTTCAATGCTTTCCCAACCCTCTTGGTATAAAGGTAATCAGTTCTATTACCAGGGGCTCAGGAGAGCCTAGTTTTGTTAAAGACTGTATTGTAGAAAAGCCTACATGTATGTCAAATGCTGGACCATTCTGAGTGCCTCTAGACAATGTCCCTGGAAGATAAACCTTTATTTTGTAGAAATAGATTTAGTTTTCAGAAACAGCTAGGAAGTCTTTGAAAACCAAGTCTGATGAGACTATATTGATGATCTAGCTGAGTGATAATTACTTCATTTTTTTAAAAAGGGGGTGATAGCTGTAAAATAATGAAACAATGTTCTTCTGAGTTTCATACACAGATTTGGGAGGAAGTTTCAAAATTAAGTAGTAAGATTGTACAGATTAAGCGTTACACATTTTATTAAGGAAACAGAGAAAGTGTGGTAGAATGGAAAGAATAGTGGCCTAGGGAGACAAGGAGCACTGATTCCTATACCCCTCTGGAACTATTAGCTGCATACTCTCAAGCTAGTTTTTTCCGCTCTCTGAATCTCATTTCTTCATCCTTAGGAGAATGTGTTCTCAAATTCCAGACAACTAACACGCAAGTTAATTTTAGATACAACTCACAGGAAAATTGAAGACACAGATGCATAGATTATATCTTTTTTAAGATTATAGGACATTAGCTGGCATGGGGGCATGTGCGTGTAGGCCTAGTTACTTGGGAGGCTGAGGCAAGGGAATCACTTGAGCCCAGGAATTCGAGGCTGCAGTGAGCCATGAACAGGCCACTGCACTCCAGCCCGGGCAACAGAGAGAGACCCTGTCTCACACACACACACAAAAAGATTATAGGACAACTCTTTTGTGAAAAAATATGTTTTTAAGTTTTGTTAATCAGCTCTCTCATTGTTACGTGATCATACTTATTATATGGTACAGAGAAAGAGAAAAGACACTATTACTGTATTTAAGCACAGATGTTGTAAAAATGAAGGTTTGTGGTGATGAGATCAACATGGTGACTCTGGGCCTGTTCCTGTTTCCTGTCTGTAATGTGTCCACTGCAGGAAGGAGCAAAGGAATATGCCATGCTCCACAACCCCCGCTCCAAGTGCTCTGGTCGTCGCCGGAGAAGGCACCACATGGTCAGTGCTTCCTGCTCCAACGCCTCAGCCTCTGCTGTGGCTGAGACTAAAGAAGGAGACAGTGACAGGGACACAGGCAATGACTGGGCCTCCAGTTCTTCTGGTACGATGAACAGAAAATGAAGACTTTTTCTTTCCATGCAAGGACTCTGGTAAACCCAGGATCACTGCCTGACACTTAACTTTACTACCTCTTAAAAATTATAAATTCTTTCCACAAGTTTTGTAAACAGTAAAGATGGGGAATATTTT
>NW_012106252.1:492601-494348 GCF_000951045.1 Mandrillus leucophaeus
GCCTGGCTAATTTTTGTATTTTTAGTAGAGACAGGGTTTCGCCATGTTGCCCAGGCTGGTCTTGAACTCCTGAGCTCAAGGAATCCACCCATCTCAGCCTCCCAAAATGCGGGGATTACAGGCGTGAGCCACCATGCCTGGCCTAAAGATAGGGAATATTTTCATTCCTAACTATTATACTACCTTTTAAAGCAAAATGAAGTACTTCTGAGTTTGTGACAAACTACTGATGACAACTGCATTGTACCTCCTTCTAATTCTGTTATTTCTTCCCTTCTCAGAGGCTAACTCTCGCTGTCAGACTCCCACAAAACAGAAGGCTAGTCCAGCCCCACCTCAGCTCTGTGTAGTGGAAGCACCCTCGGAGCCTGTGGAATGGACTGGGGCTGAAGAATCTCTTTTTCGAGTCTTCCATGGCACCTATTTCAACAACTTCTGTTCAATAGCCAGGCTTCTAGGGACTAAGACGTGCAAGCAGGTACCATCTGAAAGCAGCAGAACAAATGGGCCCCTCCTTTCACGTGTTGCTGTGTCCAGCCCTTTGCCATCTTATTAGGCTGTGTGTCTGGAGAGAAGTTGTCTTAAGTTCAGTCCCTGATGAGCCTGTGCATCTGTGAGTTTCCCAAACATGGTCCTTCTGCAAGTGCCAGGCCTAATGATGTTTGGGGACCCGTCTCCTCCTTGCTGAATGCTCATTTCTGTCTGGCCTCTATTTAATGCTTCTGGGTCCTGCACTCTTTTATTTCTTTTTTTTGGCTCCGGCCTCCTTTCTAAATGTGTACCCCTTTCTTAGAAGGGACTCCCAGGTCTTTCTGTGGCTCTTTTAGCGCACATACTGCTGCAGCTGCCGCTCCCTCCACCACTCCGCCAGCCTCCTCAGTCATTTTATTCTCCACATTTTCTATCACTAGATTCTCTTCATTTTGTCTTTGAGACACGGTTTCGCTCTGTCACCCAGGCTGGAGTGCAGTGGCATGATCATAGCTCACTGCAACCTCTGCCTCCTGGGTTCAAGCAATCCTCTCCCCTTAGCCAACCAAGTAGCAGGGACTACAGGTGCAGGCCACTATGCCCAGCTAATTTGGTTTTTTGTTGTTGTTGTTGTTGTTTTTTGAGACAGAATCTCGCTCTGTTGCCCAGGTGGGAGTGCAGTGGCATAATCTTGGCTTACTGCAACTTCCGCCTCCCAAGTTCAAGTGATTCTTCTGCCTCATCCTCCCAAGTAGCTGAGATTACAGGTGTCTACCACCACACCCAGCTAATTTTTTTGTTGTTGTTTTATTTTTTTGAGATGGAGTCTTGGTCTGTTGCCCAGGCTGGAGTGCAATGGCGCGATCTCAGCTCACTGCAGCCTCCGCCTCCCAGGTTCAAGTGATTCTCCTGCCACAGCCTCCCGAGTAGCTGTGATTACAGGCATGCACCACCACGCCCAGCTAATTTTGTATTTTTAGTAGAGATGGGGTTTCACCATGTTGGCCAGGCTACTCTCAAGTTCCTGACCTCAGGTGATCCACCCGCCTTGGCCTCCCAAAGTGCGGGGATTACAGGCGTAAGCCAACGTGCTTGGCCATTTTTGTATTTTTTTTAGTAGAGATGGGGTTTCACCATGTTGGCCAGGCTGGTCTCAGACTCCTGACTTCAAGTGATCGACCCACCTCAGCCTCCCAAGCCCAGCTAATTCTTAAATTTTTTGTAGAGGTGGGGTTTCACCATGTTGCCCAGGCTGATCTTGAACTTAGGCTCAAGC
>NW_012106252.1:494623-519020 GCF_000951045.1 Mandrillus leucophaeus
CGGCTAGTTTTTTGTATTTTTTTAGTGGAGACGGGGTTTCACCATGTTAGCCAGGATGGTCTCGATCTCCTGACCTCGTGATCCGCCCGTCTCGGCCTCTCAAAGTGCAGGGATTACAGGCTTGAGCCACCGCGCCCGGCCCATCACTGGATTTTCTAATTATCACCCCCAATAGCTGGGCCTGGACCTCACCCTTCTCACTCATACCATCACGAGAAACACAGTTGACAGCAGCCAGTGATGCTCTGGATACAGGAAAAGACCACAGTGAGAAGACAGACTGAAGAACAGGGACAGGGAGGCAGGTGTCAGGGCCAGCATGTCCAATAGGAAAGGAACCCCAGTGCTTTGGCTTCCTAGCTTCTGAGAGGAGACTCTGTGGCCTCTACTTCATGTTTCCTGTTCCGAGAACAATTAATAGAACCATGGACTGGGCGAGGTGGCTCACACCTAGAATTCCAGTGCTTTGGGAAGCCATGGTGGGAGGATCGCTTGAAGCCAGGATTTCAGGACCAGTGTGGGCAACAAAGTGAGACCCTGTCTCTACAAAACAAAACAAAACAAAAAGCCATGCACCTGTAGTCCTAGTACTCAGGAGGCTGAGGTGGGAAGATGGCTTGAGCCCAGGAGTTCTAGACTACAGTGAGCTATGATGGCACCACTGCACTCTAACCTGGCCAAGAGTGTGAGACTCTCTCTAAAAAAAAAAAAAAAAGAGAACCATAAGCTGAAGTGCCCTTTGCTTTCATTTTGGAGCTCATACCTATTTCCCTGAGTCACAGGTTCTCAATGTAACCATCTATGGATTTGTATGCAAAAATATTCTTGTCTGTATTTTCCTGAGAATATTTACAGTTTTCAAAGATCCCCCCAAAGGGCCAATAGCCCCAACAAAGAAAAGGAAAAACTAAAAACCAGTGCTTTAAGAGAAAAAACGCATCCTATTGAAATGGCCAAAGCTCTGGCATATTTGTACCAACAGAGGGAGCTAATATTTAGCCCACTGAAACCATTCCTGTTCTGTCCTGTCCTGCCTTACACTCAGTTACACAAGGCACAGAGTTACCCTTCCTAAAAAGAAGATACTATTGGTCACAATCAGCCCGCTCTTCTACCTGTGGCTTGGTAGAAAGAGTAGGTGACAGCTTCTGGCCAGGGGTGTGTTACTGTGCTCAGTATTTCTCCTTTCCTGAGTCAGGATAAATAATTAGGAATGAACTTCAGAGCCAGTGACCCAATCTCCCAATGGCACTCTGTCTCTCCCTGACTGATAAGAGGCTCAGTCAGCTGCCTGAGTTCCTCAGAACCCTCCCAAGACCAGCACCCAGTTGGGCCACTTACCTGACCCCCTTGCTCGAGGAGTGACAGGCCCTGTTGGATTTCTCTTCCAGGTCTTTCAGTTTGCAGTCAAAGAATCACTTATCCTGAAGCTGCCAACAGATGAGCTCATGAACCCCTCACAGAAGAAGAAAAGAAAGCACAGGCAAGGGTTGGACAAAGTGTTTTGTTTTACAGCCAGGCTGTTCCCTGTGCTCTGACCTCCCCTTGGAGTTCCCATCTGCCTCCCTCTTTAGCAACCACACAGGCTGTGTAAGCCCATCAGCTTGGCATCACATGACTGAGAGCCAGCCTCCTGAGTGCTCCCCAAGGGTCTGTGCCTTGGATCAGCCCTCTGCTTGTCCCCAGGTGCTGTGGACCATGACATAACTGGCTGTTTTTCTGTTTAAGCTCCTGGCCAATAGGACATGAGCTGGCTTCATGGCTCCACTCCGAAGCCGTTTATCCTTGTTGGTTTAGTTACCACCTTACCCATTTCTCAACTCTGACCAGAGTTTATTTATTTGTTTGGTTTGTGTTGTTTTTCTGAGTTACATAATAACACTGTCTTCTAGCTAGCCTTTACTTAGGTTAGAAGTTTTTTTTAAAAAATTGTGTACCCTGGCTCTGTTCCCTAATGACTATCACCTATCAGAGGAAGGAGCTGACACCACTTCTAGATACAGAAGGAAATCCCTGTGACTCCTCCCTTTCAGTTCTTTGGGAGAAGATTCCTGAAAGGCCTTCCCACCTCCCCATCTTGAAACTCCCCCATATCTCCACCTCCACAAAGACAAAGGGAGAGATGGGGAGACAAACAATAGCTTTATAATAGACCGATAGGCTTGGGCTTTCTTTTGTTTCTGTGTTGTGTTCTTTTATGTTATTTGGTCGTTTGGGAGGGGTTGTGTTTAAGTTTAAATCTTGTAGCACAGGCCAGCTGCATTTAGGCTGGACTCTTGCTTCTGTGTACCAAAGTCGTCTTGTTGAGGGGTTTGGGAAGATACTCCCCAATCATCAAACACAGTCCCTCAGAGCAAGTCACGTTGTCATTTACCTGCATTTACAGAGCTCCCTAGAGCCGTGACTGAGACTTATTCTTCCTGTCTTTTTCAGATTGTGGGCTGCACACTGCAGGAAGATTCAGCTGAAGAAAGGTAAGTTCTACCAGGGCATTCTTCAGCAGTTCAGTTGGAGGCTTCACCCTATGGTCATCACCCTACCCCACAGCTGCACTTGTTGACCCTGTGCCACTTCCGCAGATTGCAGAATTCTCTGCAGCAACTGAGAACAGCTCAGCCTCTCACTGCAACTGAGAAGACCTCTTAGGAGGTAGCATTAGGGGCCTTGTGATCCGTGATTTTTCTTTTTTTTTGAGATGGAGCCTTGCTGTGTCACCCAGGCTGGAGTGCAGTGGCACAATCTCGGCTCACTGCAACCTCCGCCTCCCAGGTTCAAGCAATTCTCCTGGCTCAGCTTCCCGAGTAGCTGGGATTACAGGCATGTACCACCACTCCCGGCTAATTTTTGTATTTTTAGTAGAGATGGGGTTTCACCATGTTGGCCCGGCTGGTCTCAAACTCCTGACCTCAAATGATCCACCTGCCTTGGCGTCGCAAAGTGCTGGGATTACAGGCATGAGCCACTGTGCCTGGACAGTCTGTGACTTTTCTAGTGTGCCATTTGCTAGGTTCCAGACCTCATTTAATGTTTAGAATAGCTTCCCTATCACCTATCAAAGGAAGAAGCTGACACCACTTCTAGATACTTCTCTGTAGCATCTCCACATCCTTCCCACAAAGCAGACCACCCCATTGCAGCTTATGAATAACAGTCATCCCTGTCTTCTCACTTCAGGTGCTAAATGTGTGTCCAAAGAGATTGTTAGGACCAGCCTCCTCTGAATCAGGGCAGCTGGACACTTGGGAGGGAAGATAGCTGGAGCGTATGGTCACAGCAGCGTCTTCCTCTGTTCTCTCTCCTAGATAACTCTTCCACACAAGTGTACAACTACCAACCCTGTGACCACCCAGACCGCCCCTGTGACAGCACCTGCCCCTGCATCATGACTCAGAATTTCTGTGAGAAGTTCTGCCAGTGCAACCCAGACTGTAAGTGTGCTGCGTCTTCCCTATAGTCTACCAAAACAGTCGGCACCAGTGTGCCATAGGCTTGCCCCATTCCTGTGCCCTTTACTACTTATGAGCCTTCTGATAGTCTCTTTGCTGTGTTTTAGGGATTCTACAAATGAAATAAGTGCATGAGATCTGCAAGAGTCATTTCTGGAAAACGTTTAGGTTCATGATTGTAAAAGCAGAAATCAGATACTTTCCCAACTTTGTCTTCTAGGGGAGAATTAAGAAATGAGGGGGGCCAGCAGGCACAGCCACTCACGCCTGTAATCCCAGCATTTTGGGTGGGCAGATCACCTAAGGTCAGGAGTTCAAGACTAGCCTGGCCAACATGGCAAAACCCCATCTCTACTAAAAATAAAAAAAATTAGGCCAGGCGTGGTGGCTCTTGCCTATAATCCCAGCACTTTGGGTGGGCGGATCACTTGAGGTCAGGAGTCAAGACCAGCCTGGCCAACATGGCGAAACCCCGTCTCTACTAAAAATACAAAAATTAGCCAGACGTGGTGGTGCATGCCTGTAGTCCCAGCTACTTGGGAGGCTGAGGCACAAGAATCGCTTGAACCCAAGGGGCAGAGGCTGCAGTGAGCCAAGATTGTGCCACTGCACTCCAGCCTGGGCAACAGGACGAGACTCTGTCTCAAAAAGAAAAGAAATGTGAGATTCTTTTTTTTTTTAAGTTACAGCCCCAGTTTCCCTTTTCTGGATACTGTTTAAATTTTTTTTTAATTCAGATATTTTCTGTTTGTGATTCTGTGTATGTCTATTTTCATTTAATAGCTGGAGTTTTAATATCAGATAGAAGACAGGGCCTGGATGTCAGCAGAGACATCCGGGTACTTATCTTTCACTTCTTATCCCACTATGCCCTTCCCAACTCAAAGCTGAGCAATTTGATGGCAGTCCCCAGAGCTTGCAGAACTTGGTGCCCAGGCGGTTTTGCTGGAGGAAATACCTCCTAACCCATAGCAGATAGTGATCTTAGCCACAGCAGAGAAGTGGTTGTGCTGGGTTGGGCAGTGGGTGGAGAAGGATGGCACAGAACGGATGCATTCTGTTCTCAAAATGATACTTGTTTTGATGGTGACATTTTACCAGTGAAAAGCACTGATTTCATTTTCTCTGGGGTACTCTCCACCTCAGCGGGAGGGAGAAGTTTGTTGGGGAAATCTCTAGGGGACACTTATTATTATACCTGCTTTTTTCTTATTATTATACCTGCTCTTTTCTTATTATTATACCTGCTTTTTTTTTATTTTTTTTATTTTTTTGAGACAGGATCTCAGCTCTGTTGCTCAGGATGGAGAGCAGTGGCACAATTATGGCTCACTGCAGCCTCAACCTCCCTGGCTCAAGCAATTCATCCCCTTACATCCGTCAAGGCTGGGACTGCAGGCAGGTGCCATTACACCTGGCTATTTTTAAAAAATTTTTTGTGGAGACAGAGTCTCCCTATGTTGCCCAGCCTGGTCTTGAACTCCTGGGCTCAGGTGATTCTCCTGCCTTGGCCTCCCAAAGTGCTGGGATTACAGGCATGAGCCACCATGCCTGACCACACCTGCTTTTTTGACTCAAAGGCATGAATGTTTGAAGCACTCGGTTTTCTATGGACAAAACTTGTGTATTTGATTATTTGGAAGGGAGCTTCCTCTTATTTTGCTAAACATCCTTGAACACAAAAAAATTACTCCTTTGCTGTCCCTCGAGTCAACCACAAGCCCCAGTATTAGCGTATTAGCTTATTTCCCTTCTAAGACTTACCTGTTTTCCCTTCCCAGGTCAGAATCGTTTCCCTGGCTGTCGCTGTAAGACTCAGTGCAATACCAAGCAATGTCCTTGCTATCTGGCAGTGCGAGAATGTGACCCTGACCTGTGTCTCACCTGTGGGGCCTCAGAGCACTGGGACTGCAAGGTGGTTTCCTGTAAAAATTGCAGCATCCAGCGTGGCCTCAAGAAGGTGAGGCCTTTCCTTAGGACCCCACACGAGATAAAATGGAGGAGGAAGGAAGGAACGGTCCCAAGCATTCTCTTTCCACTGGTTCTTTTGAGGCTTTATATGTGAAAGTGCTTGATAAATCCTAAAAGACACATGTTTACTGAATTAATAAAGGCTTCAGTCCCAGTAGGGTTTAGAAAAGTGGTTCCTGGCCAGGTGAGGTGGCTCACACCTGTAATCCCAGCACTTTGGGAGGCCGAGGCTGGCGATTCATGAGGTCAAGAGTTCGAGAACAGCCTGGCCAACATGGTGAAACCCTGTCTCTACTAAAAATATAAAAATTAGCCAGGCATGGTGGTGCACACCTGTAATCTCAGCTACTCAGAAGGCTGAGGTAGGAGAATCGCTTGAACCCAGAAGGTAGAGGTTGCAGTGAGCCGAGATCACATCACTGCACTCCAGCCTGGGACAGAGCGAGATTCCATCTCCAAAAAAGAAAGAAAAGTGGTTCCTTGAACTGGGCAGACAAAAAGGAGCTGAGAGGTGTATGCACCTTTGGTGACGTCTATGTTTACCTCACACATCGCAGTGAATTCCTACAGACTAAGGCCCAGGAGGGCTCCATGGGTAGGGGAAGAGATATCCTATTTCCATTCATCACCACTTCCCATTTTCTTTTCTCCCCCAAGCAGAACAGAATGGCTTAGATCTTTTTCTGCTTTCAGATCCTCTTAACAGTTACTGGTTCTTTCCACCCCACCCCCACCACACACGTGCACATACAGCACACACCCCCTACTCATGCACACCCTGTAGTCTGAGACTTGGCCCCCTCTTCCCCAGCACCTGCTGCTGGCCCCCTCGGATGTGGCTGGATGGGGCACCTTCATAAAGGAGTCTGTGCAGAAGAATGAATTCATTTCTGAATACTGTGGTGAGGTGAGTGCTATAGTTTTGGCCCACATTCTTACTCGGGGGAGACTGATGAGAAACTCTGATTTTCTGTGGGCCAGGCTTCTTTGAATTAATCTCTAAATAACTCAGCTGTGTTCTCACATGGCCTCTTGGGGAGATCCCACAGAACCGTTTGCAGTACTGAAACCACTGTTCAACTCTTTGGCAACTCCAGACACGAGATGAGGGGGGCTGTCTTCAGCCTTCAAACTAGTTGGCCTGGGTGGGAATTGGAACAGCATAACTTGAGCTTGCTCTCTTATGATTCGCATCGTGATACTCAGTAAGCACCCATGTGAGATACCACCCAGCCCTTTCTGGGGACAGGATACCGTGCCCTGAGCAGGCAGCCTAATACTCCTATTTGTTATTTGTCTCTCTCTCTAGCTCATTTCTCAGGACGAGGCTGATCGTCGCGGAAAGGTCTATGACAAATACATGTCCAGCTTCCTCTTCAACCTCAATAATGGTATGAAGTCTCTTTGTCTTGTTCCAAGGTAGTCTTTTTTTTTTTTTCCTTTTTTTTGAGACGGAGTCTTGCTCTGTTGCCCAGGCTGAAGTGCAGTGGCACGATCTTGACTCACTGCAGCCTCTGCCTCCTGGGTTCAAGTGATTCTCCTGCCTCAGCCTCCTGAGTAGCTGGGACTATAAGCACCCGCCACCATGCCCAGCTAATTTTTTGTATTTTTAGTAGAGACTGGATTTCACCATGTTGGCCAGGCTGGTATCGAACTCCTGGCCTCAAGTGATCCACCAGCCTTGGCCTGCCAAAGTGCTGGGATTACAGGAGTGAGCCACTGCGCCCAGCCCCAAGGTGGTCTTTCTACCAGATCGCCCTTGCTGTAGTCCAAGTGTAGATCAGCTCCAAATCTTCCAGCAGATGCACAGAGCAAGGGGGCAGGATCACACTTGGGGATCCCACAGGCCACAGTGCCCTTGCTTTGGAAGAACCTCCATTTCTGGGCTCTGTTCGTAATAGGAGCACTGAGCGCCTTTACCTGAGAAATCTTCCTGCCCGGTAGATGAGAAGATCCATAATTCAAAGAGTGAGGACCCAAAAGGAGAGCTCCCACACAAGGCTGAATTCTGAGGCTGCATGCTTTCCTCTGCTTCTGTTAGCACACTGGGCTTCAAAATTCCCATCAGACTAAAGTGTTTGTTACTATTTAATTGATTTTAAATTCAGGCTGAGAAGCTGTGGAATTGCCAGCGTGCTCATGGTTTTCCTTGATTTACTTTACTTTATACAGATTTTGTAGTGGATGCTACTCGGAAAGGAAACAAAATTCGATTTGCAAATCATTCAGTGAATCCCAACTGTTATGCCAAAGGTGAGTCCTAGTGACCTGGGAGGTGGGGCGGGTGATGGATGCCTCTTTAATGTGATTTCCATCCGTTGTTGAACCTTTTCCATAGCTGAGCTATTTTTTGTCCAAAGATAATCATGATTAATGTCTGGGATCATTTTAGGCCCCTCTCAATCTTAGTTTTATAATCTGCTTTTTTCAGCGAATACATTATAAACACTTTCCCACAAACATGATTTAACCAGCCTGAGCAACATAGTGAGACCCACCTCACCAAATAATAATAGGCTGGGTGCAGTGGCTCACGCTTGTAATCCCAGCACTTTGGGAGGCCGAGGCAGGTGGATGACTTGAGGCCAGGAGTTCAAGACCAGCCTAGCCAACATGGTGAAACCCCATCTCTACTAAAAATACAAAAATCAGCTGGGCGTGGTGGTATGCACCTGTAGTCCCAGCTACTCAGGTGGCTGAGGCACAAGAATCACTTAACCCTGGAGGCGGAGGTTGCAGTGAGCCAAGATCATGCCACGGCACTCCAGCCTGGGCAACAGAACAAGACTCCGTCTCAAAAAAAAAAAAAAAAACAAAAACCCACTAATAATAATAAAGATAATTTTTCTGCCATAATAACAGATCTAAAAGCATAGAGGCAACTACCGTATTGACTACTTTGTAATTCCATTTGATTCATGTTTTCACTGGGAATTTGGAGAAAATCAACCCAGAAGCCTACTGGTTATTGATTTGGAGTTGGGTAGGAACCTAGCCTTGGGTTTATCCTGCTTGCAGTGGTCATGGTGAATGGAGACCATCGGATTGGGATCTTTGCCAAGAGGGCAATTCAAGCTGGCGAAGAGCTCTTCTTTGATTACAGGTGAGGTGCCAGTAATGGTCCTTGGGTTGTGACCCCGGAACTGGAAAGAGTGGCGTTGGAATAGATTTGGAGGCTCAGGGAGGGTAATGGGGATGGAGGAGAGTCTTCCGGTGAACAAGGCTGTGTCCCTTGTTCTGATATCTGGTGCCTTGCCTCAGAAGTGGGACCATTGTAAACAGCCGTTAAGGAGTGGGAGGGGAAGTGAAATGGAAGGGGACTCCGCCTTTTCAATCACAAAAGTCATGAGAGTAACTTGGTTCCTCCTCCCTGCTCTGGGACAGGTACAGCCAAGCTGATGCTCTCAAGTACGTGGGGATCGAGAGGGAGACCGACGTCCTTTAGCCCTCCCAGGCCCCATAGCAGCATTTATGGTAGCGGCACTGTCTTGGCTTTCATGCTCACACCACTGCTGCTCGAGTCTCCTGCACTGTGTCTCCCACACTGAGAAACCCCCCACCCACTCCCTCTGTAGTGAGGCCTCTGCCATGTCAAGTGGGCACAAAACTGTCTTAATGAGAGGGGAGACAGAGGCAGCTAGGGCTTGGTCTCCCAGGAGAGAGTTGCAGAAATGGGAGACTTTCTCTGGCCTCAGAGGAAGTGAGCACAGGCTGGAGTAGATGACTTATATGTGATTTCGTGTCGGCTCCCCAGGTTGTGGGCCTCAGGAATCAACTTAGGCAGTTCCCCACAAGCACTAGCCTGTAATTGTAGCTTTCCCCATCAGGCATCCCTATGTCATTGGGGTGCAGGCAAACCTCTGTCATCCTAAGACCTGGAGAGGACAGGCTAAGTGAAGCGTGGTCCCTGGACCCTACAAGTGGTCTGGGTTAGAGGCAGGCCTGGCAGGCAGCACAGACTGAACTCAGAGGTAGACGGGTCACCTTACTACCTCCTCCCTTGTGGCAGGGCTCAAACTGAAAGAGTGTGGGTTCTAAATACAGGCATTTGAGGCTTGGGGAAGGAAAGCTATGCCATCCTTCCTTGGCCAGAGAGGGAGAACCAGCCAGATGATGGTAGTTAAACTGCTATGCTTGGGCCCAGGAGGCTTTGAGAAAGCCTTCTCTGTGTACTCTGGAGATAGACGGAGAAGTGTTTTCAGGTTCCTGGGAGCAGACGCCAGTGCCCAGCTCTCCAAAGTTCTGGCTTAGCAGCTGCAGGCAGGCATTATGCTGCTATTGAAGAAGCATTAGGGGTGTGCCTGGCAGGTGTGAGCACCCTGGCTCGCTGGATTTGTAGGTGTTTTCAGGCCTTCCATTCCCCATAGAGGCAAGGCCCAATGGCCAGTGTTGCTTATCTCTTCAGGGTAGGCAGGCATAGGCCTGGACTAGAGAGGGGAAAGATTGGTGTAATCTGCTTTCCTGTCTGTAGTGCCTGCTGTTTGGAAAGGGTGAGTTGGAATATGTGTTCCAAGTTGGGTGAGGGGCTAAATTGCACGTGTTTAGGCTGGCATCCCGTGTGCAGGGCATACTGGTGGAGGGTATGTGAAGTGGGAGAAGAAGCAGGTAGACCACCTGTTCCAGGCTGTGGTGCCACCCTCTCTGGGATTCATGCAGAGCAAAGCACTTTAACCATTTATTTTAGAAGGTCTATAGATTGGGGTAGAGTTTGGGCTAAGGTCTCTAGGGTCCCTGCCCAAATCCCACTCCTGAGGGAGGGGGAAGAAGAGAGAGCGGGAGATTCTCTTCCAGTCCTGTCTCATCTCCTGGGAGAGGCAGAGGAGCGAGCTTCACACAGAATTTCACGTGAATGGGGCCAGCAAGAGCTGCCCTGTGTCCATGGCAGGTGTGCCAGGCTGGCTGGGAACAAGGAATAGTGTGCTGGGTAGAAAGGGCGTGGGCGGGTGTAGATTGGCCTGGGAGTGTTATAGTAGGGAGCAGGCTTCTTCCTTCTTTCTGAGACTCGCAGCCCCCACTTCTTCCCACTCCACTGGTTGTCCCATGAAGGAAGAAGTGAGGTTCCCCCTGACCCAGCTGCCTCTTAGGGTTTGGTGTGAGACATGCACACACACTCACACGCTCTCACTCACCACACTGGAGGGCACACATGCATCCCACACTCAGCAACTCCTGACAGAAAGCTCTTCCCACCCAAATAGGCCAGGCCCCAGCATGATCCTGAAATCTGCATCTGCCGTGGTTTGTATTCATTGTGCATATCAGGGATACCCTCAAGCTGGACTGTGGGCTCCAAATTACTCATAGAGGAGAAAACCGGAGAAAGATGAAGAGGAGGAGTTAGGTCTGTTTGAAATGCCAGGGGCTGGCCATGAGGAATAGGTGAAAAAAAACTTTTCACCAGCCTTTGAGAGACTAGACTGACCCTACCCTTCCCTCAGTGAGCAGAATCACTGTGGTCAGTCTCCTCCTGTCCCAGCTTCAGTTCATGAATACTCCTGTTCCTCCAGTTTCCCATCCTTTGTCCCTGCTGTCCCCCACTTTTAAAGATGGGTCTCAACCCCTCCCCACCACGTCATGATGGATGGGGCAAGGTGGTGGGGACTGGGGGAGCCTGGTATACATGCGGCTTCATTGCCAATAAATTTCACGCACTTTAAAAGTCCTGTGGCTTGTGACCTCTTATCTGAATAAAGTGTTAGAATCCATTTTGGCAAGCTGTGTACTGTGTGCTTTGGGGCTGGAAGGATCCAGGGATGGGGTCCAGGAGCAGGTCGGGCCAAAGCATCAGCATTCTGATCCCCACTTACCCACTGAGGTCTGGCAAAGGGGGACATGGGGGGTCCGGCAAGAGCCAGTCAAGCCCCTGGAAGGTGATGCAAGGATTCTGAGAGCTCCTTCTAGAAATTCCTGAGCCCTCAGGTTAGTTCCCTTAAAATCATCCCACTTATCCCCTAACCACGACGCCAGCTACCACACACAGACTGGGGCTCTGCCACTCTGCTTTATTGGAACGGCTCCGTGTCTGAGAGCACAGCAGGCTCAACCCTGCTTCAGAGTGGAGGCCGGACCAGGCTGGTGAGTGACCAGCAGGACTCATGAGACTTCCAACACAGGAGAGGCAAACTACGGACTGTGGGCACAGCACAGCACAGGACAGCGCGGCCAATTGAGCTTTTCTTTTATATATAAACAAATACTTTAAAAATTCGAATAATATATAGAGTTTCTCTAGAGAGAGACTTTGCAACAAAAAATACATATAAAGAATATGACCTCCTGGGTAAATGAAGCAGCATCTCTGAGCGGAGGAAAGAGGGCTCCTCATGCACTGGAGGGGGCAAAGCCTTTGGACAGGCACCAAGGCCATTGCATATCTTGGAAAAGGGTGGAGGAGTAGAGGGCTGGCTAATCAGGGTATCTGCATTATTTTCTCTACGTTGCAGGTTTTTTATGGCTTTGGCTAAAGCAAGTGAAGCAGCGGAGGTACTAAGGTGCTAAACTGAGGCCTCTTGGTCTCTGTGTAAAAACCAAAGGAGGGGGGCAGGGGACAGCCATCAAGCCCTCTCGAGCCCCCAGCTGAGTGGAAGCAGATGGAAGATCTTCTTCAGGGCAGGGGGGAGGCTGGGGGATAGGGTTTAGCAGCCTCCTCCCCCCATACCCTCTGCAGCCCTGCACTCCCACACATCTGTCCCTGCTGATAGTGTCTATTGGAAGGGAGGCAGTTAATCTCCCCTACACTGTTGTTAATCCCTGACAGCAGCTGGGACAGAGATGGCAGGAAGGACCTATGTCAACCCCACGAGACTTCTCCTTTGGGGCAAACAGCCAGGAGCCTGGGGAAACAGGGATGAGCAGGGCATTGGTTTAGGCAGTGAGGCTCGGCCACTCCCTTGGGTCCCATCTATAGCTCTGCCCACCAAACTTGGCGGGGGCATGGGGGTATCCTCTGGATGAGCAGAGCCAGCTAAGAGAAGCCAAATGTCCCTGATCGGGTGGGGGAGAGGCAGGACTCGGGAAATTTCAGAGGAGTTGGAATTGGTCCCAGAAGCCCTTCTGACTTATTCAGACCTGGACTCCTCCAGGATCTGGGGTAGGTTCTGATCCCGAGGGCCAGGGGCTGGGGCTGGGGCTGGGGCTGGGGCTGAGGCTGGAGCTTGGGTGGGAGCTGGTGTAGGGGTGGGCGCCTGGGCAGGGCCTGAAGTGGGTAGGGGAGGTTTGCTGCCAGGATGGTACTCGTGGGCAGCTTTGGGCTCGTTGGTATGGTAGGAGCCCTTGTAGCGATGATTTTGCAGATAGAAGAGCACCAACATTCCCACCAGCCCCAGCAACAGAAAGGCCACCAAAACTGAAAGGAAGAAAAGGGACAATTCAGATCTTTGGGATTTCACCTATATACACACTGACGCGCACACACGCGCATGCACGCATGCACCAATATTCCCACCGGCCCCAGCAGCAGAAAGGCCAACAAAACCGAAAGGAAGAAAAGGGACAATTCAGGGCAGATCTTTGGGATCTCACCTGTATACACACACACACACACACACACACACTCTTTGGGATTTCACCTGTATACACACACACACACTCTTTGGGATTTCACCTGTATACACACACACACACTCTTTGGGATTTCACCTGTATACACACACACACACACACACACATATACTTACTTTTGGCCAAAAGCATAATATATGACACTCAGCTAGCTGTTCGACCACACTAAGCTCATCTCAAGTGTCTGGCAGGTTTGAATTCCTGGCTTACCCCCTGCCACCTTCTGTTTCTAATATTCTTTTTCCACATCCCTGGTAGTTACCCCAATTTCTCATCTCTCTAGGTGTTACTGTATCCCCATTTTCCCATCCCTTAGCTATAGCCCCATTTTAGTATTTTATTTAAAAATCTGTAGCATCCTCAACATTTAAAAATCTCTGCCCAGTTATATGGCACCTTCAGAATAGCCTGTCTTATCATCCTTTGTGCCATCATGCATCTAGTGCCTTTGCCGTCCTGCAGCCTTGGGGATCAGGGGCAGGGAAAGGATGCTGACAGTCAGAGGGTAGTCTTGGGAGGTCAGCTTAGTGATCAGTGCTACTCACAGCCTAAAAGTATGGCAACCCATCCTTCATCATGGTAGTACGGGAAGTCTGGAGAGGAGAAAGCACCAGTTAGGAGATGCCTCCTCCATGTTAAGAATCATTTCCCTTTCCTGGCATCCCTCCCTTCCATCCTCTCTGTCCTGGGAATGTACCTGGGGGCAGATACCAGGGATCAAGCTCAGGTGGCACCTCTGAAACAAGACGTGGCATAGCTCCGCAATTAGATTCGGACAGTTCTCCCTGAACTCGAAGGGCTTCAGCTAGCTCAGCAGTCATGGGTCGAGGGGTTCGGAAGTGGGTCTTGAGGGGAGCCACATTGTTGAATCGAACACCAGACAGGCAGCCCGAGAAACCTGGGGTGTTGTAGCGCTGGATCTCCGGGTCAATGACTCCTGTCTCTGAGGGAGAGGCAGGCCCAGAAAGAGGGACTTGGACCCAAAGGCCCTGCCACTCTCACTGTCCACAGGTTTCCCACTCATCTTTCCCACCACCCTCACAGCCATTCCCAGGGCGTTCAGTTTCCTTGAGGATCCAGGAACATATCCCACAGCTCCTTGCCTAAAACGCGTCCGCACCTGCAGCTTACCCATCACACGCCCTAGATACAAGGCCTTGGGTGAGTCCAACTGGCTGTCCACCAACAGCGAGAACTTCTGCTCTGTCAGTGGGAAGTAGTCCACCTGAGGTGGGGAGTGGGAGGGTGATGAGGGAGCGGGGACCACAAGCAGATGCCTGTGGGCTGGACTGGAGCTGTGTGGACCCTGGGAATATACTTGGGGGCAGATACTGGAGATCTCTCATTCTGTCCAAACTGGCGGTGCCAGCTGGGTGAGTCCTAGCTCAGTCTGAAGTGGGCAACTCCTGGGCCTAGATGTAGGATTTGGTATATATATATATTTATTTTTTTATTTTTTTATTTTATTCATTAAATATTTTTGTGAAGACGATGTCTTGCTATGTTGCTCAGGTTGGTCTCAAACTCCTGGCCTCAAGCAATCCTCCCACTTCAGCCTCCCAAAGTGTTGGGATTACAGGTGTGAGCCACTGCACCTGGCCTATATATTTTTTAAAAACCTGGTTTTGAGCCCCATCTTTGCAGCTTACCAGCGGTTTGACTTTTGGTAAACTACTTTACTTTCCTTTTTTTTTTTTTTTGAGATGGAGTCTCACTCTGTCCCCTAGGCCTGGAGGGCAGTGGCACGATCTCAGCTCACTGCAACCTCCGCCTCCCAGGTTCAAGCAATTTTCCTGCCTCAGCCTCCTGAGTAGCTGAAACCACTTTACTTTCTGAGGCTGTTTACTGATTTGTAAAACACTTAAATAAGAATGCCTACTGTCTGGCTGGGCGTGGTGGCTCATGCCTATAATCTCAGCACTTTGGGAAGCCCAGGCAGGTGGATCATCTGAGGTCGGGTGTTTGAAACCAGCCTGACCAACATGGAGAAACACTGTCTCTACTAAAAATACAAAATTAGCTGGGCATTGTGGCGCATGCCTGTAATCTCAGCTGCGCAGGAGGCTGGGGCGGGAGAATCGCTTGAACCTGGGAGGCAGAGGTTGCAGTGAGCCGAGATCACACCATTACACTCCAGCCTGGGCAACAAGAGCAAAACTTCATCTCAAAAAAAAAAAAAAAAAAATGCCTGTTGTCCTCTTGGAGCTATTGTGAGGGTTACATGAGGTGACACACATGAAAATTCTCTATACATTCAAATGTGATCTATAAATGTTGAGTATTTGATGTTTTCCTGGATGCCACAACCGAGATCATGAGGTTATGACCTGAACTGGCTCACCTCCCTCTATGCATACCTGGATGAAGAGGTTCCGGTAAACACGGGTGATGTTGACACTGTGAGGCTGGCCATCGGTCACTGGGCGGGTGGTTAGCTGGTACACGTAGGGGCTGGTGCCCAGCTGATAGCGTAGCTGAAGGGTCCCTGTGGGGTGCAGAGAAGAAATTCAGGGTCTCATCTCCCATGACCCCTATCTTCTAACAGCACATAGTCCTTGTATTTGTGAATCAATAGGAGAATTAGGGGCACCTGGGTGAAGCTGGAGTGGGGTGAGAGAGCCCCGGAGAGCTTACCATCATCCTTGATGAGCACAGCCATGTAGTCACGAACAAAGGAACTGACGTAGAGCAGGACAGCCGGGGCAGAGCTGGTGCTGAAGCTGAAGGAGACTTCCTCTCCCGTAACATTGTAGACAGGCCCACGGTAACCGGGCACAGGCCGACCAGGCCGGGGGTAGTCAGGCAGGCGGTACCCGGGGCCATGGTAGCCAGGCACATAGCCCGGAGTATCATAGCCCGGGATGTAGCCAGGCTCATAGCCTGGCACCGGCCGGCTCAGCATGTGGGAGAACTCCCTGGCTGCAGAGCGCAGCGCTGACTGTAGGTTGTAGCGCATCCAGGTGCCCGGCTCAAAGAAACCACCAATATCTGCAGGTAGAAGCAGGGAGGTCAGGGCCCCACACTGCTCGCTCCCCAATTCAGAGGTTTTATGTCATCCATACACACATCCTGAGACTTCAGTTTCTGCCACCCTCACAACCCTCCATTTACTTTTAGGTTCCTTTGAGCCCCTCTGTCACAGAACAGACTCTTACAGCCATGGGAAACTTGAGATCATCTGATCCAACCCCTGCATTTTACAACTGGGAAAACAGGCTCAGAGATGAGGAGTGACTTGCTTAAATATACACAGTAACACCGGGCACAGTGGCTCACGCCTGTAATCCCAGCACTTTGGGAGGCCGAGGCAGGCAGATCATCTGAGGTCAGGAGTTCGAGAACAGCCTGACCAACGTGGCAAAACCCCATCTCTACTAAAAATACAAAACTTAGCTAGGTGTAGTAGTGCATGCCTGTAATCCCTGCTACTATAGGAAGGCCAAGGCAGGAGAATTACTTGAACCCAGGGGGCAGAGGTTGCAGTGAGCCAAGATCGTGCCACTGCATGCCAGCCTGGGTGACAGAGTGAGACTCTGTCTCACAAAAAAAAAAAAAAAAAAAAAAAGACACACAGTAAGGGGACAGCCAAGATCAGAATGGGGATATCCTGACCCCATGTAGTATATGTGCCACTACTCACACTTCCAAACCAGCATCAGAAATCTGTTGGTCCTTAAATCTTGTATCTCCCTAGTCTCCCACACTCCTCCCACCAGTAACCCATCTGCTCATACATCCTCCCTATAGGCCAGCCTTAGAGAGGATGCAGTCTTGCTATGTGTGTAGAATCTTGCTATGGGGAATGTCAAGGCTCACCTTAACCAAGAACCAAGTCATTGACGTGTTTTAGGAATGCAACAATTATCAAATACATTTACAAGAGAGTTCGCCTGTGTTACCATGGTGATGGTGGGAAGGTGGGGAAGCAATTTGCTTTTTTTTTTTTTTTTGTAGACGCAGTCCTTGCTGCGTCCACCAGGCTGGAGTGCAGTGGCACGATCATAGCTCACTGCAGCCTTGACCTAGGTGCAAGTGATCCTCCCACTTCAGCCTCCCGAGTAGCTAGGCCTAAGTGTGCACCACCATGCCCAGCTAATTAAGAAATTTCTTTTTTGGCTGGGCGCGGTGGCTCAAACCTGTAATCCCAGCACTTTGGGAGGCTGAGGCAGGCGGATCACAAGGTCAAGAGTTCGAGACCAGCCTGGCCAATGTGGTGAAAGCCCATCTCCACTAAAAATACAAAAATTAGCCATGCATAGTGGTGCACACCTGTAGTCCCAGCTACTCGGGAGGCTAAAGCAAAGGAATCGCTTGAACCAGGTGGAGGTTGCAGTGAGCCGGGTTCACGCCACTGCACTCCAGCCTGGGTGACAGAGTGAGATTCCATCTCAGAAAAAAAAAAAGAATTTTTTTTTGTAGAGACAGGGTCTTGCCACGTTGCCCAGGCTGGTCTCGAACTCCTAGCCTCAAGCAGTCCTCCCACCTTGGGCTCCCAAAGCATGCTTGGTGATTTTGATCTCTTTTTGCACCAGCTATCTGTACTATCCCTTCCTTGTCCATGCCTTTGGAGTCACCCATCATCTTCAACTGCCTGACTCCCCAAACTCAGAGCTCAGGAATCCAGGGACAACTCTAATTTTCCATGATGTGGGCTTTACATGCTATTTCCTTCCCTGCCCTCCCTACATCCCATTACACCCTATGGCTTCCTGTTGCCCCGTAACCAGCAGCACTGACCGTGGTTGCAGTATGGCCCATCAAAAGCCGTGAGGTCACAGTCACATGTGTAGTAGCTATAGCGCTCCACGCAGCGGCCTCCATGGAAACAGGGGAGCCGGGGGTGGGCACAGTGGCCTGTACAGTTGGGTGAGGTTCCCTCAGAGGCATTGGCACGGCCCTCCAGGTTCAGAGTCACTCCATTCAGACGCATGGCCCTCAAGCAACCCACAAAGGGGCGTCTCTTAAGCTCTGCAGATCCTGGAAAGGGTAGGCAACAGGTCAAGAAATGGAGGCAGAGCCAGAGACAGGAGTAAGTATTGTAGTTGGAAAGGGAGCCAAGGGGGCTGGAAGAATAGAATAGGATACAAAGGCCTGGAGGGACAAGTGAGACCCTGGCTTGCTCTGAAGCAGAGAGGACTGGCACCTAAGACAGAGGCTCCTGGAAACAAGGCGAGCGGCCTTGGAGGGTGGGAAGGTAAAGGAGGCTTCAGACTTGCCTCTGGGTTGCTGCTCACCCACATAGAGGGGCTGGTCATACTCCATCCAGATGTAGGTCTGCAGTGGCATAGGCCGCAGAACCCAGGGCCGGTGATCCACTCGGAGCCGGGCCTGCTTCACGTTGATTTCAGCCCGGACCAGGTGCCACTCGTCATCGTTGAACTCAAAGTCGTCTGAGTGTACTGTGAGATTCTCATCCCCATTCCCCACATCAAAGGCGAAGACCACATCCCGGGATGCTGGACAGTGTCATGCAGGGTGGGGGAGAAAAGGACTCAGACCTACAAGATCCTTCATGGATTCCTTGTCCAATACAACCTCTTTACCTCACCTCTTTGGAGCTTCTTGAATATCCCTCCAATTTGTCTGTAGCTTACAATGAAACTTACCAACTGCTTAAAACCTCATACCCTTCGTCTCTCCCCACATTACAGATCCCTGAAACCAGCTTCCCAGCCTCACCTCCCAGGCTAGAAGCATGGCTAATCAGCGGTGAGAGGGACTCGAAGGTCTAGCTTCCTTATGTACAAGGAAGGGACTTAAGGCCAAGAGGGGCCAAGTGAGTGCCTAGGGTCACCTGAGCAGCCATCAAGACCGAGTGAGGGCTGGAACCCAGGGTATCTCAACCCTTCCCATGCTGCCTGTCAAAAGGGCATCTGCCGTTGGCTCCAACCGCAGCCTGCACCTGCCCATGTCTCCCCAGACAGCACTTTCATCTACCCCGAGTCCCTCCCACAGTCTGCCTGCTCACTGTTGAGTTCCACCCGCACATAAGGTCGGCGCCACTGGCAGTAAGGGCCTCCCATATTCTCTAGGAAGACTCCCGAGGGAGCAGAGGTCCTGAAGTAGAAGGAGACATCCAGGCTGTGGTTGGCACGGATTGGGGGGAAGCGTAGTGCAGCCCCAGTGTGGAAGGAAATGGTGTTCCAGGAATTTCCTACAAAAGCAGATGGAGGAAGGTCTTGTCAGGGAGATTGGAGGGTGGAAGAGGAAGAGAACCTGGAGTTGGGGGCAGGGGAAGTCGGGCAAAGGGGGAGAGTTTGAGGTGATGGAGGAGAGACTAAGGAGTGGAATGAAAGAGCAGCGAGGTGCAGAGTGGCAATGAGATCACAGCAGGAGCTGGGGGTCGGGCACCCCAGCTAGAGACCCCCGGTGACTCATGCAGCCTAGCTTTTGGAAACTGGAGAGTCAGCTCTGGGAGGGCACACAAAAGGCGACTGCCACTCACGATCGCCATAACAGCGCAAAGGCCTCAGGAAGAACTGGGCCTCGGAAGTGGAGCGGTTCGTATCCCCTATCACCACCTGAGTGACAGGCAGATGGTCCACAAAGGTCAGCAGTCCCTTGTCAGTTCTCCTGTGGGGGCAGGTTTCCATGGCTCAGACCCAGCCACTCAGCTCCCCCGCCCGCCGGAGTCCTAAAAACCCTGTCTCTTTGCCCCCTCACCACTGGGGCTGGTCGGCATCACAGTTGCAGTACAAGGCAGGGTCCACACAGCTCCGGTCCAGACCACAGGCACAGCGCTGGATCCCAGGCTGGGAGCCTCCCCAGTAGAAGTGCTGCTCCTCATTTCGGCCAATCCAAAAGCTGTAGGGGTAGCCTCCTGGGAAAGAGGTGCAGGCAGCTTCCAGGCCCTGTCCCTCCGTTAGCCTCTGGGCTCCTCTCACCCTTCCAACCAGCCCAGACCCCTCCTTGAATCTTCCAACCCAAAGCCCCAGCTAGCTCTCTGGCTTCCTTCTCCCAGGCCCCCACTGGTGTCTCCTCCGGTTCCGCCACCTCCCTCCCTGACCCCAACCCTAACCTGCAGTGTTGAGCAGCCGGGAATTGTAGCAGGAGAACTCGATCCACTGTTCACAATGCTGGGAAGCATTGGCAAGGGCACTGACTTCCTCCCAGGATGCATTCCAGTACTGGATAGCCCCCAGGAATGGCCGCTCCATGCTGGAACCTGTCACTCGAGTTGTCCACAGCCTGTCATGTCGCACAACTGTCCACGCTCGGTTCTCTGGGAGACAAGAGGGGACAGAGCTTTGGCTGGAGTTGGGCATTCTCTACCCATCTCCCTGCCCACCTTCACCACCGCTGCTGCAACTCAGAGCCACTGAACGTGGTCAGCAGCTCCACTGCACCTCTGCCCTGGGCACTCTGCATTGTAGGCTGGAAATGAGATAGCTGGAATGGGTAAGGAAGCTGGAATTTACTTTTTTTTTTTTTTTTTGAGACGGAGTCTCACTCTGTTGCCCAGGATGAAGCCCAATGGTGCTATCTTAGCTCACTGCAACCTCCACCTCCCAAGTTCAAGTGATTCTCCTGCCTCAGCCTCCCGAGCAGCTTCCCAAAGTGCTGGGAGTACAGGGTGAGCCACTGCACCTGGCGTGGGATTTATTTTTAAGGCTAGGTTACAAATTCCTCAGTATCCCCTTACCCTCTGTCCTCCTTTACCCCACCTGTTTAGTCTAACTGCCCCCACCACCACCACCACCACTCTATCCTTCCCGGTTCCCTCCTCACCCACCACCCATCAGAAACACTTACCTCGGATATCACAGTACACTACAAATGGCTTCAGGGGGCCACTGCCATCAGGATCAATAGTGAAGTTTCCAGAAGTTTTCCCACTGAGCCGATAAGCCTCACAGGATTCCTTATACAAAGCTGGCAGATAGTAAGGTGAGACAAAGGCAGTTAGAGAGTTAGAGGGCTGGCCGGGTGCAGTGGCTCAGGTCTGTAATCCCAGCACTTTGGGAAGCCGAGGTGATGGATCACCTAAGGTCAGGAGTTCGGGACCAGCCTGGCCAACATGGTGAAACCCCATCTCTACTAAAAATACAAAAATTAGCTAGGCGTGGTGGTGTGCACCTGTAGTCCCAGCTACTTGGGAGGCTGAAGTAGGAGAATCGCTTGAACCTCAGAGGCAGAGGTTTCAGTGAGCCCAGATGGCACCACTGCACTCCATCCTGGGCAACAGAGTGAGACTCTGTCTCAAAAAACCAAAAACAAAAAGAGAGAGGGCTGGAAGGGCCATCCTCACCATCTCTAGCAGCCTCATGATCCCCAGCAACCTTCTCCTGACCTCCCTTGTCCCTGACTCTCCCCCATACTGCATCTGACTTACGTGTGTGGCAGGTCTCTCCCTTATAGCCCGTGAGTTCGCAGTAGCAGATGAAGTCATCCCAAGACTGGTAGCAGCGTCCATCATGCTCACACATGTTAGGGCTGCACCTAGGGAAGGGGTCAGGACCAAGGGAAAGAGCCTTACTGGGAGCTGGAGAGGGGTTCTGATCCTTGCAAGCTTCACTCCCAGCTCCTTGGAGCCCCAGAACCCAGCGAGACACACCCCGCCTAGCCAGCCGGGTGTAAGCCCAGATGCGGGGGCACTAGGCAGTCCTCGGGGCTCAAGTACTACTGTTCCCCCTTCCTGAAAACAGCAAAACATGCCTTATTCTACCCCCATCATCCCCCCCGCACAAAAAACCCCTCTAGGACCAAAAACAGATGTGTCATTTCCATCCTGAGCGTGTATCACCTTAAGGGAGGAAATCAGAGGTAAAAGATCAAAGAAGAATCATCCCCAAGCAGGGGACTAAGGAGCAGAGACAAGGAGAAGGGAGACTATTGAGAAAGGCCATTCCTACTGGGAGACCAGGGAAGAGGGCTTTGGAGGGGTCACCTCTTGTTAGGGGCTCCTGGGTACCTATCAGTGATGCCACATGTATCAAAAAGGACCTCAGCATAGAATCCAAGCCGCCGGAACTCCACCAGAGTCAGGTTGACCAGCTGACCATCCACCTTGAGCAGCTCCATGCAGCCATGGAATGCCGTCTGGTTGGAGTGGCAGTCCCATCGACTGGCTGGCTTGGGACAACCTGGAGCAACCACCCCGTGAGACCCTCTTCAGGGGAGACCCCAAAGACCCTCCCCCAGGGAGATGCCAAGGGGGTGCCAGACATAAAGCAAGAAAGGGGACTAGACCCGAAGTGTAGATGGCAATGACCTTCTACTCCCCAAGGCCCCAGAGAGGAAAGAGGGCTTGCTCCCTCCAAAATTCTCCATATGGCCCCATCTGGGTGGACTTAGATGGAGCCTTCCCACCCAGAAACAGAGATCTGGTCAGGTTGGCCCTCACTTACCCCCAAAGAAATATGAGGTCCCTGTCCGGATCAGCAGTGGGTATGACACCCTGACCTCTGCCCCCTCCACATCATCAATGCTGATGACTGCATGGTTTTCCTGTGCCACAAAATTCACCTCGTGCCAAAAGCCATCGTTCAGTCGGTACCCTGGACAAGAATGGATGATAGTGTGGGTGGAGGCAAACAGCAACTAGGCTAGAAGAATGTCCTGAGTGGGGAAGCAGCCCCACTGTGTCCCAGGAGCAGCCTGTGTGCCCCTGTGATTACACTTCTCACACCCAGTGGAGACCTCTCTGAATGCCTCTTCATTATCCATGACCCAGCAACTGCCACAGAGTCTGCACAGTTATAAATGAGTAACGATCTCCAGGGGCCCTCTGGAACTGGAGAACACCAGGACTCCCAGGCTTCCCCCTTCTCCAAGAATCCTTAGTCCCTCAGATCCGCCTCCTCACTGCCTCCAGCCACTCCCATCTTTTCCCAGTACCCTGGGGCTTCCTGCCCTGCGCCCTTCACTCCCTCTCCCCTCACCAGAATGTAGAGGCCTCAGTCCAGGCCTACAACTTTCTCGGGCTCCTCTACCCTTCTTTTCTCTGCTTGTGCCTCCCCCGAAACGCCCTCACCAGCAGCGAACTGAAGCTTCTTTCGGCCGCTCTGCGCAATGGACACGTTGACCTGCCCTTCGCTGAGTGTCAGCTCCACGTGGCCCAGCCCGTCCCCCAGACGAGAGAAAAGGAGAAGCCCAGTGAGGTCCCAGGTGCGGAAGCGAAATGAGACTGCCAGACGGCCGCGGCGTGGGAAACCGGGCACTTGAACGAAGTTGTGAGGGCCTCCGAAGTTGATAGGGTGCGGTACCGGGTCCAGGCAACGAAACGCCACCTTACCCTAGGGGCACAAGTGAAGACGCATCAACACCCGTGAGCCGCCTCTGCCTCAGCTGGGATTCGGTTTTCACACTGGTCTAAGACCCTGGTCACCGCCCTCCTTCGGTGTTGGCGGGAGTGAGATCTCCAACCAGGACATGACCCCATCCCCTCCAAGCTCGTCCATCTGTGGAGGGGGCCCCAACCCAGTCGGCCCTCGGAACTCTGCTCGCTTGCTCTCGCTGATCTCCACCGTCTGCTAGGCAACCGCTTCTCTCCTTCCAGTATCGAGAGGCAATTTCGGGCCACAGACCAGGCTCCTGCCAGCTTCCCGACAAAGCTCCAGAGTCGGAGAGGGGTGAGGGGGGCATATCAAATAAACCATCGATTCAAGTCCCTACTCAGTCACTGTGCAGCTGCACGACCCCTGGTCAAGCCACCCCCTGTCTCTGCGCCTTACGCTCCCATCTGTGAACCAAGGTGATTGGACCCGACCACGGCTTCTTAACGAGGGGCCTGCGTGGCTCGTGCACCTCAAGTGAGACCCGCTCTCCTCCCAACTTGAGCATTTGGCTGGGGACTGAGGGATCCTCTGCTTTTATCTGATGTTCAATATCTCTTCCCGCTCCACCTCTTTGCCTTCCACGAGGCTTTGGTATCCTGTCCTCCCAGACCCCCCTGCCCACTGGCCTCGAAGGTGATCCGGGAATGGCGCCGCACAGCCAGGTCTGCGATGTTGACGCGATTGAAGATTACGTTTTCTATGCAGCCGCGGAAGTTATGCCGATAGGCTAGGTTCTTCCGCGCGGCGCCCACCAGTCCTCCGATGAACATCTGCGGGAGAGGTGGGAATGAGGCCCCTTAGGCACAGGAGCGCGCCTGCCTTTCTCGCGCATCCCCGCCGTATGCTTTCCCAAACGCCAGGTGGGGCTTTGTAAAAGATTTGAAACACACATTTCCCCAGCGTCGGTACTAAAGCTTGCTAGGCCTTTCAAGGCTCGAGTTCAAGCTCTGACTCCAACACAAATCTGCTGCATGCCCTTGGGCAAGTCAATTAGCCTGCCTGGGATTCTTATCTGCAGATGGGGTCAGGGTCTTTAACAACTCCACAAAGTTGTGGGAGGATCCAAGGAACAATTTTCCTACCTTGCCTAGTCCCCAAAATCTGGATTTCCAAACCCTACCTCATTAGTTCTGAAATGGTGCC
>NW_012106252.1:520732-522627 GCF_000951045.1 Mandrillus leucophaeus
TCGCCCAGGCTGGAGTGCAGTGGTGCGATCTCAGCTCACTGCAACCTCTGCCTCCCGGGTTCAAACAATTCTCTGCCTCAGCCTCCCGAGTAGCTAGGATTACAGGCGTCCACCACTACGCCCGGCTAATTTTTTTTTTTTTTTTTTCCCCCCGGTAGAGACGGGGTTTCATCATGTTGGCCAGGCAGGTCTTGAACTCCTGACCTAGTGATCCACCTGCCTTGGCCTCCCAAAATGCCAGGATTACAGGCGGGAGCCACTGCACCCGGACCCCCTCTGCTTCTTTCTCCATAGCCTTCCAGCCCACAACTTTCACACCCAGCCAATCTCGACTTCTGGAAAGTAAATACTCTTTGGTCTCCCCTGCTAGGCGGCTTTGCCTGGTCAGTTTCCATAAAGTGTCCTCTCCCACCATCCTATTATTTCCTCAGACCTGAAATCAAATGTCACCTCCTTAGGAAGCTCTCCCAGATTTTACCCTAAAGTGTGTTAAACCCTGTGAACGGAGTGTTTCGTGCACGTCCTAAGTTGACAGCCCCTCTGGACAGAGTCCCTGGAGTGGAGTCACTGCTCCTCGTCCATGCCCTCACCACCGCCCCCTCCATTTTCCCAGAGGCTGGTGCCCCTCCAGGGCCTGGAGCAGAGGAAGCTCCCCAACTGTTACCGCCTTGGTGCCCAGAGTACCGAGTTGTGCCCTCGCTGGTAGAACGGTGTCCAGCTGTCCACTCGGTCGCCATAGAGCAGCATGTAACGTGTGACCCAGTCCCAAGAATTAAAGGAGCCTTGTGTCGCCACGGCCCGGATCCGGTGCTTCTTCATTAAGTCTATCTGGAGCCAGGGATTCGGATCCCCAATCCGTGGTGACCACCCGCTTATGCCTATAGAAGAGACAGGAGCTTTAACCGGCTATCCTTCTCCCCGAAGCCCTCCAGAGACCCCTACCCTGCCGCGGTGCGCTGCCAGTTCACAGCTGATGTTCCGCGGAGCTCACCGTGCAGCCTGGCGAATCGCGGGGCCGTAAGGAGACTGTAGTAGGAGGAGGCGCCCAGGGAGCGTGCATAGAGGGGACCCACCAGCTCCTCGTCGCAGCCGTCTAGGGTAGGGAAACCGACATGTTAGCGCTAGCACCTCCCAGGCCCTTCCAAAGGCCCACCCACTTAGCCACCAAAGCTTCCCTTCTCTGCCCCCAGCCACCACCCCCAGAGGCACGCCCAGCTCTACCTTAAAGCCATCTATTCAATCCTGGCTGCAGCAACAGCTGCATGCTCAGAGGAGGCTGCCTTCTCCTTCTAGGGAAACCCCTAGGCTACGCCTATAGGCCCAAGGCCAGACCCTCCCTAGCTAGCCCAATACCTGCCCTGGTTTAGTACTTCCCCAAACTCAATCCTAAACCTCAGCATCTTCCAGAACCTAAGTCAGCCCAAGACACCAATCCAGCTCCAACCCTAGCCTCAATCCCACTGGGCCCCCAAAACCTGCACCATCCCCAAATACAGGCCTTGTACCCAACCTCAGCCAGTCCTAGCACCATCACCAGTTCCATGTCCAGCCTCAGCACCAGTCAGGGGCACCAGCTCCTGCTTGGATCCCAGCCACAAAACCCAGCCCCAGCCACAAACCCCAGCCCTAGCCACAAACCCCACTCCTTGGCCAGCTCCAAAGTCCAGCCTCAAGCCCTGGAAAAACCTTAATCCTAGTCTAGGTCACCAGTATACACTTATCCCCCAGCCCTAGCCTCAAACCCAGGCACCAGCTCCTGCTTGGATCCCATCCCCAAATCCCTGCCCGGCTGACTTCATCCTCGCCCCGGAGCCCAGCCCCAGCCCCCGGGCGCGCGCGGCAGCCTCAGAGCTGCAATGCGGAGCGCGGGGGAGAGGCAGGAAAAGAGGAAAAGA
>NW_012106252.1:525071-526672 GCF_000951045.1 Mandrillus leucophaeus
AAAAAAAAAAAAAAAAAAAAAACGGTCTTTTTCTGGTGAGCGGCAAGTTTGCCAAGGGCTGCTAGGATATTCAGGAATTGGAATACGAGGTCTTTAAAAAATAATCTTTTTTTAAAAAATAGAGGTAGGATGTCACTGTGTTGCCCTGGTGGGTCTTGAACACCTGGCCTCAAGCAATCCTCCCACCTCAGCTTCCCAAAGTGCTGGGATTACAGGCATGAGCCACCACCTACAGCCTGAATGTGAGGTCTTACCTCTGAGAGACAGAGAAAGAGAGAGAGAGAGAGAGAGACCGACCTGCACTCACTCATCCAGCATCCTGCCCCTACCACGAAATAGCACCTCCCTAGTCTCTCACCTCAGTGTCCAGGTTCAGCCTCTCGAAGTCTCCATTGAGAATAAAGCGCTGCACATAGCCGTCCAGGGTGAAATTTACGTCGCGGCCAAATCGGTCCACCCGCACGTAGTGCCAGTGCTGGTCATTGAGGACTCCGCCAGCGCTCACGGTGGTGTGACCTGGTCTTGGCTGGATGGGACTGCTGCCTGAGGGTGGGGCAGGACAGAGTAAGACCTCAAGCCAGGAGAACTCCATGGAGTCCAAGCTCCTAGGCAGAGCAGCAGCCTGTAACAAAGCCCAGGGCAAGCAGGGAGAGTGGGCTAATAGATCAACAGTCATTGGTGAGTGTGTGACAGGGTAAGCCATTTAGCCTGGCTTCCTGTCTGTGAAAGTGGGAACACATGAGCTGCTTCTATTTCATCGCGCGGGTGTTATGAAAAGCTAATGAGATACAGTGTGTGTGTGTGTGTGTGTGTGTGTACAAGGAAGGAACTGAGGCTCGGAAGTGCCCCATCCGAGGTCACATCTCTGGGTAGTGGTAGAGCTGAGACTGGAATCCAGTTCTCACTCCGACTCCAGTGTTTTGCTAGCACCAAATACTACAAGAAAGGCGTAGTTTGGTCCAGGCCTTAGAGAAGTGGAAGACCAGGCGTGAGCGCGGCTGCGCGGAGGAGGTGCTGCGAGGAGGGCGGTGAGAGAACTTCAGGGGTTGACCCCTCATCGCACCCGGCCGCCGAGCTCACCCAGGCTCATGTGCAGCAGCAGGTGTGCCCCCTCCAGCTCGATCGTCACGTAGTCGCCCTGGGCGCCCTCGGCGTGCAGCAGAAGCCCGTCCTTCTCCTCGGTTTTGAAGCTGAAGGCGAACACGTCCCACAGGCTTCGGCTGACCCCTCGTGGGAAGCGGTATGAGATGGCATCGTCACCGTCGAAATAGAGTATGTCGGACTCTGCGCAAAGGAGCAAAGGACCGTAGGTGGGCCGGGGACTGGGGAGGCTGTCTGTCTCCCGGGCCCCCTCCGCGCTCTCTGCATGCTTACTGTATGGGCAGCCGTAGAGGCCGAGCCTCAAGCCGATCTTGCCGCGTGGGTTCCAGGCCAGGGGCACGATGCGGATGTAGCGCGCGGTGAAGTGGTAGTGCAGGTCATGGCGCACCACTGCAGACTCGTTCACGTTACCAAAGAAGGTCTGAGGAGGTGGGAGAGAGTAGTAACCACGTTCCACTCTCTGCTTCTTTTTTTATTTTATTTTTTGAGACAGAGTCTCC
>NW_012106252.1:528742-531737 GCF_000951045.1 Mandrillus leucophaeus
TGCGGTGCGGGGCCGCCCTGCAGGCTCTGGACACCTGGGCCCAACCCCACCTGCCTCCAAGCCCAACACTCACAGTAGCCCCAGCCCTCGGCTTCTGAGGCCGCGGCGAGCAGGATGCAGAAAAGCCGGAGACGCATCATGCAGGGCTGACGGTCCCGGCAGCCGCCTCCCTGTGAACGGCTCCGGCTATGGCTCGAGTTCTGGCTTGGGCTCCAAGCTCTTCTCCTGGGGTTTGCAGCAGACGGCTCTCTCCTCCTTACCGACCCCTCCCTCCCTCTTTCCTTTCGCCCCCAAGCGCTCTCTCTCTCTTCTCTCTTTTCTCTCTCTCTCTCTCTCTCTCTCTCTCTCTCTCTCTCTCGCTGTCGTTCCTGGTCCTCCGCTCTCTCTTCTCCTTTCCACCCTCTCTCCTCTCACCTCCCCCCTTCCCCAGCCTCTGTCTCCTGGCACGCGCCGGTTTCCCGGACCCCGCGCAAGCGCGTGCCTCAGCCCTGCTGCGAAAGGGCGGGGGTAGAGAGCCTCTAGCCACCGAGAAAACCCCAAGTAACCCGAGGCTGCCCGGGACTAGGGCCACAGGGGTGAGGATAGGGAACCTAGGGCCAGAAGCATCCTGAAAATTTCAAGAAAAGGGAGGTGGTGGCGGGGGCGGGGTGCCTGGAAATGGAATGAAGGGTAAGTAAACATTTCTGAAGGCAAATTAAGCTCTAGGAGTGGTGCTGGGCACTATGAATTTAGGATTTTTGCTTTACTCCACTTTGCAAATGAAAAACCTCAGGCTCAGAGAGGTCAAGAAACTGAGTCAATATCATACAGCAAACGATTATATTCTGAAGCCCATTCTTTCTTCACTGACAGAGTAAAGACAGTAAATTATTTTTTTCTTTCTTTCATTCTTTTTTATTTCCTTCCTTTTCTTTCTTTCTTCCTTTCTTTCTTCCTTCCTTTCTTCCTTTCTTCCTTTCTTCTTTCTTTTTTTTTCATAAAATCCAGATCCTGCACAAGAGAGTAAAGTCTTTTGGAGGATGTGGAATGGGAAAGTGACCCCCTAGACCCTAATCCCCACCTCCCTCTCGGCCCCTCTCCCCGCCTCTTCCTTCCTGTCCCTCTAGTAGTTTAACTTCTACCCCCTGTGGCTATACCTCAGAAACCTGTGTAGCCAGAGATGGGAACGGAGGCCACAGAGCAGGTGGGAGTGGGGGCAGGGAGGGGGAGAAGGGTTACAGAGAGGGGGGAAACAGGGAAGGAATGGGATTCTCCACCTGGCAATAGGCCTCTGCCATCCTATGGCTTATTCGGGATTCTTGGCACTATCTCAAACTAGGAGTCTTCCAGATAAATGGGCTGGTGGTGTGAGGCTGGGGTTGTGGGACGGGGACTAGGGCTGAGGGGAAAGGCGGGTTGAACCTAGAGGTCCAGGGTCCCACCTGGGCCCTGAAAACCTGAGTCCCAACCCCGGAGACCCCCTTGGCATGAGTGGTTCAGTGTGCTGGTATTGGAGGTAGAGGGAAGGTGGGTAGGGAAGGGAAAGAAGACAAACAGAAACCCACCCCAGACCGAGGTTGGAGTGCAGGGCTCAGGTCTGAGAAAAAGCCTGCATATGGGCATTATTCCAGGAGAGGGCGCTGCAAAGGGAACTGAAGCTCTAGGATTTATTAATAATACAACTCTGGGCTGGGTCCGGTAGCTCAGGCCTGTAATCCCAGGACTTTGGGAGGCCGAGGTGGGTGGATCACCTGAGGCCAGGAGTTCGAGACCAGCCTGGCCAACATGGTGAAACCCCATCTCTACTAAAAATACAAAAATTAGCTGGGCGTGTGGTGGGCGTCTGTAGTGGGGCGTCTGTAGTCCCACCTACTCGGGAGGTTGAGGCAGGAGAATCGCTTGAACCTGGGAGGCAGAGATTGCAGTGAATCGAGATTGTGCCACTGCAATCCAGCCTGGGCGACAGAGCAAGGCTCTGTCTCCAAAAATAATAATAATAAATAATAACAATAATACAAACTCTGTATTATGGTCTTTGGAGAACACAAGTTCTCCCCAGCCATTATCTTCCATATTGCCATCTTCACAGCAAATCTTGAGAGGTCAGCTGGTCAGGATTTATAATCTCAACATTACATGTTAGGTAACTGAGGTCTAGAAAGAGCAAGTGACTTGCTCAAGGTCACCCAGAAAGCTGGAAGCAGAGATAGGAGGAGTGCAAGAGAAGCCTAGGCCTGCTGAAGGTGTGCTAGGAAAGTCTGGAGAAGAGCTTATGTCTCTCCGTGTACTGTTACATCTGACCACACAGGAGCTCTCAGCTTGGAAGGCATGTGTGGGCAGGGGAGTGGTGTGGTCAGATGTGTCTCATAAGATCCTGCCTCTCATTTGACCCTCCCAGGTCTCCTGGGGCCATTACTCTGGGGATGAAGAGGAGGCATACTCGGCTGAGCCGCTGCCAGAGCTTTGCTACAAGGCCGATGTCCAGGCCTTCAGCCGGGCCTTCCAACCCAGTGTCTCCCTGACCGTGGCTGCGCTGGGTCTGGCCGGCAATGGCCTGGTCCTGGCCACCCACCTAGCAGCCCGACGCGCAGCGCGCTCCCCCACCTCCGCCCACCTGCTCCAGCTGGCCCTGGCCGACCTCTTGCTGGCCCTGACTCTGCCCTTCGCGGCAGCAGGGGCTCTTCAGGGCTGGAGTCTGGGAAGTGTCACCTGCCGCACCATCTCTGGCCTCTACTCGGCCTCCTTCCACGCCGGTTTCCTCTTCCTGGCCTGTATCAGCGCCGACCGCTACGTGGCCATAGCGCGAGCGCTCCCAGCAGGGCCGCGGCCCTCCACTCCCGGCCGCGCACACTTGGTCTCTGTCATTGTGTGGCTGCTGTCGCTGCTCCTGGCGCTGCCTGCGCTCCTCTTCAGCCGGGACGGGCAGCGGGAAGGCCAACGACGCTGTCGTCTCATTTTCCCCGAGGGCCTCACGCAGACGGTGAAGGGGGCGAGCGCCGTGGCGCAGGTGGCCCTG
>NW_012106252.1:533722-535009 GCF_000951045.1 Mandrillus leucophaeus
TCCCGCCCATCCCAGCCCAGCCCGGGCTAGCAGTCCTTCTCAGAGCCTCCGGCAGCAGCTGCGAAAAGAGGTCCCCCACGGCCTCTAGGGGCCAGGATCCAGGGAAGACCCGGAGACGGCGCCGATCCTCAAAGGGTCCCCCACGCCAGCCACTGGGGACCGACCTGGAACCCCCCATCAGAGATCTCGGGAATCGCCGCTGAGTCAGCAACACGCGCGCGCGCCCGCGAAGGCCGCGGCCCCGCCCCGGCCGCCTAACGCCTGGGTTAACCCCTTCCTACACAGAACAGCAGGATATTCGCCCTAAGAGGCCTCCACTCTGTTCCGAGACCACAGAATTCCTTAGAATCTCAAGCCACTCTCCCTAGCTGAGTTCGGTGAGCTGTGAGCTCTATATTCGATTTTATTTCTGGCCTAAGTCTGCGCCTTCCCAGAGTGCCTGCCTCAACTGCTTCACCTCAAAAAGGAGGTGAGGCCAAGTGCAGTGGCTCACACCTGTAATCCCAGCACTTTGGAAAGCCAAGCTGGGAGGATCGCTTGAGCCCAGGAGTTCGAGACCAGCCTAGGCAACATAGTGAGGCTCCATTTCTACAAAAAATAAATTTAAAAAATTAGCCAGGCATAGTGGTGTGCACCTGTAGTCCCAGCTCCTGGAGAGGCTGAAGTGGGAGGATCCCTTGAGCACAGGAGTTCGAGGCTGTAGTAAACTATGATGGCTCTACCGCACCCCAGCCTGGGCGAAACAGCGAGACCCTGTGTGGAAGAAAAAAAAAAAAAAAGGACAGGGGAGAGCTGAATCAGACCCAGAAACTCGAGAAACTGGACTCCTCTCCAGACGTGGAGGGCCACCTCCAGAGCTACATCCTCTTAGTAGCCAAGGCGTTTCCCTTTCTCAGGGACCCTGAGACGAGACAGGGGTTCAGAGAGCGACAGTTGGGTTTTCCTCTGTCCTGTACCAAAGCTCCTCACAGGGATTTTAATTTGTTGGTTGGTGAGCCAAGAGTTAAACCAAGAGCCTGAAGGCGGGCTTCCGTGACGTCACTAGCACCCCGCGTCCGACCTCAGAGACTGGGGCGTGGCTAACATCTCGTCCCCTCCCTCCCTGTTTCCCCGCCCCTCCCCGCTGTCACCCAGCCAGGGGCACATGATGCAACCCACCGGGGTTTCAGCCGTCTGATTGGTAGCCGCGCCCGGCGCCAGGCACAGGGATTGGACAGAGGAGGCTGTGACGAAACCTGGACCCTGCCTAGTAAAGAAGGGAGGAGAGAAAGAAGAGAGAAGGGGGGG
>NW_012106252.1:539696-541208 GCF_000951045.1 Mandrillus leucophaeus
GTCGTGGTGGCTCTGGTGGCGGCCTTCGTGGTGCTGCAGCTGCCCTACAGCCTCGCCCTGCTGCTGGATACGGCCGATCTACTGGCTGCGCGCGAGCGGAGCTGCCCTGCCAGCAAACGCAAGGATGTCGCACTGCTGGTGACCAGCGGCTTGGCCCTCGCCCGCTGCGGCCTCAATCCAGTGCTCTACGCCTTCCTGGGTCTGCGCTTCCGCCAGGACCTGCGGAGGCTGCTACGGGGTGGGGGATGCCCCTCAGGGCCTCATCGCCGCCGTGGCTGCCCCCGCCGGCCCCGCCTTTCTTCCTGCTCAGCTCCCACGGAGACCCACAGTCTCTCCTGGGACAACTAGGGCTGCGAATCTAGAGGAGGGGGCAGGCTGAGGGTCGTGGGAAAGGGGAGTAGGTGGGGGGACACTGAGAAAGAGACAGGGACCTAAAGGGACTACCTCTGTGCCTTGCCACATTAAATCGATAACATGGAAATTAGATGCAACCCAACAACTGTTACTATTTTTGAGTCACCGACTTGGAAGTGATTTGTGGCAGGGCAGAGCCGGTGGGTTAACATCCCGCCCCTGCCCGCCCCTCAACCCCAGCGCTTGGCTCTCTGAGTGGAAGACGCTGAGGGCCTGGGTAGGGGTGGGGGGCTGCTGAGTCTGCTAAAGCTCTAGCCACTGACACTCCCTCCACCGTCACCCGGCCTCAGCCAACAGAGGTGAGGTGGGAAAGCTGCCAGGCAAGGAGGGGCGCGGGTTCCTCTTGCAATACTGTAAAGCAGAGCTTTCTAACAACCAGAGCGCTCTCCAGTAATGGCTGCCTTAGCAAATACGGAGTTCCCGCTATTGGAATGTTCAGACTGTCGTGGACGCTGTGGGCCTTTGCGTGGTGTGGGGGGAGGGGGGAGAGGGGCAAGAGATTCCCGTTTTGGGTGGGCATTTGGATTACATTACCACTTTACAATCCCTTCCTAGTGTCTGATGGAAGGAAAATGAAAAAATTAATTTTAAAAGTTGAGTTGAAGTTTTTCACCTTGAAGAAAAACCTAGGCGGGATTGCAATCTGCAAATTTCCGGAGTAGTTATCATGGGTGTGGTGGGGGTGAGGGATACTTGCTGTTCTCCATCTTCTCTGGGGACTGGGTCAGAGGAAATGCACTGAGCTGGCCGGAAAGAGAGAGGTTGGATATGGGAAAAAACTTCTCTGCAGGCAAGGGCCTGGGATCCAGACCGGGAAGATGGTTGTGGTATCTCTATTCCTAGGAAATCTCTCAGTACAGGCCACTCTCATCTGGAGAGAGGCCACAGCCGAGATGGCCTCTAAACCCGCTCGCATTGATTCCTGGTCTTTGTTTTACACAATCAAAACGGGCAGGATGGTGTTCACGTGCGACAGTTCTCGCGGTTTAATACCGGTCAGCAAAGCTGTCCCCACCACTCCAGCCTGGAGTCTAGGGTCGAGAAGGGCGGGGCGTGGCGAGGAGGTCTCAAGGGAGGCGCTGGCCCGACGGCCCCGCC
>NW_012106252.1:544003-550588 GCF_000951045.1 Mandrillus leucophaeus
GGCCCCGGCCACCGGACGCCCTACCGGACACGACCCTCCCTGGAGCTTGGACAACTGCCCACCTCGGACGCTGCACCGGACACTGCCCCCCACAGGGCTGGACACTCCAACGGACACTACTTCCCAGCTCCGGACATTGCTCCCTCCTCTCCCGGGGCCCTGGACGCTTTTCCCCCTCCCCCCTCCGGGGGCCCAGACACTGAGCCCCCCTCAGCGTCTGGCTATCGTCCCCTTGCACCCCAGCCCAGGACACTGCCTCCTCCCTGTGCTCTTCTCCCTCCTGCTCCTCCCACCTCATCTTTCCCCTGCTCGGGTCGGAGCCCCGCCAGTTCCTCCGACCCCCTGCTGCTCGGCCGCGGCTGCCCGCGCCCCCATCCCCGGCTCCTCGCCCGGATGCCTCTCCCCGGGGGACTGTGGTGGCTTCTCTGCTGCCGTCGAGGCTTCACTCTTCTGCACCGGGACTACGGGGACGGCGAGCTTAGCGGGGACGGGGACGAGGACGAGGACGAGGAAACCTTTGAGCTACGGACCCCGAGTCCAGCGGGCGGCGGGAGGGTAAGTCCCGGGGGTTCGGAACCTCGTCTCAATCACTCTGTCTGTAACCGGCCGTGGAACTCGCTCCAGCCTCCAGCCACACGCTGCGCGCTTGGCGAACTAGGGACGTAGGGGAGGTTTTTGCCTGGGGGCCAAAGCCCCCGGGAGCTCTCGGAGTAGCAGCCCTACTCGGGATGTGCCTGTGGGCCTCCCGCCGCAGGCTGGGCGCTGTCCACCTGCTGGGGGCCCTGAGGCAGGGGAGGCGTCACGCGTGGCCCGACCTGGCCCTGCCTCTCCCTTCCCCGCTGGGCCCGCGTCCCATCCCGTCTCCTTCCGCCTCCGCCAGCGCCGAGGAATGTGGCGAGGCCGGCTGGGCAGCTCGAACGCCTGGGTCCCCCTCCGCTCCCAGTTCGCAAGCGCTGAGGCCAGATGCGAGAGCTCCCGTTGCGGAGACCTGGGCGAGGGGGAGAAGTCATCCCAGGATTGGGGTCTGTGGCGGGGACCCCACGGAGAAGGAGGTGGGGGCTCTTTGAGGACCCCTCCTCATTACCCTGCCACTCAGGACAGAACTCTCGGCTTTCCCGGGTGAGGCTCCTGGGAAACCCCTGAGGGAATGGATGGTGAGGGACACTGGACTGCTGCCTGATTTTGTCGAATCTCCCCGTGGGGAAACGGAGGCACGATTGGTGTGGGAGACCTCCATCCCCTGACGTCTCCTCCCCCATCCCCCCTGCACACTGGCGGCCAGACTCCCGTGTGCTGTGGCCCAGGTCAGGCTCCCATCCCCCGCGCAGGGGTCCCCAGCAGGCCCAGTGGCTCGGTGCCCGGGTGGGGCGGGCTGCGCCGCCGGGGCCGGCGCCAGCACCTGGCGGAGGCGGAGGGTGGATAAATATAGAGGGGGGGAGGGAGGGAAGCAGGGCACTGCGATTAGGGGAGTTAGCCTAAGAGGGTGGTCAGTACCTGCCACATGTGGTGTGGCTGATAGCCCCACTCAGACCTTCCAGAAAATAGGTAGAGGTTCACATAGAAAAGGCGCAGGACCCAGGCGTCCCCAAGCTTCCCGCTTGGGCAGGGTCGGCTTTACCAGGCCATTGCCTCCCTCATGCTCCACCTCAACTCCCCCTTTCCCGGAGCCTGGGGACAGGTGTCCCTGGCCCCCTCCCCCACCTCCCCCTCTTGGCTCTAGCAGTCTGGGAGCAATATGAGGATGGCACGGTTCCCCGCCTGGCTGGCCTCCGGGTTGCGTTTGTGGCCTCTCTCAGACCCCAGTCTACAGTTGAAGTTCCAGGACAGGGGGAAGGGAGGGGGAGGGGGAGGGCAAAACCCTGAACTACACCTGCCTCCAGAGGGTGTGCCATTCCTCAGTCTGGCCCGCCCTTCCTAAGCCCCAGAAAAGGGGCAGGGTCTCTGCTCACGGTTGAGTCTCAGGAGAGTCTATGGGAGAATGTAAGACGCTTTTGGAGAAAGCCCTATACTGAAAGGGCCCCCTGCCCTTCATTCACCTCTGTGCCTACCACCTGTCCTGCCTTGGCCAGGGAGGCAGTGTGGGAGAAGGGAAAACGAGGAGGAGAGGGTGCCTTGGAGCCTGGCAGAGCGAGCTAACCTCTCCTTTTTCAAAGATGGGAAAACTAAGGCCCAGAGATGGAAAGAGACTTGCCCAAGGTTCCACAGTGAGTGAGTGGTGGAGCGGGAATTGGAACCCGGGTCTCCTGACTCTCTGTCCAGTGCTCTTTCCACCCGACCTTACCCTTGATTGTATCTTCAAAGGGTGACTGAGAGGAGCCTTGGCTCCTTAGCTCCTGCTGTTCTGGAGAGCTTGTCCTGTTGCGATAGGCGGGAGGGGCGAGCCCAGCGGCTCCAGCGCGCTCCACCCCAGTCACGACCCCACTCTGTGATTCCTTCCTCAATCCCCTGAGCAGCACTGTCCTGAGGGCAGAAGGCACGAACCTTTCGCAGGAAGGGCTTTGACCCTAAGGGCTTCCCCGCCTGTCTCCCCAGGGTCCCCTGGAAGTGACACTGACTCAGCCGGTGAGGAGCGGGCCTGTCTCCAACAGGTGAGCTACGCCCCTACGTCCCATAGTCTCGAGACCCCAGCCTGTTCCCGGGACCCCCATCCTCACTGTCTCCTCTAGCGGTTGCGCAATAAGGGAGAGGCCCTACGCCGGACGCTGTGGTTTGGCTGGGGTCCCGGGGGGAGGTCCGACTGGGGGCGCGGGGAGAAAGAGGGGGGTCGGGGCTATTTCTGGTGCGAGGTCAGAATGGTCCAGCGGTTCCCACAGCCTGGGGGAGGGGTGCCCAGCTTGGGAGCAGACACCCTTGCGGTCTGGGGAACCCCTACAGAGGAGCCCCCTAGAGGCGGAGTGGAGGCCCAACCCTCCCTCCCCTCTGGCCCAGGCTGCAGAGCTGGGAGGAAACTTGGAGCCTCATCCCGGAGAAAGGGCTGCCGGAGGACGACCCAGACATCGTTGTGAAAGGTAGAGACCCCCCCTCAGTGCACTCTGGAGGTCCCCAATCCCAACCCTCCAGAGACTGTGTCCTACTGATGTTCCTTCCCTCCCTCTCCTGCCCCCAGGTTGGCTGTACCGGGAGCCCCGCGGAGGAGGGGCGCGACCCTGGCTGCCCCCGCGCCGAGCCTGGTTTGTGCTCACGCGAGACTCCTTGGATCAGTTCAGCAGTAGCGGGAAGGGGGCGCGGCGTCTCGGGAGCCTCGTGCTCACCAGCCTGTGCTCGGTGACCGGCCCAGAGCGCAGGCGTAAGGAGACAGGTGAGACCTCCTGGGGACTCTCTTACCTTCCTGGGCAGGGGCCCCAGCAGACCCTAATGGCCCTCTCCGGCCTCTCTTTTCCCCAGGTCTGTGGTCAGTGACTGTGTCTGGTCGGAAACACAGTGTCAGCCTCTGCTCCCCACGCCAGGCAGAGGCTGAGCGCTGGGGGGTGGCATTGCGGGAAGTGATTGCCTCCAAGGCACCCCTGGAGACCCCCACCCAGCTACTGCTCAGGGACATACAGGTAAGAGAGGACACCAGGGAGAGCCAGGAGAGTGGTGGACCCCAAAGCTTTCTGGGCTTGTGAGGAATTCCCTTCCTCATCAAGGTGACCCTCTCCCTGTTCCCCTAGGAAAGTTGCGGGGACCCAGAGGCAGTTGCCCTCATTTACCTGCGGAACCCGATTCTGAGACACACTAGTGGAGCCTTGTACGCCCCGCTCCTGCCCCTGCCCTACGGAGTCAGCGCCCCAGGTGAGTGGTCCCATGGCCCAAGTCCCCTGGATGGGATGGGGTGGATCAGAGGTAAGAATCTGAATCCCTTAACTGGCAGGGACCTAAGCATCCTTTAGGGGCCTGCCAGTTCCTCACTTTTCAAAGGATTAAGGTGAAACTGGAAGCTGGCCAGGGTGGAGGGGAGGAAGCCAACACCCACAAAAGGGTCCTCTTTGACCACCTTCTCTATGGCTTTCATTCTGACTTCTGATTGTCCTTCAGGAGTTTGTACATTCTCCTATTTTTTCATTATACTCTTGAGACCATGCCATATTACCTTTACAAGTGGTATAAAAGCTACCACTTTTGTAGAACGTGCTGGCCTCATCCAATTGTACTTCTCCCTAAATGGTTTAGTGACTGGCCCAGGTCCTAAAGTTAGAGGATTAAAGGGTGCTGGGAGAGGAACCCGGGTTTTCTGGCTCCTAGTCCATCCTGTTTTCTGACCTATGGTGGTGAGCCTCAGTATCCAGTTACAGAATCTGGGGTGTGAATCTACAGCCCTTCAGCCGCCCCTCTCCCTAAATCCAAATCCAGGCTTAGTGGGATTGGGAAGGGGATTCCTGGGAGGCAGAGGTTAAGAGTCTGGCTTCGTGGGACCACTGCTTTCCCTTCACTCTTCCTGTCGTTCGTACCCTCCTCTCCCTGCCACCCCATCCCCTTATATTCCCTCTGACTTTCCCCTGGTTCACACCTTCCTCCCAGGGCGCAGCTCTGTGTTCCCTTTCCAAACCGTCCCTCCGCCCCCACCCTCCCACAGGTCCGGGCTATGCACCCCTGCGCGAGGAGGCGGTGCGGCTGTTCTTGGCGCTGCAGGCGCTGGAGGGGGCGCGGCGCCCCGGGCCCTTGATGCAGGGTGTGCTCCAAACCTGCCGGGACTTGCCCGCGCTCCGGGATGAACTCTTCCTGCAGCTGGCTAAGCAGACCTCGGGCCCTGCAGGCCCCCCCGGGCTCCCGGCTACCCAAGACCCTGCGACCCTGCGGTACTGGCAACTCCTCACCTGCATGAGCTGCACCTTCCGGCCTGGGGGAGCTGTGCGGGGGCACCTCCTGGGGCACTTGGAGAGGTGAGAGGGGCGGGGCGGGGGTTACGGCCTAGGCAGGAGCTACCGGGCTGGGAGAGAACGAAAGGTCTTTTGCAAAAGGTTTGGTAGGTAAAGAACCCAGTAATACATACAGTGCCTTTGTGGAAGATACAAGATCCTATCTCAGTTGTGAGCGGATGAATTACAATAAAACGCCCCCCTTGGGCTGAGGAATTATGAAAAGGCTGCTTTTCCTCGAGCTGATGCAGGCCAGCGCCAGGGCTTAGGAAAATGTAGTAAAGTGGCTGGATTTCGATTTCAGGTCGAAGGAAAATCACGCAGACTTTCGGAAGTGGTGGGAGCAGTTGGGAGAAAGCTGCCAGGGGACTTGAAAAGTAATTCAGCTCTATGCAAAGCACTGGGGATAGATTTAGAAGAGCCTTCAAAAACTTAAGTTGGGGCGGGGAGGAAATCGGCTAGATAAAATAAACTATAAGAGAAGAAGGCAAGAGGGAGGGGAAGAAAAGCCCTTGGAGTATTGATCCTTGGGTTCCTCCCAACCAGGACCGAGCAGGCACTCCCGGACTCGGAATTGGCGGAATATGCGCGCTTCATCCGGAAAGCCCTGGGCCGGACGCGCGGCCGAGAGCTGGTGCCCTCGCTGGCGGAGATTTCCGCGCTGAGCCAACGGCAGGAGCTGCTGTGTACCGTGCACTGTCCGGGGGCTGGTGCCTGTACTGTGGCCATCGACTCCCACACCACGGCGGGGGAGGTGAGGCCAGAGAAAGGCCCCATGACCTCCAACCCACCCTGCCAGCTTCTCACGCTTGTCTCACCCGCTTCCTGGACCCTAGGTTTGCCCCGAGTCTCAGATTATTTTGGTAAGGGAGGGAGTGGTGGTGACAGGACTAAGAGACCCCTTCTAATTGAATCAACCCCTCCCAGAATCCTGGCAAGACCCCTGAGTGGTCTGACTTTCCCCTCACTCTCCTCTTCTAGGTGGCTCGAGAGCTGGTGGGGCGGCTGGGCTTGGCCCGCAGCCGCAACGCATTCGCACTGTACGAGCAGCGAGGGACCCAGGAGCGAGCCCTGGCTGGGGGGACCCTCGTGGCCGACGTGCTCACCAGGTTTGAGAAGTAAATGTCCAGCCCCAGCCCTGCTCTCTATTAGCCCGTCCACTTCTCAGCTGAGGTCAGTCGCTAAGCGGACATTATCCAGCGCTTGCCCCTGGCCCTGCGCTGTGGTGTTCGCTGGTTTACAGACGGACCTGCCTGCCGCAGGTTTGCAGTCCGACTCCAGCCTCACATCCGCGGTGGGCTCCGCCCAGGCCCCGCCCCAAACATATGGACCCGCCCCCACCCCGAGCTGCCCTAGCTGTGCGGTCAGGCTTCTGCCTAGTGCGGCGTCCGCTCCTCTTCTGCAGCTTGGCCGCGGAGGAAGCTGGGTTGGAGGACTCGCCAGACTCCGGGTGGAGACTATGTCTGCGTCTTCACGGACCTCTGCACCCTGAGGGGCTGTCCCCAGACGGTCACGAACTGCCTTTCCTCTTTGAGCAGGTGAGGCTCTCCGGCGTTCACGCCTCCAAACAGACCCCCAAGCCTGAACCCCTGGTTTTCGGGCCATCTCATTACTATGGCAGCCCCGCGGGAGGCTTGACTGGAACCTAGACCTCCTCAGATTCCGAGAGGCGTTTTCGCCTGACGCCGGGTGCCTCCCCTGCAGGCTCACGCTCTGCTGCTGCGGGGCCGGCCGCCCCCACCCGACGACA
>NW_012106252.1:551003-563001 GCF_000951045.1 Mandrillus leucophaeus
ATGGGCCGAGCTGAGGCCATGGCCGCCTACCTGGCCCTGGCGGCGCAGTGTCCGGGGTTCGGCGCTGCTCGGTATGACGTTCTGGAGCTGAGCACGGTGAGGGGGAGAAGGGAGAAGGGGACTCTGGCGGCCCAAGCACCACACCTTTGCCCCAGAGCCACAGGTCCCACGGAGGGTCACGTCATTCCCCACATCCAGAACAGCTGCCCACCTCAAACCCCAGGAGTCACCAGCCCTTGGGCCCTCACATCCCTGGAGCCTTAGCCCCCTCCACACACGTGCTGTGAATCATAGGGGCATCAGGAAACTCCTGCTCACAGACACCCATCTCCCCCTACCAAAAATAACGCTGGACTCCTCCTTCCACCCTGACTCTGCCCCTGTGTCTGCAGGAGCCTGGTGGGGGTGCTCCACAGAAGCTATGCCTGGGCTTGGGAGCCAAGGCCATGTCTCTCTCCCGGCCGGGGGAGACAGAGCCCATCCACAGTGTCAGCTATGGCCATGTGGCCGCCTGCCAGCTAATGGGCCCCCACACTCTGGCCTTGAGGGTGGGAGAGAGCCAGCTCCTCCTGCAGAGCCCCCAGGTGAGTGGGAAGAGGAGTTGTGGGAGGAGGAGAGAAGGGAAGGGATGTCAGGAAACATTTTCAGAACACCAAGCATGGGCCAGGTAGAGTTCTAAGCACTGGGGATCCAGCAGTGATCACAGACAAGCTGAAGGAGCTTACACTAGAGTGGGGGAGTCAGACAATAAACAAGGAATCCCAGGCTATGAAGACAGTGAGAAATGCTACAAAGGAAAGAATGATGTGACAGGAAGTCAGAGAAGGGTTCTCAAAAACGGTGCCATTTAAGCTAGCCAGGGAAGACCTGTGGGAACAGCATTCCAGGTGGAAAGAATTGCAAGGCGGCCAGGTGCAGTGGCTTGTGCCTGTAATCCCAGCACTTTGGAAGGCCGGGGCAGGCGGATGACGAGGTCAGGAGGTCAAGACCATCCTGACCAACATGGTGAAACCCTGTCTCTACTAAAAATACAAAAATTAGCTGCGGGTGGTGGCGCACACCTGTAGTCCCAGCTACTCGGGAGGCTGAGGTAGAAGAATTGATTGAACCTGGGAGGCAGAGGTTGCAGTGAGCCGAGGCACTCCAGCCTGGCAACAGAGCAAGACTCCATCTCAACACCACCACCACCAAAAAAAAAAAAAAAAAAGAATGTTAGAAGAGCAGAAAGAACCAAGTATGACTGCACATAGAAATGAAGGAGACAGTGATGATAAGGAAGAAAAGGTTGCAGAGCCATAGCACGTAGGACCGTGGTGGGGAAACTGGAGCCCTAGAGCCTGGAGAAAGGATGAGAAAAAGAAGAGAACCTGGCAGCGCCTGTTGCACACTGACCTCTGCCCTCTCTTAGGTGGAAGAGATCATGCAGCTGGTGAATGCCTACTTGGCCAACCCCTCCCCCGAGAGGCCCTGCAGCAGCTCTTCTTGTCCATGCCAAGACCTGCCAGACACCTCCCCTCCCAGCCAGCACCCGGGCCTGGACGAGCCCCAGGGACAGTCTGGCTGCTTGGGGCAGCTGCAGGACTGAGCCTGCCAAGAGGTCACGACTTCCCTCCTGCCTCCAGCCTGGGCCAGGACTGCTCCGAGATTTGAGGGAAACATGGACCCTTTTGGCCCTGCAGGGACAGGGCACATCCCACACCCAAGGGCTACAATGGGTGTGGGCAATTTTCTAGTTTGTTTCTTAATTTATTTGTAGAAGAGAAGCAAAAAAAAAAAAAAAAAGTTTCTTATTTACACAAACCCTTCCTGTGGGAGTGTTATTCAGTGGGGCAAGTTAGAACCCCATAATGCAGAGCCCCGCCTCTGGGGACGCCCACACCCTGGGCTTTTACCAGGCTCTGGGGGAAGTCTGGACACCACAGCGCTTCACCCGCCCCCTCCTTGACCTTCCAGACTTAACCTCCTCCTGGCCATTATGCTGCCACAGGCTTGTGGGTGGAGCAGGCAAACAGGCCTCATTGGAAGCTGGCAGTTACTCACCCTCCCTTCTTCATTGAGTGGCATACGGATGGCCTCCTGGAATCCCTGAGGCTGGAGGGCAATGAGTCATCAGATCTGGCACTGCCCATTTCTTACACTGGTGTCCAGTTCTGGGCCCATCATTGGTGTGCCTAATGCTTTGGGCCTAGAATGGAGAGAAGCTTGGGGCAGATAACAAACCCATGAATTTCTCTGGCACAGAAAAGTAACTCAGGATGTGCTCAGCCCTACTCTTGAATTCTGTTTCTACTAATCAGGTTAGGTTGAACTGGATTGAGTTCCTGGAACTCTCATGGCCCTGGGCACTGGGAATCTGGAGTCTCGGCTCTTCTGGCCTGCTCATAATGTAGCGTGCCCTCCTTCGGTAGACCCCACCTCCTCTGCCTTGAGTGGAAGAGGTTGGGGCAACATTGACCCTCAATGGGGCAAACCTTAGGCACTGAGGAGACAGCAAACCTCAGTAAAGCTCTGTAATCTTGAGACAAGGGCTGACTCTAGTAAAACAGCTTAGTTCAAGGTGAGGGATGCCAGTGGAAACAGTGAACACACTAAGATTTGGACTTAGTGGTAAGACGTTGGAGGAGGTGAAAGCCACCCTACTGTCAGAGGCCTAGAAACTGGACCCCTTCACCACCCCCTGTATTCACAGATCAAGCCCTGGCTATACTGACAACCAAGCTTTATTACTTTATTAAAGCTGAACAAGCATATCAAGAGTTAGGGCATGGAAGGGAGGAAGCAGGAGGAAGCTCATGGGCTGGAGATGAACCAAGAAGGTTGTCCATGAGCAGGCATGGTCGAGGCTGTGCTTCCCATCCAGGAGTAGTGGGGAGGGAAATCACTGCTCCTGGGTGCCCCAGGAAATGTAGTCTGGCTGGGTGGCTGCATGGTACTCATCAATGAGCTCCTGAACAACCTCCCTAGACCTGTCCATCTCATCAAAGTTGTCCTTGAACATGTCCTCCTTACGGAACTGCTCAAGGAAGGCATCCCGCTTCCGCAGCTTGTCGAACTGCTGGCAGGAACTTTCAAAGAGCTGAAAGAGATGAAAATCTCCAAAATGCGAGCCAGGGGGTTAGGAGTGAACTTGGGGAAGATGATGAAGGTAGCCAGTGGAACAGACTCTCCTGAGAAGAACAGAAACCTAGACTCACTGAGGAGATGCTGGTGTGGTTGGCCATCATGAGCCCACTGACCCGGTGGGCCGAGGGCAGGTAGGGAGACTTCCTCGATAGGGCCACTTGGATGCTGGCGGGGCCCCACGGGATGAAGTTGGCCAACTTCCGTTCCCGAATCCTCTGCAGGCTCTTGTGGACCTGGGGTGGGCACACGAGCAGTGGAGGTGGCCTCTCCTCTACCCCTGCGGGTCCAGGGTGCGGGATGAAGGGGCCTCCCCTACCTGGGTGGGGTCCACCTCTCCCTGGATGATGTTGAGGATGGCGATGTAGCAGTGGTTGGTCTGGCGGTCTCGGCCTGTGGACACCATCACGTTCTTGGGCTGCAGCAGCCGCCTCATCACATCCAGGACCGTGGTCTTCCTCACGCTGGCCACCTGATGGGACAGTGAGACAGGAACCCGGCCAGCGCTCAGGGCAGAGTCCCCCTTTGGCTTCTCCTTGGCAGAAGCCAAAGGCAGAGGGAGGGTAGAGAGCAAGTCAGCAAGAAAGTCTCCTGCTCTGTGCTAGCCCCTGAGCACAGTGCCTCGGGGCCCGCAAAGGGCAGCTCCTGGGGCAGTGGGGAAGACAGAAAGGCTAGGGCAGGGCCTGCTGGGCCCAGGGCCGGCCTGGCCTGGGACACTGAAGGCTGCTCTTACTGATTGGTCCGTAGTGAGCGGGGTGTAGCCGGTCATGAGGAAGTGGAGCCGTGGGGTGGGAATGAGCGAGGCGATGAGGCCGATGAGGTCATTGTTCATGTAGCCGGGGTAGCGCAGGGTGGTGGTGCTGGCCGACATGATGGTGGACACCTGGGGACAGGCGTGCCATGTCATGGGCCTCGGCCTGGGTGGGACTTTCCTTCCCCAGATGACCCTCCAGCAAGGAGGGCTTCCAGTCCAAAGGAGGCCAGGAGTGGGGGCCCACCAGCTGGTTGATCTGGGAGAAGGACGGGTTCTGGATGTGCAGGCGGTCTGTGGCAATCCGGTTCAGGGCTGTGTTGTCCAGCACCACCTACGGGGACAGAAGAGGGTCACAGCATCTTGAGGATAAAATGGGCATAGAAATAAGATATTGGCTTAGCCCCTGCTGAACTCCAAAGCCAGGAAGTAGGTTTGTTAGTTTAAAAAAAAGTACTGCTGGACGTGGTGGCTCATGCCTATAATCCCTGCCGTTTGGGAGGCCAATGTGGGAGGATCACTTGAGGCCGCGAGTTGGACACCAGCCTAAGCAACACAGCAAGATGCCATCTCTGTAAAAAATATACATAAAAAATAACAGAAAGAAAAGTACTGTTTCTGGGGCATCATGAGATACTCTCAGACTACGCAGGGCAGTAAACAAACCCGTGAGTACCCACATGTGCCATACACTGTGCTTGGCTCTGGGGAGACCACAGAGAGGAACAGGCACCATCTTTCCCTTCATTAGGCCTACAGTCTCGTGGAGGGAGGCACACTAAATATAAAACAAAAAAGTATAGTTAACTCCCTGAAATACAAAGTAATCTGATCTTGACTGAGTAGTCAGGAAAGGTTTTGCTAAGAAAGTTTTCCTTGAGCTGAGAGTACAAGCATGAGTGGGCATGAAGTAGGCAAAGGTGGGGTACATGGTGGTGGGGGGAAGGTATATTCACTTCGTTGAGAGTTTTGCTGCCTAAAAGGATTCTAAGAAACTTAGAGGTCAGGACCTTATTTCCTAATTTGGCCCACAGGTATGGCTTTGTTGGTCCTCTGTTCTGTGTGTATAGGGGCTGGGGAAGGGCGGGGTGAATGAGACTCACTGGCCTGAGGAGACAGACCAAAGTCCTTTACTCTTTTTTTTTCTTTTTTTTTTTTAAACACAAGGTCTTGTTCTGTTGCCCCAAGCTTGAGTGCAGTGGTGTGATCGTGGCTCACTGCAGCCTTGACTTTCTGAGAAATCCCCCAACCTCAGCCTCCCGAGTAGCCAGGACTATAGGCGCACACCACCATGCCCGGCTAATTTTTTTTTTATGTTATTTTTTGAGGCAGAGTCTCACTGACTAGATAGCTGGGACTACAGGCATATGCCACCATGCCTGGCTAACTTTTTTAGTAGAGACGGGGTTTCTTCATGTTGGTCAGGCTGATCTCGAACTTCCAACCATAGGTGATCTGCCCACCTCAGTCTCCCAAAGTGCTGGGATTACAGGTGTGAGCCACCGCGCCCAGCCCTAATTTTTGTATTTTCTGTGGAGCTAGGGTTTCACATGTTGCCCAGGCTAGTATTAAACTCCTGAGCTCAAGCAATCCATCTGCCTCGGCCTCCCAAAGTGCTAGAATTACAGGCATGAGCCACCACACCCAGCCCCTCAACTCTTTCTTTGCTCACCACACAGTCTGCGTTCTGCGTCAGCCTCTTGAGTGTCAGGAGTGAATTGTACGGCTGAACCACCACGTCACTCATCTCGTCCTGGTAGGGAAACACTGAATAAGTCTGCACCAGCTTCTTGGGGTACCTGAGAGAAAAGAGGGTGGTGGCATAGTGAACTGGAAGGACCCCCCATCACTGCCCATCTGTGCCATTTTGTACAAAAGGGGTGAGGGCAGAACTGAGTCTTCAAAGCCAAAAAGGATAAACCTGAAAGCTTCAAACTCTGTAGATCCCCTCCCCTCCACAGGTAAGCCCCCACCCCCCAAAACAGCTTCCAACATGGTCCTTGGGTGGGTCTGTCCCTATGACTCAAAAGGGGTAGTGGCAGACTTTCTAGCTCAAGAGAAAAAAAGCAATGACATTATCCAGGGAACCAGGGTTAATGCCCTCTCCCCGAACACAGGCTTGCCTGTCATTCAGTCGCTCCAGGAGGTAGGAGCCCAGGCCAGAACCTGTACCCCCAGCGATGGAGTGACACAGCACGAAGCCCTGTGTGTATACAGGAATAAACAGACTCAGTTTCTCCTGCCACACTCTCACAACACAATTCTGATACCAGATGGGTGGGGTTTTACCACACACATCAGGTAAGCAGCCAATTCTACAGTAGATGCCAGCTGGGTATCCACTAATTCACTTGAATTCTGGACTACCTACAGACTGTCCCTGACTTAGGATGGTTTAATTTAAGATGTTTTGGCTTTATGATGGGTTTATCAGGATGTAATCCCATCTTAAATCAAGAAGCATCTGAATTACAATGGTTCAATTTACAATTTTTCAACTTCATGATGGGCTTATTGGGTTATAACCTGACACATTTCTACTTACAATATTTTCAATTTTTTTTTCTTTTTTTGAGACGGAGTCTTGCTCTGTCACCCAGGCTGTAGTGCCCAATCTTGGCTCACTGCAACCTCTGCTTCGTAGGTTCAAGCCATTCTCCTGCCTCAGCCTCTCAAGTAGCTGGGACTATGAGCATGCACCACCATGCCTGGCTAATTTTTGTATTTTTAGTAGATATGGGGTTTCACCATTTTGGTCAGGCTGGTCTTGAACTCCTGACCTCAATTGATCTACCCGCCTCGGCCTCCCAAAGTGCTGGGATTACAGGCATGAGCTACCGCGCCCAGCCTCAAATTTGTTTTGGTTTTAGAGACAGGATCTCACTCAGTCCCCCAGACTGCAGTGCAATGGTGTGATCATAGCTCACTGCAGCCTTGAATTCCTGGGCTCAAGGCATCTTCCTATCTCAACCTCCAAGTAGCTAGGACTACAGGCATGTAGCACCATGCCTGGATGATGTTTGTATTTTTTGCAGAGATGGGGTTTCACCATGTTGCCCAGGTCCTGGGCTCAGGTGATCCACCCGCTTCAGCCTCCCAAAGTGCTGGGATTACAGGCATGAGCCACTGTGCCTAGTCAATATTTTCAATTTGTGATGTGTTTACGTCCTGATAAACCCACTGTAAGTTGAGAAGTATCTGTACCTGAAGATAGCATCGGATCCCACAGAGTGAAGGCTCAGTCCCACAAGACTCTCCCACTTCCAATGCCAATACAAGCTTCAGATTGTTTTATCTGTGCCTCTGACCAACCGGCTATAAATCGGGGTTCTCAGGACTGCTCCTTGGGTTCAATTAATTTGTTAGAGTAGCTCGCAGAACTCAAGGAGACACCTACTTACGTTTACCCGTTTGTTATAAAGGATATTTTAAAGGATACAAATAAACAGCCAGATGAAGAGATACCGAGGGGAAGCTCTGGAAGGGTCCGGCGCACAGGAGCTGCTGCCCTGTGGTGCTGGGTTTGCAGCCTCCCGGCCTGTGGATGTGTTCTTGTTCACCTTCCTGGAAGCCCCCGAACTCAGTCCTTTTGGATTTTTATGGAGGCTTCATTACACAGGCATGACTGATTAAATCATTGACAATTGGTGCTCTACTCAATCTTCATCCCTCTCCCTTCCCCAGAGGTGAGGGATGGGCCTGTAAATTCCAACCCTCAGAGCACCAGGTTTGTTCCCCTGGCAACCAACACCCCATCCAGTGGCTATCTGGGACTTTCCAAAAAATCGCCTCTTTAACATAAGCTCAGGTGTGGTTGAAATGCACTTGTTCCTCCTTAGTACAGCCGTTAGTAAAATTAACTAATTAAAATAAAATGAAAGATTAATCTAAAAGAAAGGGGCTTGTTATAAATAACAAAAGACTGTCTTTCACCTTTATCACTCTGGAGCTGTTCTGGAGCTGTTTCAGAAACCAAGGACGAAAGGTCAAATATTGTAAGAAAACATACTCTTATTGCTCTAGTCCCTTAGGAAATTACATGGGTTATAAGAGTTGTAAGCCAGGAACACATCGCGCCCAGCATGGGGAGAGACGGAGAGGCAGTCTCCAAGGATCTGGGGGAGAGACTTCGGCATGGCTCATTCCCCATTCCCAAAACGCCCATGTCTCAAAGCTCCCTCTTACGCATCCAGGCTGAGGCTCCTTGGGAAGGTTTGGAGCTGGAGAAGCTGAATGACTCATGCCTAAGGGGCCAGTGCCATTCAGATTTATGACTTCCTTAAGAACAAAGATTATATTTTATTCACCTCAATATCCCACATCTGATGCTCCATAAATGGGTTTTGAATTGAATTGCTCCCCTCACATCACCTATCCAGGCCACCTCCTGACGTTTCCCCAGCACTCTTCAGCCTCCCTGCCCATTCCTTCCCCCACTCCATAACTTCACCTCTAAACTGTCACTTCCATCTGCTTCTCGGTCTATGATATCAAAGATGTCTTCATGAATTTTCTCACCCTGTATAGAGACATAGAAAGGGAGGGTCAGGCCAAAGGTTCCAGAGTGCATCTTTTCTCAGTACAGCACTGTCTACCCTGGAATACTGTTGCCACCCTGAAGCAAAGTCTAGGCTGTAGCCCTCAACCCAGGAGTGCTACTATTGCAAATGATTTGCACAAAATTTGCATAAACCTCTCCCTGGCTGTCCCTCTTGTTTGGGGAATCCTTTTGTCTCTTATTTTCTGGCAGTCTGGTCAAATTCCTAGTAGCTTGAGCCTGCCTTGCCTCTGGATGGGAATATCAAAGGTCTCTGGAATAGTTGCCCGGACACCTGGGAGAATCCACTGGCCCAGTTGTTGCCAGCTCCTCCTCCATGCTCCGACAGGTAGATGTTCTCTGGGTTGTAGAGCTTGGCATAGGGGGAGTTGAGGATGGAGTGGATCACCCGGGGCTCCAGGTCCAGCAGCACGGCCCGGGGGATGTAGTGCTCATCGTCTGCCTGTCAAGGGGAGTCCAGGAGGGGGCCCAATCAGCTAGGGTGGCCCAAGTCCTAAGTCCTCCCAACTCTGGCTCCCTCCAGCCCTCCCTCCTCAAGCCAGCCGCCTGGCCCCTCTGCCCAGCAGGGTTCCCAGTACCAGGCCACTCCCTTCCCTTCCGCCCCCTCGGGCCATTGCCGCCCCTGGCCAAGTCGCTGGGGGCACCTGGTAGAAAAAGACGTCCTTGCGGTCAGTGCCTTCGGTGGCGAACTCCTCCACGATGCCCTCGGGGCTGATACCATGCTCAGCGCACAGCTGTTTCCAGAACTCGAACCCAACTGCGGGAGGGGGGAGATGCCCGGGTCTGCTGGAGCCTTAAGGCCTGAGGAGCCCAGTTTTAGTCTCAGAGGCCGACACGATCAGAGGGTGGACCCAAGATGCCTGGGTCTGGTGGCTGCCCCGGTCCCGGGCTGGGAGCTCAGCTCTCGGTATGGGTTATCCAGAGCAGCAGGCTAGGGGGTTCATGGAAGGGGAAGGGGGACTGGTGGAAGCCAGGCACTTGGGTGGGACCCGAAGGGGCAGAACCAGAGACCGGTGGGGGCGGCGCTCGCTCGCTCACTCTGGTTGCCGCACTGGCCCAGCTGCAGGGTGATGATCTCCCGGGGCATCGCTCTTCAGACGTGGGCGCCCCAGCCCCGGCCTGGCGAGAGTCACGGCTGAGACGAATGCCTGGCAGCCAGGCGCGCAGGACGTGGGGAGCGCGCGCTCTCTTCGCCTCTTGACGCGGATGCTCGGTCTGCGCGTGTGCAGCGCAGGCCTCTCCTCGGCCGGTGGGCCGTGGAGCCCAACCTGGGCATCATTTTCTCCCTCAGCAGTTGCAGCTGGAATTCGGCACAAGCGCACAGTCAGGCCACGCCTGCTCCTGCCCACCGCTCCGCGCCTGCGCAGTGAGACTTGGTAGGGGTGGCAGGGTCGGAACATGGATGTGTGGGGGAGGGGAGGGGAGAGGAGGGGAGGGGAGGGGAGGGGAGGGGAGACGCGGGAAGGGGAAGGGAGGGGAGGGTAGGGGCGTAGCGACCAGGTGGACGTGCTTGTCCACGTGTAAGGAGTCACCTACCTATATTGGTAAGTGAGGACTCTGCCAGCTTTGCTAGGTCCAAGGGCTAGAAGCCAGCTTTTCTTCGTTTAAATTTCTATGTTTCAATGGTGTTACAATACATACACATGTATGTTACCTTTTCATTTTTTATTTTTTAGAAGTGTCTCGCTCTGTCGCCCAGGCTGGAGTGCAGTGGTACGATCATAGCTCACTGTAGCCTCGAACTTCTGGCTTAAGTGATCCTCCCACTTCAGCCTCCCGAGTAGCTGGGACTACAGGCGTGTGCTACCACGCCCAGGTAATTTTTAAATTTTTTAAATGTATTTTTGTAAAGATGGGGATCTCACCGTGTTGCCCAGGATGGTCTTGAACTCCTGACCTCAATCAATCCTCCTACCTCGGCCTCCCAAAATGCTGGAATTACAGGCATGAGCCACCACTCCTGGCCAAAATTTACCACTGTAACCATTTGTAATTACTGCATACAGTTCTGTGGCATCAAGTACACTCACATTGCTCTGTAACCATCACCACCATTCTTTTCTAGAACTTTCTCATCTTCCCAAACTGAAACTCTATAGCGATTAAACAGTAACTTCCCCTTGACTACTCTAGGCACCTGATATGAGTAGAATTATACAGTATTTGTCTTTTTGGGTCTGGCTGCTTTCACTTAATATCTTCAAGATCCTTCCATTTTGTAGCATGTGTCAGAATTTCCTTCCTTTTTACAACTGAATAATATTACGTTGTATAGATGTACCACATTTTGCATAACCATTCATCCCTCCATGGACATTTGGGTTGCTTCCACCCTTTGGCTGTTGTGAATGTTGCTGCTTTGAATGTGAGTGTACAGATATCTGTTCGAGTCTCTGCTTTCAATTATTTTGGATATACACCCACAGGTAGAATTGCTGGATCCTATGGTAATTCTGTTTAATGTTCTGAGGAATTGCCATATGATTTTCCATGGTAGCTGCAGCGATTTTATATTCCCACCAGCGATGCACAAGGGTTCAATTATATAAATTTTATAGGAGGCTATTGGTTTGCACTGAGCTCCTGTGCTAGGCCCAACAGACCAAACCAAAATGGAGTCACTCATGCTAAAGTTCCATGTCACTAAGCAACACTAAGTTGTTTATCAAACCTTCAGAGGAATCAGGAGAGAGAAGGAACAGCCAAAACCCCAAGCAGGCCAGTTTTAGCCGGCATGATACGGAAGTCCTTTCTGCTTTAACCTTTACAAGAAAAGTAACTTTGAAATGACCAATCTACTTTTTTTTCTTCTGTTTCTATTTTTCTCTGCCCTTTTTCATCCATAAAACTAACCTGTGCTTGACTCGTCTGAATACTCATTCTATTTATTTTATGGAATGAAATGTAGCCTGATTCTAGAATCACAAACACTGTCAATGCCACTTAAGGTCTTTTTTTTTTTGAGACAAAGTCTCACTCTGTTGCCCAGGTTGGAGTGCAGTGGCACGATCTCAGCTTACTACAACCTCTGCCTCTCTCAGGTTCAAGCAATTCTCCTGGCTCAGCCTCACTGGTAGCTGAGATTACAGGGGTACACCACCACACCTGGCCAATTTTTTTGTATTTTTGGTAGAGACAGGGGTTTCATCATGTTGCCCAGACTGGTCTTGAACCCCTGAGCTCAGGTAATATACTTGCCTCAGCCTCCCAAAGTGCTGGGATTATAGGCGTGAGCCACCATGCTCAGCCAAGTTAAAATTTTTTGTTTTTTTTTTTTTTTTGAGACAGAGTTTCGCTCTTGTTGCCCAGGCTGGAGTGCAGTGGCGCAATCTCGACTCACCGCAGGCTCCACCTCCTGGGTTCAAGCCATTCTTCTGCCTCAGCCTCCCAAGTAGCTGGGATTACAGGCATGTGCCATCACGCCCAGCTAATTTTGTATTTTTAGTAGAGACGGGGTTTCTCCATGTTGGTCGACCTCAGGTGATCTGCCTGTCTTGGCCTCCCAAAGTGCTAAGATTACAGGCGTGAGCCACCACGCCCAGCCTTTTTTTTTTTTTTTTTTTTTTTTT
>NW_012106252.1:563387-567487 GCF_000951045.1 Mandrillus leucophaeus
TTGGCTCACTGCAACCTCCGCCTCCCATGTTCAAGTGATTATCTCGCTCAGCCTCTCGAGTAACTGGGATTACAGGCATGAGCCAACACACCCGGCTAATTTTTGTATTTTTAATAGAGATGGGATTTCACCATGTTGGCCTGGCTGGTCTTGAACTCCTGACCTCAGGTGATCCACCTGCCTTGGCCTCCCAAAGTGCTGGGATTACAGGTGTGAACCACCACACCCGGCCTTTACAGTGACTTTTCTACATTCCACCAGGCTGGCTGTTCCCTCAGGAATAACCTCCTGTGTGTCTGAATCGTATATACCCATCTGTGACTAGAATAGTGAACTGTGAGTCCTACATCACCCAAACATGCTCTTTCACTCTGCATACTGCCCCTAAATTAGTCACTCTCAGAATCCATTTTAGTAAATCTTCCTCAGGAAGCTGATAATACTGATCTACGAACTGGAACAATTCCTCCACACTCTACTCTCTGGTTTCAATAGTTACTTGGTTCCTTCACACGGACTACCTTCTTGGTAACCACAGGTCTCAGAAGTACTTTCTGTTGTCCCTGCATAATTTTCTTCTTTGTGGGTGACTCTGAGACTAGTGGCCTGAGCTCAGCCAGACTCACATCTGTGCTTGGTCCAGCCTCAATTCCTAACCCAGCACCCTCTTTTACTTTCATTTTAGCCATTATAGATAACAACAATCAAGGGACTGAATATTTCACATTTTTCTTACTAGTTTGCATTTTCTTATGCATTCAGTGAACCAATTCCTGGGGAGTTGGATCCATCTCTAAATTCCACTGGTAAGTTTTACCTTTAGTAACTGATCTCAACAGAGTTGTGGCTTCACACCATGGTGACCACATAGTCACCCAGGAATCGAAGACCTCTTCCCCCACCCTTTTATCATTTTTCTTCCCAAACCACTTGTTTATGTGAGTCAGGGTCATTCTGCAAATCCCACTTCACTGACACCAATTGTTTAGAGAAAACTCTCTAACCATTTCCTCTACTCCCACGCCACAGCAATCATCCACACAGAAGATTTCTGTGACCATACACATGGGGCTTTTTTTCCCACCCAGCACTGGACACCAGTTGGGTGTCCTTTAATTCAGTTCCAACACCATCTACCCAGAGATAGTGTCAGATCTCATAGGTTGAGGGCTTAGTCCCCAAGACTTCCTCCCTGCCCCGTACCAATCCCAAGTCTGGGCCTCCAGAACTTCGGACCAGCAGGCTTCAAGCTGGGGTTCTCATGACCCCCTCTTTGGGTCTAATTAATTTGTGGGAGCAGCTCACAGAACTTGGGAAAACACTGACAATTACTGGTTTATTAGAAACCATATGCAGGCCTGGTGTAGTGGCTCATGCCTATAATCCCAGCTCTTTGCGAGGCCGAGGCAAGTGGATCGTTTGAGGTTAGGACTTCGAAACCAGCCTGGGCAACATGGTGAAACCGTCTCTACTTAAAAAAAAAAAAAAATTAGCCAGGCGTTTTTGATGGGTGCCTGTAATCCCAGCTACAAGGAAGGCTAAGGCAATGAGACTCGCTTGAACCTTGGAGGCGGGGGTTGCAGTGAGCCGAGATGGCCCACCACTGCACTCCAGCCTGGGTGAAAGACCAAGACTCCGTCCAAAAAAAAAAAAGCCCGTAGATTGCAAAGGATACAGATGAAGAGACACGGAAGGTGAGGTTTGAGGGCAGGGCTGTGGAGCTGCCATGCCCTCTGTGGGCACTCCACCCTCTAGGAACCTCCAGGTGTTCAGGCATCTGGAAGCTTCACTAAACCCTGTCCTCTAGGGTTTTCATGGAAGCTTTATGGGAGGATCTTAAGGCCCACAGGCAGAAAGGCCCAGGAATGTTAGAGTGAAAGGAGGGCAGGAGGTGGTCAGACACTGCCCCTGAGGGCTAACACACCCAATATTATAACAAAAGACTAACAAGGACAATGGGAGTCCTGAGCTGTGGATGAAAACCAATATGCATCATAACACCACACCATCTTTTAAAAAAAAAAAATAGAGACAGGGGTCTCGCTGTGTTGCCCAGGCTCATCTCGGACTCCTGGGCTCCCTGGGCACAGTGGCATAACCAGTAATCCCAGCACTTTGGGAGGCCGAGGCGGGAGAATCATTTAAGGCCAGGAGTTTGAGACCTGCCTGGGCAATATAGTGAGGCCTCATCTCTGTAAAAAAAAAAAATTTTTTTTTTTTTTTTTTGAGACGGAGTCTCGCCCTGTCCCCCAGGTTGGAGTGCAGTGGCCCAGTCTCAGCTCACTGCAAGCCCCACCTCCTGGTTTCACCCATTCTCCTGCCTCAGCCTCCCAAGTAGCTGGGACTACAGGCGCCCGACATCAGGCCTGGCTGATTTTTTGTATTTTTAGTACAGGTGGGGTTTCACTGTGTTAGTCATGATGGTCTTGATCTCCTGACCTCGTGATTCGCCCACCTTGGCCTCCCAAAGTGCTGGAATTACAGGCATGAGCCACCTCGCTGGGCCAAAAAAAAAAATTTTTTTTAATTAGCCAAGTGTGGTGCCGGTGCTGTAGCCCCACCCAGCTCCTTGGGAGGCGGAGGTTGCAGTGAGCAGAGATCTCGCTGCCACTGCACTCCAGCCTGGGCAAGAGCAAGAGGCCTTGTCTCAAGAAAACAAAAACAAAAACTCCTGGGCTCAAGCGATCCTCCCTCCTCAGCCTCCCAAAGTGCTGGGGTTACAGGCGGGAGTCACTGCGCCCGGTCCATACTATCGTTTCCTTTATGTTTTGCACGTTTTATACTTCGTTAGAGAAAACATCCCCTATCCCCGTGTCATACAGTTATCTTTACGTTTTCTTCCCAAAGCTCTATAATAGCGTTGCTTGTTCCCTGTAGGGCTCTAGTTCATCTGGAATTTATTTGGAGGCCTGCCGTCAGATAGGATCTACTTTATCTTTTCCATATGGATGGCCAATTGTCTCCAAACCAATTACTGAAGAGGTGGTGCAGCCTCCCCCACCCCCTGGGGCGTTCCAAGTCTGCGCTGGGAAGACCGTTGCGTCGGTCTGTCCGTCTGTCCCCGCCTGGCGGGCTTTCTCTGGGAACCGCTGCAGAGGCGCTGGGGAAAGCACCACAGCCAAGAGTCATGCTCAGACGAGAGATTTTGTTTTCTCTATCCTCTCTCTCTTTTTTTTTTTTTTTTTTTAAAAAAAAAACTCGGCCGCTTTCCAGTCCCCAGAATCCTCTGGGCTTCTTGAGAAGTCTCTGGCTCGCCCCACGCCCGCCCTCTACCCGGCCTCGGCTCAGTTTCCCTCCCCGCACCCCGCCAGGCCTCCCAGCTTCCTCCAGCTCCGACCAGGAGGATCTCCAGAGTCCCCCAAGAGGACCCAGTAATCTCGTCCTTTCAGGGAAGGGGGTTCATTGCTCCCTCTGAAGTTGAAGGGCGGGGTCGGAGCTCCTTCGTTAGCCTTGAGGCTCCCTTCCCCCGACAGAACCACTCCATAGAGGCTGGCTGGCTTCAGAGGCTTCTCCCAGTCGGCCCAGGTGAAGCGCATGGCTTCAAGAGATGAGAATAAACTGGCCCCCGGCCACGTGAGTCTGGTAGGGCTTTAACGTAGTAAGCTAAAGCCGGGCGCGGTGACGCCATCTGTAGTCCCAGGTACTTGGGAGGCCCAGGATTGGTTGAGCAGAGGAGTTTGAGCCCAGTCTGGGCAACATAGCGAGACCCCCATCTCTAAAAATAATAATTAGCCGGGTGTGGTGGCTCACGCCTATAATCCGAGCACTTTGGGAGGCCGAGGTGGGCGGATCACTTGAGGTTGAGAGTTCGAGACCAGCCTGGCCAATATGGTGAAATGCCGTCTCTACTAAAAATACAAAAATGATCCGAGTGGTGGCACATGCCTATAGTTACAGCTACTTGGGAGGCTGAGTCAGGAGAATCACTTGAACCTGGGAGGCAGAGGTTGCAGTGAGCCGAGATCTTGCCACTGCACTCCAGCCTGGGTGACAGAGTAAGACTCTCAAAAAAAAAAAAAAATCCTGTAATTCCAGCGCTTTGGGACGCCGAGGCAAATGGATCACCTGAGGTCATGAGTTTGAGACCAGCCTGGCCAATG
>NW_012106252.1:569122-570390 GCF_000951045.1 Mandrillus leucophaeus
ACAGGAGTTGCCCAGGCTGGTCTTGAACACCCAAGTACTTATGATCCCACAGATTCAGTTTAAGGTCAAACTTTCATGAGGTTGAGCTTCTGCTCAGATTCATGGTCCTTCTCATAGGTTTCACATTCAGGGCCTCAAGGTCATTTACCCATGGCTTGATTGTTGAATGTTGACTTTAATTTGCTTGGCTCCAAGTTCTCTAGTCCAGGTTGTGATAATGCAGTGGGATGTGCTGTTCCTTAGTCTGAGGCCTTGGTCTGCCTCTGATAATAAATGTAGCATTTGTAAACTAACAAGTTTGTTAAATGTCCAGAGCCTTTCTTGGACATCCCAGGTGGAATAAAACATGTTTTGGAATGCACTTTCATTTCTGACCTTTCCTGAATGCCCAGCCTCCAGTATGTCAGGAGCACAGGTATCTTGTCGAGGTGAGGAGGCAGAGGTATGAGGTGGGCAAATGAGGCTGTGGCAGGGACTGGGAAGAAAAGCAGCTAATTAGAACTGCTTTTAGTCATGAGACTGGAATCTTATGACCCCAGGGAGTTTAACTTTCGAAATAAAGAAAAGGGGGCCAGGCGCGGTGGCTCACGTCTGTAATCCCAGCACTTTGGGAGGCTGAGGTGGACAGATTGCCTGAGGTAAGGAGTTTGAGACCAGTCTGGCCAACATGGTGAAACCCCGTCTCTACTAAAAATAAAAAAATAAAAAAATAAAAAATAGCCAGACATGGTGGCGTCCGCCTGTAATCCCAGCTACTCAGGAGGCTGAGGCAGGGGAATTGTTTGAACCAAGGAGGTGGAGGTTGCAGTGAGCCAAGATCGTGCCACTGCACTCCAGCCCGGGCACAGAGCAAGACTCTGTCTCAAAAACAAAACAAAATAAAACAAAACAAAACAAGAAAAGGAAAAATTAAAACAATGAAGGCAAAGAGCCGACGCTCTTTGTGTGAAGGGAGTTGTACTAAATTCATATTTTAGTTGTGAAATAGAACAAAATGGGCTGTTTCTGTATTGTTTTCTCAAGGAATAGGAAAAAGAAAATAAGCCTAAAAGTAATCCTGTTTGTAGATCATCTGATTATTCTTTTTTTTATTATGCATCTGTACTATGCTGGCACACTGGTATTTTTTCTTGATAGATTTTTTTTTTTTTTTTTGAGATGGAGTCTTGCTGTCACAGGCTGGAGTGCAGTGGTGTGATCTCGGCTCACTGCAAGCTCCGCCCCCTGGGTTCATGCCATTCTCCTGCCTCAGCCTCCCCAGTAGCTGG
>NW_012106252.1:572681-573801 GCF_000951045.1 Mandrillus leucophaeus
CCATTCTCCTGCCTCAGCCTCCCGAGTAGCTGGGACTACAGGGGCCCACCACCACGCCCAGCTAATTTTTTGTATTTTTAGTAGAGATGGGGTTTCACCGTGTTAGCCAGGATGGTCTCGATTTCCTGACATTGTGATCTGGCCGCCTCAGCCTCCCAAAGTGCTGGGATTACAGGCGTGAGCCACCGTGCCCAGCCAAAAAGATTGGTTTTATAGACAGAAAAGGACTGAGGAAAGCAGAAACAGAGAACAAAAAGTGGATTGGTTGTTTCAAAGTGATTTCCTTACAGGATTAAAACAGAGGGGACATCATTATCATGGCAACGGGTAAACTGAGCCCTTTGGATTGGTTGCTGTGAATCTCGTGGTGTTTTTTTTTTTTTTTTAATTATTTAATTAAAATTTTTTTTTTGGGACAGAGTCTTGCTCTACCACCCAGGCTGGCATGCTATGGCATGATCTTGGCTCACTGCAACCTCCACTTCCCAGGTTCAAGTGATTCTCCTGCCTCAGCCTCCCAAGAAGCTGGGATTACCAGAACACACCACCATGCCAAGGTAATTTTTGTATTTTTAGTAGAGACCGGGTTTCACCATGTTGGCCAGGCTGGTCTCAAACTCCTGACCTCAAGTAATGCTCCTGCCTTGGCCTCTCAAAATGCTGGGATTACAGGTATGAGCCACTATGCCTGGCCATTTTTTTTTTCTTTGAGATGGAGTGTCACTCTTGTTGCCCAAGCTGGCACAGTGCAGTGGTGCGATCTCGGCTCACTACAACCTCTGCCTCCCGGGTTCAAGTGATTCTCCTGCCTCAGCCTCCCAAGAAGCTAGGATTACAGGCATGTGCCACCACACCCAGCCTAAAGTACCTTGTTCTGTCTCCATATGACTCTGTTTCCCTGCAGCCTCAGATGCCAACTCATTTCTTCTTTGGAGCTTTCTGCTGCCTAGGCTCTTGCAGTATTCTTCTCTATGGCTGTGCCTTTAGCTGCAAAAAAAAAAAAAAAAGACTCCAAGTCAAATAGCTTAAATCATAGGAAAAATATATCTCACATTTGAAGAGCTTCAGGGCTGATTAATTTGAAGGCTCAGCAGTGTCATCAGGGACTTGGGTACTTTCC
>NW_012106252.1:573851-575444 GCF_000951045.1 Mandrillus leucophaeus
GACAGAGTAAGACTCTCAAAAAAAAAAAAAAATCCTGTAATTCCAGCGCTTTGGGACGCCGAGGCAAATGGATCACCTGAGGTCATGAGTTTGAGACCAGCCTGGCCAATGTGATGAAACCCCATCTCTACTAAAAATACAAAAATTAGCCAGACATGGTGATGGTCGCCTGTAATCCCAGCTACTTGAGAGGATGAGACAGGAGAATCGCTTGAACCCGGGAGGCAAAGGTTGCAGTGAGCCAAGACCATGCCATTGCAGTCCAGCTTGGGCGACAAGAGTGAAACTCCGTCTCAAAAAATAAAGTAATTAATTAAATAAAATAAAACAATAATAACAATGATAATTAGTTCATACACTCGGGAAACCAGGAAATTAAATTTTTTCTTTTCTTGTGATTCATAACAGTGCCTTACTCAAACATATAGTCTCCCATAAGTTGAAGGATGAGTTTAAGTCTCCCAAAAGTTGGAAAACTTTCTTCAAATCCCAGGTTGTAGGCAAGCAGATTAGAAAATGTGAATTTGGCCGAGTGCGGTGGCTCACGCCTGTAATCCCAGCACTCTGGGAGGCCAAGGCAAGTGGATCACCTGAGGTTGGGAGTTCAAGACCAGCCTGACCAACATGGAGAAACCCCATCTGTACTAAAAATACAAAAAATTAGCTGGGCATGGTGGCACATGCCTGTAATCCCAGCTACTTGGGAGGCTGAGGAAGGAGAAGTGCTTGAACCTGGGAGGCGAAGGTTGCGGTGAGCTGAGAGATCGTGACATCACGCTCTAGCCTGGGCAACAAGAGTGAAACTCCATCTCAAATTAAAAAAAAAAAAAAAAATGGAAAATGTGAATCTGAGTTGGAGGAGTTGCACAGCACAGTTGCTCTCAGCAGCCATCTCTAACACACAGGAGGTGCCTCTCTTCCTACTCTTATAGAAATAGGTTGGAAATTGAAATGTACTCACAGATCTGACCGTAGGTCTCCCAGTCATTAGCAGGGTATGCTTTCCATTTCTCCTGAGAACTGACCAGTCGATATGGGTTACATGTGATGATGCATGAGCACCTAGCACAGTGACTGACTCATAGTAAGCACTTAACAAATATTAACCACTATTATTATTATCACTAGATGCAATCAGAACTGAGGTATAGCTTGGCTGCTGCTGCAGGCGAAAGTTTATTTTTTTTATTTTTATTTTATTTTTTTGAGACAAGATCTTGCTCTGTCATCTAGGCTGGAGTATACTGGCACAATCATGGCTGACTGCAGTCTCGACCTCCTGAGTCCTGGGCTCAATTGATCCTCCCACCTCAACCTCATGAGAACCTGGGACTACAGACACATACCACCACATTGGCTAATTTTTATGTGTTTGTTTGTTTTTGAGACAGAGTCTCACTCTGTCGCCCAGGCTGGAGTGCAGTGGCACGATCTCAGCTTACTGCAACGCCCCCATCTGGGGTTCAAGCAATTTTCCCACCTCAGCCTCTCAAATAACTGGAATTACAGGCAGCAGCCACCATGCCCGGCTAATTTGTATTTTTAGTAGAGACGAAGTTTCACCATGTTGGCCAGGCTGGTCTCGAACTCCTG
>NW_012106252.1:577256-578786 GCF_000951045.1 Mandrillus leucophaeus
AAAGTGCTGGGATTACAGGCGTGAGCCACTGCGCCTGGCTGTTTTGTTTTGTTTTGTTTTGTTTGGAGACGGAGTTTTGCTCTTGTTGCCCAGGCTGGAGTGCAATGGTGCGATCTCGGTTCACTGCAACCTCTGCCTTCCGGGTTCAAGCGATTCTCCTGCCTCAGCCTCCAGAGTAGCTGAGACTACAGGCATGCGCCACCATGCCCAGTTAATTTTGTATCTCTAGTAGAGACAGGGTTTCTCCATGTTGGCCAGGCTGGTCTCAAACTCCCGACCTCAGGTGATCCACCTGCCTCGGCCTCCTAAAGTGCTGGGATTACAGGTGTGAGCCACCACGCCTGACCTGGCATACTGTTTTAAGCTCGGAAAATAGAGATAGCAAACCAAAGTCATATGGTTTTGTGAAGGAGATAAACATACCAAAAAGTCAGCACCTAGTGTAGAATAGGGAACTCCTCATCTTCATCTTCCTCTTCCACCTTCTTCCGGGCGACTTTAGCAGGACCCTTTGTGCCATCAGACTTTCCTTTCGACTTGTAGACAGCAACATCCTTCTCATACTTTTCCTTCAGCTTTGCCACCTGAGTGATACAAGGCTGCTTTTCACTGTCATTTAAGTTCTTCCACATCTCACCCAGCTTTTTTGCCACGTCTCCAATAGAGATGCTGGGGTTTGTGGATTTGATGTTGGGGCAGAATTCTGAACAGAACAGGAAGAATCCAGATGGTGGCCTTTTGGGAGCATTAGGATCCTTCTTCTTGCCTCCCTTAGCTGGTCCATAATCCTTCATTTCCCGATCATAGCGCACTTTATCCGCCTTTGCCTGTTCATCGAATTTAGATTTCTCTTTCTCGGACATTGTCTTCCACCTCTCAGAGCACTTCTTGGAAAATTCTGCAAAATTGACAGGGACCTTTGGGTTTTTCTTCTTATGTTCTTCTCTTCATGTCTACACAAAGAAGGCATAATCAGACATCTTGCCCTTTGGTTTCTTGGGGTCACCTTTAGCCATCCTGACTGTATTGTTCGCTAGTCTTGTTCTTCAAATATTACAGCCAATCATGCCACACTTGCCTGTGATCTCTCCAAACATAAAACCACATTCACACCTCAATGGCCACCAAATCATTCAGCACTTAACTGTGAGCGGTTTGAAGCTACCAGTTTGAGCACTAGTGACTAATTTTTTTCCCCCAGGCTTTGGATAGCTCTAGGGATCTCAACAGGGGTGGAGGAACCAACTCACCTTTGACATAGTAACAAAATGTGGCCAATTGAGGTTTCGCATAAATCACAGCAGCATTGTTCACTAGTGCCAGAGTCATCTCTGTGGGGTTACAAACTAGGCTGTGGTTCTGGGTTGGTTTTTTTTTCTTTTTTTTTTTTGAGACGGAGTCTCGCTCTGTCCCCCAGGCTGGAGTGCAGTGGCGCGATCTCGGCTCACTGCAAGCTCTGCCTCCCGGGTTCACGCCATTCTCCTGCCTCAGCCTCCCGAGTAGCTGGGACTACAGGGGCCCACCACCACG
>NW_012106252.1:580041-584046 GCF_000951045.1 Mandrillus leucophaeus
GTTTTTTTGGTAGAGACAGGGTTTCACCATGTCACCCAGGCTAGTCTTGAACTTCTCGGATCAAGCAATCTGCCTGCCTTGGCCTCCCAAAGTGCTGGGATTACATGCATGAGCTGCTGCTCCCAGCTACCATCCACTGTTCTGGTCTACCACCCTGAAGACGATGGCTTGTCGTAAAGGTGCTCTCTGCACTGTTCAAGGATGACTGTAGCAGTGTGTGATGGTTAATTGGGTGTACTACTTGACTGGGCTAAGGGATGCCCAGATAACTGGTAAAACATTATTTCTGGCTGTGTCTGTGAGGATGTTTCTGGAAGGGATTTTCATTTGAGCTGATGAACTGAGTGAAGCAGATGACTCTCCCAGTATGGGTAGGCATCACTCAATCCATTAAAGGCCTGAATAGAACAAAAGGATGGAGCAAGGGTGAACTCACTCTCTCTACTTGCGCTGAGACACCCATTTCCTCCTACCCTCAGACTTGGGCTTCCGGACTCAGAGTGGGACCCACATCATTGGCCCTCGGCCGATTACCCGGCGTTTGGACTCAGACAGAATTACACACTGACTTTCCAGGTTCTCCAGCTCGCAGAGAGCATATCATGGGGCTTCCTGGCCTCCATAACCACATAAGCCAATTCCTATAAATCTCCTCATATATAAATATCTATCTGTATATCTATATCTAGAACCTACTGGTTCTGTTTCTCTGAAAAACCCTAATACAAGTCATTCCAATGCTATATCCCAACGTGAAAACATGCAGCTAGCGAGTGTGTCTCTTCCCGTATGTCTCTTTATTTTTAACCAATGAGGAGACCTTCCCCAGAAGCCCCCAGAAGTCTTTCCTCACATCTCACTGGCCTGAATTGCATCTTATGTCCCTTCCTAAATCAGTCCCTGGCAGGGAAATTGTGATAACAAGATTGGCTTGGATTAATCAGGACTCATTGCTGAACCACTTGGAGGAAGGGTGGAATGCAAAACGAAATCAAGGCTTTGTCCCAAATGAAGGGGTAGGCAATGAAACCATACTGACACACGCCAGGTTTCCTCCTGCTTTTTTTGCTTGCTCCTTCATTTTTCTTTGCCATTCACTATCAGGTTCTAGTCTAGTCCTCTTCCAATCTAGGATGTTCCCACACCACGTATTCTCCCTGTAAGACCCTATTCATGCTGTTAAATACAATTTACAGGAGGCCATTGCTTTAGACTAGCTTCCTGTCCTAGGCCCTAGCAATTAAGACCAAACCAGAATAGAGTCACTCATGCTAGATGTTACATAATCAAACTGAGCTCTGAAACATGCTTATTGAAAAAAAAAGAAGAAAAGAAAAGCCGGGTATGGTGGCTCTTGCCTGTAATCCCAGCACGTTGGGAAGCTGAAGCGGGTGGATCACTTGAGATCAGGAGTTCGAGACCAGCCTAACCAACATTGAGAAACCCCTATCTCTACTAAAAATACAAAATTAGCCAGGCATGGTGGCGCATGCCTGTAGTCCCAGTTACTCAGGAGGCTGAGGCAGGAGAATCACTTGAAACCGGGAAGCAGATGTTGCAGTGAGCTGAAATCGCTCCATTGTACTCCAGGCTGGGCAACAGGAGCAAAACTCTGTCTCAAAAGAAAGAAAAGAATAAGGTACTTTAAATTCAAGGGCCCAGGTACGGTGGCTCATGCCTGTAATCCCAGCATTTTGAGAGGCCTAAGTGGATGGACTATTTAAGGTCAGGAGTTTGAGACCAGCCTGGCCAACATGGTGAAACCCCATCTCTACTAAAAACATAAAAATTAGCCAGGCGTGGTGGTGCGCACCTGTAATCCCAGCTACTTGGGAGGCTGAGGGAGGAGAATCGCTTGAGGCTGGGAGGCAGAGGTTGCAGTGAGCCGAGTGAATGGCACTTGCACTCCAGACTGGGCAACAGAGTGAGACTCTGTCTCAAAAAAAAAAAAATTCATGGGACCATGTGAAACTTTGGAGAGACTAGTGGCCCTGGGCCATGGAGTAAAAACTAGATTGCAAAAGGTTACTTATTCTTTCTGTATTTTTGAATTTTTAATTTAATTTTGCTAATCTCTGTATCATTCCAATTTTAGTATATATGCTGCTGAAACAATCACTGTTTATCCTTATACACAGTTGGCACAAATGGATGTTTGAGAAATCATAAAATTGAGATGTGTGGAAGATAAGGACGTGGTCAGTAAGTATACCACCTTTTTTTTTTTTTAAGAGGGTTCAGGGTCTCGCTCTGTCACCCAGGCTGGAGTATAGTGGTGTAATCACCATGCACTGGAGCTGCAACCTCTCAGGCTACCGAATAGCTGGAACTGTAGGCACACGCTGCCATGCTCAGCTAGTGAAAAAAAGTTTTTTTGATGCAGATATTGCAAAATATTGCTTATAATTATCAATATTTTAAAAAGACAGAAATTGCTGGGTGTGATGGCTCACACCTGTAATCCCAGCACTTTGGGAGGCCGAGGTGAGAGGATCACTTGAGCCCAGGAGTTTGAGACCAGCTTGGGCAACATACAGACCCCCTCTCTCTACAAAAAAATAAAAATAAAAAAAATTAGCCGGGCGTGGTGGCACATGCCTATAGTTCCAACATTTTGCGAGGCTAAGGCAGGCGGATTGCTTGAGCCCAGGAGTTTGAAGTTACAGTGAGCTATGATCATGCCATTGCACTCTAACCTGAGCAACAGAGTGAGACCTTGTCTCTAAAAAAATAAATAAATAAAAATAAAAAATTTAAATACAGAAGTTATTAGGCCCACTTCAAGATCTCATTATTGAATGCATTAATAAAGGGCACAAAATAAAAGAAAATATATAACTATGTCAAAAATTATTCATGCAACTTAAAAATATTGTAACAACATATTGTATGTAATTGGTTCCTGTGGTAATTCTATGTGTATCATTTTATGTATTCAAAAAACATCGACCGGGCGCAGTGGCCCATGCCTGTAATCCCAGCACTTTGGAAGGCTGAGGCAGGCAGATCATCTGAGGTCAGGAGTTCGAGACCAGCCTGGCCAACATGGTATTTTTGTACTAAAAATACAAAAAATTTAGCTGGGCATGGTGGTGGGCACCTGTAATCCCAGCTGCTTGGGAGGCAGAGGCAGGAGGATTGCTTGAACCGGGAAGGTGGAGGTTGCAGTGAACCTAGATCGCACCACTGCACTCCAGCCTGGGTGACAGAGCGAGACTCCGCCTCAAAAAACAAAAAACAAAATAAAAAAACCCTCACCAGACTGCTGAGGGAATCCACAGTTTAAACAGGTTAGGAACCCTTACTCCAAGAGAAAAGAGAGAAAGGGAGACTAGTAGTGTCGGCACTTAGAAGAAAAGAGGCTAACATGTTAAAATACTGAAAGAGCAGAGAGGGGATTTTGAGAGCCAAGGTCCCTGAGGAGGCTGAACTGCTGGGATGCAGGGCTCAGGTGGAGGGATTAACTACAGGAAGGAAACCTTTCCTCCAATAAAAGGGAGGAAAGGATAAGAGTGGATAAAAATAAATGTTTCAGTGGGGTGGGAGTTGGGGGCAGGATGTTGAGGGGGCTTCTGCCTGATGGCTTCTATTTTCACCTACAAGTAGGAGTGAAGTTATCTGTCGAGAGTGACAATGAGAAGGGAGGAGGATAAAGGTAGGAAACAGAAAGGGCTGACAAGGACAGCTCAGAAGAACTCCCAGCCCAGGAGTGGAGGAGGTGGGGCGGCCAGAGACCACCAGGTTGTCATGGCAACCATCTGCTTGGGTGTGCACTGGCTCCATCAGTGCTCAGCTGCCAAGTGTGGGATAAGAGGGCAGAAAGTCAGCTGGAGCCAGGGCTGGGGTTCTCCCAGAAGGATGAGGTGAGGATCAGGGGAATGGAGGAGGGATGGATCAGCATATCCAGGCTGCAGGAAGAAGAATGTGAAGCTAGAATGGGGCTGAAAGCTGAGGAGGGTGAATCAGTGCAGGGAAGAAGAATGAGACCAAGGGAATGAGAAACTG
>NW_012106252.1:584341-585486 GCF_000951045.1 Mandrillus leucophaeus
GAGACGGGGTTTCACCATGTTGGCCAGGCTGGTCTCGAATTCCTGACCTCAAGTGATCCATCTGCCTTGGCCTCCCAAAGTGCTAGGATTACAGCCACCACACCTGGCTAGAGCCAGTGAAATTTAAGGTTAAGGAATAGCTCATGGATGGCAAGTGCTGGGCTCTGGCCATTGTGTGGGCAACTGAAATAGAGAAGAGGTAAAGGGTGTTGGTAAAGGGAAACTGCCAGTCTGGCCAAGACCATCCAGATGGACATATTAGGTTGATGCAAAAGTAACTGTGCTTTTTGCCATTAAGGTAATGGCGGCCAGGTGCGGCGGCTCATGTCTGTATTCCTAGCACGTTGGGAGGCCGAGGTGGGCAGATCACCTGAGGTCAGGGGTTTGAAACCAGCCTGGCCAGCAAACATGGTGAAACCCGTCTCTACTTAAAAATACAAAAATTAGCCAGTTGTGGCAGTGGGCACCTGTACTTCCAGCTATTCAGGAGGCTTAGGCAGGAGAATCACCTGAACCCGGGAGGCAGAGGTTACAGCGAGCCAAGATAGAGCCATAGCACTCTAGCCTGGGTGGCAGAGTGAGACTCCATCTCAAAAAATAAATAAATAAAAAATAAAAAAATAGGCCAAGTGTGGTGGCTCACACCTGTAATTCCAGCACTTTGGGAGGCCGAGGCAGGTGGATCACAAGGTCAGGCATTGGAGACCAGCCTGGCCAACATAGCGAAACCCCATCTCTACTAAAAATACAAAAAATTAGCCAGACCGTGGTGGCAGGCGCCTGTAATCCCAGCTACTTGGGAGGCTGAGGTGGGAGAATTGCTTGAACCTAGGAGGCAAGGGTTGCAGTGAACTGAGATCGCGCCACTGCACCGTAGCCCAGGCAACAGTGCAAGACTCTGTCTCAAAAAATAAATAAAATAAAATAAAAGTAATGGCAAAAACTGCAACTACTTTTGCACCAACCTAATAAAAGTCACCTGGAATGAGAGTGAGGCCAATGTGGAGAGGAAGGTCTTCTGGGAATATGGAGGAGTGATTTGGAAGTAGTTAGATCATTGGAACAATAGTAGATAGAGGCTAGGTGCAGTGGCTCAAGCCTGTAATCCTAGCACTTTGGGAGGCCAAGGCAGGAGGATCACTTGA
>NW_012106252.1:587414-589475 GCF_000951045.1 Mandrillus leucophaeus
CCCTTCCTCCCTTCCTCCCTTCCTCCCTCTCTCCCTCCCTCCCTCTCTCCCTTCCTTCCTTTCTTCTTCCTCTCTCTCTTTCTCTCTTTCCCTCCCTAACCTCCTTCTTTTTTTTTTTTTTTTTTTAATGGGGTCTCACTCTGTTACCCAGGTTGGAGTACTGTGGCATGATCTCGGCTTATTGCAGCCTCAACCTCCTGGGCTCAGGTGATCCTCCCACCTCAGCCTCCCAAGTAGCTGGGACTACCGGTGCATGCCTCCCAGCTAATTTTTGTGTTTTTTTCTGTACTGACTGGGTTTCACCATATTGCCCAGGCTGGTCTCTCGCCTCAGTCTCCCAAAGTGCTGGGATTCCAGGTGTGAGCCACCATGCCCAATCTCTGCTCCCTTCTTTCTGCTCGGAACTTGGTTCCACAGCCATCATGTGCCTATGAACACAAAACCCACATGGTAGTGATGGTGGAGCAGAAAGAAAGAAAGACCGCATGTTCTTGCTGACTTTCTAAGAAGTGGCCCAGACCTGGACTGCCCACCTCTGGATTTAACAAATGAGAAAAACAAACTATTATTTGTTTAAGCTACTGTTAATTGGTTGTTCTGTTGAATGCATTTCTACCTGATAGAGTCATAGGGCCAGTTAGTAACCCAGGTTTTGACTCTTACAATCTAATGTGCTTTCCTTGGCCGCAGTGGATCTCCAAGTGTGGTCCCCAGACAGGCAACATCAGTATCACAGAGAAACTTGTTAGAAATGCAGAATATCATATGCCACCCCAGACCTTCTAAGTCAGAAACCCTGGGGGTGGTTTAACAAGCCCTCCCAGTGATTCTCATGCACCTAAAGTGTGAGAACCACCGTTCTATAGCCATGCTCTTCACTGTGTGGTTCTGGAAAACCTGGGAGCTTGCTTAAAATATACCATCTTGGCTGGGTGCAGTGACTCACACCTGTAATCCCAGCACTTTGGGAGGCTGAGATGAGCAGATCGCTTGAGCCCAGGAGTTTGGGACCAGCCTGGGCAATATGGGGAGACCCTCATCTCTACCAAAAAACAACAACAAAAAAAATCAGCCAGGTGTGTTGGTGCACATCTGTAGTCCCAGCTACTCAGAGGCTGAGGTGGAAGGACCCCTTGAACCCAGAGGCTGAGACTGCAGTGAGTCACGATAGCGCCACTGCACTCTAGCCTGGGGACAAAGCCAGACCCTGTCTCAAAAAAAGGAAGAGCAAGGCCAGGTGCAGTGGCTCAAGCCTGTAATCCCAGCACTTTGGGAGGCCAAGTCTGATCGCTTGAGCCCAGGAATTCAAGACCAGCCTGGGCAACATGGAGAAATCCTACAAAAAATACAAAAATACAAAAAATACAAAAATTAACTGGGCATCTAGGCGCACACCTGTGGTCCCAGTTACTGGGGAGGCTGACGTGGGAGGATCGCTTGAGCCTGGGAGGTGGAGATTGTGGTGAGCCAAGATCAAGTCACTGCACCGCAGCCTGGGTGACAGAGAGAGATCCTGTCTCCATTTTTAAAAAAAGGAAAAGAAAAGCATACCATCTCACGTCCCACTACATGCAGACCTACTGAATCTAAATCTGCCTTTTTAGGAGGTTCCTGGGTTATTTGTACACGTATTCAAGTTTAAGAAGCACTGCTCTACAATATGCTTAATTGAGTCCTTTTCTTTCTTTTATTGAAGAGCACAGAAAAGATACATAACTGATCAGATTGAAGTTACATGTTCAGGATTCATCTATGCACTTCATAAAACAAAATCTAAACATATTAAAATTAAAAAGACATAATCCACAGTTGAATTTTCAAACTTTTTTTTTTTTTTTTTTTTTGAGACGGAGTCTCGCTCTGTCGCCCGGGCTGGAGTGCAGTGGCACAATCTCGGCTCACTGCAAGCTCCGCTCCGCCTCCCGGGTTCACGCCATTCTCCTGCCTCAGCTTCCCAAGTAGCTGGGACTACAGGCGCACGCCACCACACCCGGCTAATTTTTTGTAATTTTAGTAGAGACGGGGTTTCACCATGTTAGCCAGGATGGTCTCGAACTCCTG
>NW_012106252.1:590695-593367 GCF_000951045.1 Mandrillus leucophaeus
TTTTTAGTAGAGATGGGGTTTCACCATGTTGGCCAGGATGGTCTTGATCTCTTGACCTTGTGATCTCCCTGCCTCAGCCTCCCAAAGTGCTGGGATTATAGGCATGAGCCACCGCGCCCAGCCATTTCTGTCATTTTCATTACCTTTTGTGCACCATGGAGGTTCTGTCTGTTTGTCTTGTTGCTACAGTGCATCATGATGTTGATTTATTAGAGCTACAGTGACGACATGCTAGACCTAAGCAGGACCTGGAGCTCATTGCTTAAGTAGGCTTCCCAGGCTTTCCTGCACAGAGTTCACATAGAAAATGAAGATGTTGTCCAGCACCCCAAGAAAAGGGAAGGGAAGAAGCAGCTTGCTGCAGGATGCATTGCCTGCAGGCTCCAGCCAGCGCTGAAGGGTCCCGATCCAGCACACCTATGGCCTGTTATAGCCACACGAGTCTATTTTAACTTACCATATCGTGAATGAGGAAACTCAGGCCGAAGGCTGAAGTGGGTGGATCACTTGAACTCAGGAGGCATAGGTTGCAGTGAGCTAAGATCTTGTCGCTGCACTCCAGCCTGGGTGACAGAGTGAGACCCTGTCTCAAAAGAAAAGAAAAGAAAAGAAAAGAAAAGATCCTGCTCTTCCAGCCATTTGTGCTTCTTTGCTTTCACAAATACTTTTTTTTTTTTTTTGAGATGGAGTTTTGCTCTTGTCACCCAGGCTGGAGTGCAATAGCGTGATCTCAGCTCACTGCAGCCTCCACCTTCTGGGTTCAAGCAATTCTCCTGCTCAGCCTCCTGAGTAACTGAGATTACAGGCGCCCACAACCATGTCTGGCTAATTTTTGTATTTTTAGTAAAGATGGGGGTTTCACCATGTTGGCCAGGCTGGTCTTGAACTCCTGACCTCAGGTGATCCACCCGCCTCAGCCTCTCAAAGTGCTGGGATTACAGGCTTGAGCCACCATGCCTGACCAAAACTTAAAATGTTTTTAAAAAATTAAATAGAGTTGGGTCTTGATATGTTGCCCAGGCTGGTCTTGAATGCCTAGCCTCAAGCGATCCTCCCATGTTGGCCTCCCAAAGTGCTGGGATTACACGCGTGAGCCACTATCCCCAGCCTGAAATATTTTCTAATATGGTAAAATATATTTCTTACATAAAGTTTTAATATGTTATCATATTTTGTAAATTGATCTTTTTAAGTATCCGGGATTAAGTTATTATTCCTTTATTCCTACAGCTTCCATTATTTATTTTATTATTATTATTTTTTGAGATGGAGTCTTGCTCTTGTCGCCCAGGCTGGAGTGCAATGGTGCAGTGTTGGCTCACTGCAACCTCCGCCTCCCGGGTTTAAGCGATTCTCCTGCCTTAGCCTCCAGAGCAGGTAGAATTGCAGGTGCCTGCCACCACGCCTGGCTAATTTTTGTATTTTTAGTAGAGATAGGGTTTTGCCATGCTGGCCAGCCTGGTCTTGAACTCCTGACCTCAGGTGATCTGCCCACTTCAACCTCCCAAAGTGCTGGGATTACAGGCGTGAGCCATCATGCCCAGTCTGCTTCCATTATTTTTATATGTATGTTGAGAATTTTAGTCCATTTGGATTTAATTGATATTTATTTATTTATTTATTTATTTATTTATTTATTTATTTATTTATTTTTGTAGAAACAGAGTCTCTCTGTTGCCCAGACTGGAGTGTAGTGGCATGATCATAGCTCACTGCAACCTTGAACTCCTGGGGCTGAAGCAATCCTGTTGCCTTAGCCTCCCAGTAGTAGGTAGGACTACAGGTTAATAATACAGTGCCAGGCAAATTTTTAAATTAAAAAGTATTTAGCATATTGTTATTAAGCATTAACATTTGACATGATTTTTAGTTTCCTGCTATAATTATGTGTGTTAAATCAACACTGTAGGCTGGGCGCGGTGGCTCACGCTTGTAATCCCAGCACTTTGGGCGGCCGAGGCAGGCAGATCACGAGGTCAGGAGATGGAACCCTTCCTGGCTAACACGGTGAAACCCTGTCTCTACTAAAAATACAAAAGATTAGCTGGGCGTGGTGGTGGGCACCTGTAGTCCCAGCTACTCGGGAGGCTGAGGCAGGAGAATGGTGTGAATCTGGGAGGCGGAGCTTGCAGTGAACCACGATCGCGCCGCTGCACTCCAGCCTGGGCGACAGAGCGAGACTCCGTCTCAAAAAAAAAAAAAAAAAGTCAACACTGTAAAGTTATCAGAATGGTAATTTCACACTCTAGTTGAAGACAGGAGGCTGGGTTCAGTGGCACATATGTATAATCCCAGGACTTTGGGAGGCTGAGGTGGGAGGATCCCTTGGGGCCAGGAGTTTGAAACCAGCCTGGGCAACATAGGAAGACCCTATCTCTACCAAAAAATAAAAATAAAATAAAAACCACACATGGTGGCTCCTGTCTGTGGTTCCAAATATTTCCAGGAGTTCAAGGCTGCAGTGGGCTATGATCATGCAACTGCACTCCAGCCTGGGTGACACAGTGAGGCCCAATCTCTAAAAGGATAGGGAAAAAAAAAGAGAGAGAAGATATCGCTTTTTAAGGATATTTTAAGTCCTTAACACTTTGCACTAATGACAAGTGTTTCGTTTGCTTGTTTTGGAGCTCTTGTTTTCTGATCCCTGGCTGGCCTGCCCCTCTGGCTTCTTT
>NW_012106252.1:593704-596297 GCF_000951045.1 Mandrillus leucophaeus
GCCTCCCAAAGTGCTGGGATTACAGGCGTGAGCCACCGCGCCCGGCCTCTTTCTTTTCTTTTTTAAGAGGGAGTCTCACTCTGTCACCCAGGCTGGGGTTCAGTGGCACGATCTTGGCTCACTGCAACCTCGGCTTCCCAGATTCAAGTGATTCTCCTGCCTCAGCCTCCCGAGTAGCTGGGATTATAGTCTCCTGTCACCACGCCCGGCTGATTTTTGTATTTTTAGTAGAGACAGGGTTTCGCCAAGTTGGCTAGGCTAGTCTTGAACACCTGACCTCAAGTGATCCGCCCACCTCAACCCCTTAAAGTGCTGGGATTACAGGCATGAGCCACCATGCCCGGCCCCCTCTGGCTTCTTACCTCTCCCAACTTTGGCGATTGTCCCTAGGGCCCAGCAGGTCTCAGATAGTCCCTGGCTGTCTGGGCCAGTCTGTGACTATTCTGAGAACTCTTCCCTTGCTTGCTTCAAGCCCAACTGTGAGTTAGCGATAGAAACAAGTCTGCTAGTGAGTTTTCTAGTTAGACCAAGGCCAAACAGGTTGAAGCAGTGATTGCTGGTTGAATCTCTGTACTCAAATAAGGAGCTGATAAACCAAGGAAACAAACCTGTGTGCACTTCCCTGCTTCCCTCTGCCATAGTTCCTCCCCATCTCAGGAGTGATATATGGTGTTAATCATATGCTGAAGCATAGTCATTCCTCAACTGTTCTCATGTGTTTGAACCAAAGTGATTTTAATCTTATCTTTCCTAATCTGAATTGACCTCTGTGTACTACTGTTTCTCCTTCATGGCCTATATAGAAGCTATTGAGGATACAGAAAAAGGAAATGTATACTCTGGTACCCCTGTTAATGTAGAGATGCCTTTTTATTTTTATTTTTGAAAGGAAGAAATAAAACTTATTTACAGAAGACATAATTGTACATAGAAAATTCTAAGGAATGTACCAAAAAAAAAAAAAAGCTATAGAACTAATAAGGGAGTTTAGAAAGGTTATGGGATAGTCCATATAAATAAGTCAGTTGCATTTTTTTTTCCTTTTTCTTTTTTTTGAGACAGAGTCTCACTCTGTCTCTGACCGTGCCTCGCCATCAGTTGCATTTTTTAATTAAAAATTGTTTATTTTTGGCCAGGCGCGGTGGCTCACACCTGTAATCCCAGCACTTTGGGAGGCTCAGGCAGGTGGATCACCTGACGTAGGGACTTCAAGACCAGCCTGGCCAACATGGGGAAACCCCCTCTCTACTAAAATTACAAATTTCAGCCAGGCATGGTCACAGGTGCCTGTAATCCCAGCTACTTGGGAGGCTGAGTAAGGAGAATCACTTGAACCCTGGAGGCGGACGTCGCAGTGAGCACTCCTGCCTGGGTGACAAGAGCCAGACACCATCTCAAAAAAAAAAAAAAAAAAATTTTTTTTTTTAAAACTTGGGCCGGGCGCGGTGGCTCACGCCTGTAATCCCAGCACTTTGGGAGGCAGAGATGGGCGGATCACAAGGTCAGGATATCGAGACCATCCTGGCTAACACGGTGATACCCCGTCTCTACTAAAAAACTAGCTGGGCGAGGTGGCGGGCGCCTGTAGTCCCAGCTACTCGGGAGGCTGAGGCAGGAGAATGGCGTAAACCCGGGAGGCGGAGCTTGCAGTGAGCAGAGATCCGGCCACTGCACTCCAACCCGGGCCATAGAGCGAGACTCTGTCTCAAAACAAACAAGCAAACAAACAAAAAATCGTATAAAGTACATATAACATAAAAAATTTACTATTTAACCTTTTAATTTTTTTTTTTTATAGACACGGTCTGGCTCTACTGCCCAGGCTGAAGTGCAGTAGAAGCGTGATCATAGCAGCCTTGTCTTCTTGGGCTCAAGTGATCCTCCCACCTCAGCCTCCTGGTTAGCTGGAATTATAGGTGTGTGCCACCACGCCCTGTTAATTGTGTGTGTGTGTGGTTTTTTTTTTTTTTTTTTTTTTTTTGTAGAAACAGAGTTTTTCCATGTTGCCCAAGCTGGTCGATTTTAACCAATTTATTTATTTATTTATTTATTTTGAGACAGGGTCTTTCTCTGTCGCCCAGGCTGGAGTGTAGTGGCACAATCATAGCTCACTGTAGCCTCAACCTTCTGGACTCAGACAATCCTCCTGCCTCAGCCTCCCAAGTAGCTGGGACTATAGGTGTGTGCCACCATGCCTGGTTAATTTTTGTATTTTTTTTGTTTTTGCCATGGGTTGTTTTGTTTTGTATTTTTTTGTTGTTGTTGTTTTCTCGAGATAGGGTTTTTTACCATGTTGTCCAGGCTGGTCTGGAACTCCTGGGCTCAAGCAATCCTTCTGCCTCAGTCTCTCAAAGCACTGGGATTACAGATTTTAACTATTTTTAAACACACAGTTAAGTAGTATTAAATACATTAAGATTGTGCAGCCATTGAGATGTCTTCTTAAGCACAATTTTTAAATTTTTTTCAATCTTTCTTTCCTTTTTCTTTTTTGCGACGGAGTCTCGCTCTGTCGCCCAGGCTGGAGTGCAGTGGCCGGATCTCAGCTCACTGCAAGCTCCGCCTCCCGGGTTTATGCCATTCTCCTGCCTCA
>NW_012106252.1:597822-599034 GCF_000951045.1 Mandrillus leucophaeus
GGAGGTTGCAGTGAGCTGAGATCACACCACTGTACTCCAGCCTGGACAACAAGAACGAAACTCCGTCTCAAAAAAAAAAAAAAAGGAAACTGTATGATGATTTCATTTCATATGTGTCTGGGTTTGCTTTTTCTCCCCCAGATGATGTGTTTGTTTCATCAGTTGGTTAAGCATATGTATGGCACAAGTATATGTGATATGTTTCTTTCCTTTGTATTGGAAAATAATTAATTTTACCAAGTATTATTTATGTTCCCAAGTGATTGTTAGAATTGAGTAATGCAAAAGACTGATAATAGGAATCTGGCTTCTATTCAACTTGAAAAAGAGGTATTGGTGCCAATGGTAAACTCCTTATCTGCACTAGCAGAGAGCTGGTATTGTACACATTTCCCTGAAACAGAATATCTAAATGGACTCTGTGTCCTTTTGAATGTATCACAATCTTAGAATAACAGACTCCTCTAGAAGCCCAACCCCTTATTTTACAAACCCCTAACCCCCATCAGACACAGGTGTTCCCCTTCCAGTTTTTCTCTCCTACCTTGTCCAGCCTCCATTATAGCCCTAATCACACAGTAACATGATGAGTTATTTACATTAACACATAAACAATGGAATGAGCAATTCTTCAGCCATACTATATCTTGCTCATCTTTGTTGTCTTCAGCACTTAGCACAATGCCTGGAACTTACTACCTACTCAATAAATATTTGTTGAGCAACAGAATGATGAAACTGACAGAAACCAGGGACAGGAAGTGACCTGCCCAAGATCACAAATCTAGTAACAACATTCTGAGAGATAGGTTATGATAACATTTTAATTACATTGCATTGCTTGGAAACACATAGCAAGAGGCCAGAACAGAGCTGGATCTTGGAATAAAGTTTTGATGACAGGTTATTGACAGAATTTAAATTCATGACTGGGCACAGTGGCTCACACCTGTAATTCCAGCACTTTGGGAGGTCAAGGCAGGAGGATTGCTCGAACCCAGGAGTTTCAGACCAGCTTGGGTAGCATAGAGAGACCCTGTCTCTACAAAAAAGAAAAAAAATTAGACAGGCGTGGTGGTGTGCACCTGTAGTCCCAGTTACTTGGGAGGCTAAGGTGGGAGGCTTGAGTCTGAGAGGTTGAGGCTGCAGTGAGCCATGATCCTGCTACTGCCTTCCAGCCTGGATGACAGAGTGAGAACTTGTCTTAAAAAA
>NW_012106252.1:603455-605747 GCF_000951045.1 Mandrillus leucophaeus
CAGCTATTTGGGAGTCTGAGGTGGGAGGATGGCTTAAGACTGGGAGGCAGAGGTTGAAGTGAGCAGTGATCATGCCACTGCACTTCAACCTGGGCAACAGAGTGAGACCCTGTCTCAAAAAAAAAAAAAAATACTATGCACATAAATACTATGCATCCAAAGGAACATAGCCAGTAGGAATAGAGCAGTCACTGTTGGGAGGTCACTAAACACAATTTGTTGTCAGAGGAAACAGAGAGTATTAGGTTATTCTCAGGCCAGATTCAATTTATGCCTCACAATGAGGGCCGAGTCACAAGGATTTCCAAGGAACCACACTAGACTTCAGTTTAAGGTTGTCTCCTGGCTCAGGGTAGGTGACCCTCTTGAGCCGTATTGCCTATGATTGTGTCTTAGAAGCAGAAGTAGTAACCTGGCCTTCCTTAGTGCCTTGACCTAAACTCCATTCTGTCCATCTCTACTTCATCCGTTCTGGGTACCCTGGGGACCTAGTACCTTTCTGTACCATCCCTGTGGCCAGTGTTATCTGTGATTCATTTCCATCCTTGGGGCCCAGGCTGATGGGGTACTCTTTTTTTTTTTTTTTTTTTTTGAGACTGAGTCTTGCTCTGTCGCCCAGGCTGGAGTGCAGTGGCGCGATCTTGGCTCACTGCAACCTCCGCCTCCTGGGTTCAACTGATCCTCTCGCCTCAGCCTCCCAAGTAGTTGGGATTACAAATGCACACAACCATGCCCAGCTTTTTTTTTTTTTTTTTTTCAAGATGGAGTCTTGCTGTGTTGCCCAGGCTAGAGTGCAGTGGTGCCATCTCGGCTCACTGCAACCTCCGCCTCCCTAGCTGGGATTACAGGCTCCTGCCACCATGCCTGGCTAATTTTTGTATTTTTAATAGAGACTGAGTTTCACCATGTTGGCCAGACTGGCCTTGAACTCCTAACCTCAAGTGAATCACCAGCCTTGGCCTTCCAAAGTGCTTGGATTACAGGTGTGAGCCACCATGCCCAGCGGGAAGTCTTTTTTACCCACTGTTCCAAAGTGTCAAAGTTAGCACTAGTGTCACCTAGATGGCCACAGGGAAAGGTATGTAAGGTCTGCCCTAGACCCATAAGTGGGAGTGTCTGGGTGTGAGTGAAGGGAGGGGCCTGTATCAGTCTCAGAGAGGAGTTCTGCCTTGATTGGTCATGATGAGCCTGCTGCCTGTGACAACAGCAACTGGCTGGACTCTCGCTCTCTCTCACTCTTTCTCTCGCTCTCTCTGTCTTTCTCCCTTTCTCTCTCTCTTTCTTTCTTTCTTTTCTCTTTTTTTGAGACACAGTCTCGCTCTGTGCCCGGGCTGGAGTGTAGTGGCGTGATCTTGGCTCACTGCAACCTCCACCTCCCAGGTTCAAGTGATTCTCCTGCCTCAGCCTCCCTAGCAGCTGGGATTACAGGTGTGCACCACCACACTCAGCTAATTTTTGTATCTTTAGTAGAGACGGGATTTCGCCATGTTGGCCAGGCTGGTCTCGAACTCCTGACCTCAGGTGATCTGCCTGCCTTGGCCTCCCAAAGTGCTGGGATTATAGACATGAGCCACCATGCCTGGCCAAAGTGTCTTCATTTCTTACCATCAGGAATTGTGAGCATTAAGTTGGGATCCCAAGGATGGACTTGATGAGTGGAGAACATCTTGAAATTGTTTGCAAATCTATGTGTCCATTTCTTTCTGGGAAATGTCCATAGCAGATTCTCAAACAGATCTATGAACGAACAAAAGTTAAGAACTTTTGGTGTAGGGCAAAAGAGAAGGAGCATGTGCATTTATAGCGGCGTTGTGGTTCACATAGCAGGAACACCAGTGATTGGAGTCTGGCAGTGTACTCATGCTCATTTTGATGGCCTAGGGCCTATGGATTAACAGCCGCTACATCACCAGATAACAGTAGTTACCTGAGGCATGTTCACAAGTATCTCTGTGGGCTAGAGATAGTAGTCTGGAACCTGCTGAGTGAGCTGGTGGCAACTGTAAAGAAGTCAGAGAAATCAATACTGTGTGGGCCAAGCCCAGTGGCTCACACCTGTAATCCCAGCACTTTGGGAGGCAGAAGCGGACAGATCACTTGAGTTTCAGAGTTTGAGACCTGTCTGGGCAGCATGACGAAACCCCGTCTCTACTAAAAATCCAAAATTAGACAGGCATGGTGGCAGGTGCCTATAATCCCAGCTACTCAGGAGGCTGAGGCAGGAGAATTGCTTGTACCTGGGAAGCGGAGGTTGCAGTGAGCTGAGATCACACCACTGTACTCCAGCCTGGA
>NW_012106252.1:609891-611556 GCF_000951045.1 Mandrillus leucophaeus
TTTTGAGACTGAGTCTTGCTCTGTCGCCCAGGCTGGAGTGCAGTGGCGCGATCTTGGCTCACTGCAACCTCCGCCTCCTGGGTTCAAGCGATTTTCCTGCCTCGGCCTCCCGAGTAGCTGGAATTATAGGCGCATACCACCATGCCCGGCTAATTTTTGTATTCTTTTCTCTTTTTTTTTCTCTTTTGAGACAGAGTCTTGCTCTGTCGCTCAGGCTGGAGTGCAGTGGCGCAATCTCGGCTCACTGCAAGCTCTCCCGGGTTCATGCCATTCTCCTGCCTCAGCCTCCAGAGTAGCTGGGACTACAGATGTCTGCCACCACGCCTGGCTAATTTTTTGTATTTTTAGTAGAGATGGGATTTCACCATGTTAGCCAGGATGATCTCGATCTCCTGACCTCGTGATCCGCCTGCCTCGGCCTCCCAAAGTGCTGGGATTACAGGTGTGAGCCCGCAGGCCCGGCCTAATTTTTGTATTCTTAGTAGAGACGGGGTTTTGCCACGTTGGCCAGGCTGGTCTTGAACTCCTGACCTCAGATGATCCACCCACCTCAGCCTCCCAAAGTGCTGGGATTACAGGCGTGAGCCACTGCCCCCGGGTATTCTTTATAGAGCCATTTCCAGAACTTGAAATCTATGTGGGCACCACAGAAAATTTCAGGGAGCAAATTTCTTTAGGTTCAGAAATCCTGAAGAAGGATGAGATATAGAGGGAATGGGAATTCTCAGGGAGTACTGTGTGTCAGGGGAATGAAGACGGACAACCTTCAAGTCTTTGGGTGAGATTTAGGGCTGTTTGGTTCAGCATTTGCCTCATTAGCCCAGTTGTAGGTTGAGGATCACCGAGGACCTCTCTCAGCTCCTCACCACCTCCTTCTGGCTGTCCTTTGACCATGGCTGTGCTCCTGTTCATTGCAAAGTTGTCTTAGAGGAACACATCCAGTTGGCAAATTTTATTCTGTGGGTGACCTTCCAGCTGTGCCAGTTCTGACCACACCCTTTTCCCGACTGACTTTGCAGGTCAGGCCTTGAACTGCCATACCTTCCGCTGATAATCTGTTTTACACAGCTGTCTGCAGATCCAGTTCATGACTCATGACTATTATTTGATCTGGCAGGATGTAGAATACTTGTAGTCACCAGTTTGTTTCCATTCAGGTGCTAATGGCATCTTGTATAATGTGTCCATTGGGAAAATTTCCAAAGGATCAAATATCAGAAATTCAGCTACATCAAGCCATTTGGTTTCTGATACTATAAGCTATTTGGTATAAGGATCTTGGAATGGGCCAGGCCTGGTGGCTCTCACCTGTAATCCTGGTACTTTGGGAGGCTGAGATGGGCAGATCACTTGAACTCAGGAGTTCAAGACCAGCCTGGGCAACATGGAGAAACCCTGTCTCTACAAAAAATACCAAAATATTAGCCAGGTGTGGTGGTGCACGCCTATAGTCCCAGCTACTTGGAAGGCTGAGGGAGGAGAATTGCTTGAGCCCAGAAGGTCAAGGCTACAGTGAGTCGTGATCATGCCACTGCACTTCAGCCTGGGTGACAAAGCAAGACCCTGTGTCAAAAAAAAAAAAAAAAAAAAGAATCTTGGGATATCTTATGTTATGCAGGAATTTTAATAAGTTAATTTATAGTTGGAGAAATTACTTCTTTTTCC
>NW_012106252.1:616371-618417 GCF_000951045.1 Mandrillus leucophaeus
TTTTTTTGAGATAGGATCTCCCTCTGTTGCCCAGGCTGGAGTGCAGGGGCACAGTCATAGTTCACTGTAGCCTTAAACTTCTGGGTTCAAGCAATCCTCCTTGCTCCAGCCTCCTGAGTAGTTAGGAATACAGGCACCTGCCACCAGGCCTGGCTTATTTTTGTGGAGACAGGGTCTCGCTATGTTGCCCAGGCTGGTCTCAAACTCCTGACCTCAAGTGATCCTCCCGACTTGGCCTCCCAAAGTGCTGGGATTACAGGCATGAGTACCCAGCCTCCACCTGTTTTTGAACTAACCCTAAACCCTCATGTCTCCCATAGTTTTCAGAAAGACAGTAAAAGTGTCTGAAATAAGAATGTACTGATCTCCACCACCAAGCAGTTAGATTTCTCCTTCTGTTCTGTTATCATCATCTCTGCTTTTCATATCTACCTTATTGTCATTTACCATCTGTGACCACTTTACCTGTAGCTTCTTTTCCTGTTTATTCTTCCACTTATTTACACTTAAAATATACTTCTTTCTGATTATAAAAGTAATACATATTCATTATAGACCATTTGGAAAATAGAGAAAACAAAAAGAAAGGCCAGGTGCAGTGGCTCATGCCTTAATCCCAGCAATTTGTGAGGCCAAAGCAAATGGATCACCTGAGGGCAGGAGTTTGAGATCAACCTGGGCAATATAGTGAGACCCCATTTCTAGAAAAGTATATAAAATTTAAATTAGCCAGGTATGGTGGCACCACCTGTAGTCCCAGGTACTTGGCACACTGAGGTGGGAGGATTGCTTGAACACAGGAGTTCAAGGTTAACATGAACTATGATTGTACCACTGTACTCCAGCCTGAGTGACAGAATGAGACTGTCTCTAAACAACAACACCCCCAGAAATCACTGAATGTTTTTTTCACTTAAAAAGGTGCCAATTTACTAAATGGTGCCGATTTACATTTTAAGCCAGCTTCAGACAAGGTATCCTAAAACACAGATTTTTATTTGTTTTTTTTTTTTTTTTTTTGAAACGAGGTCTTGCTCTGTCACTCAGGCTGGAGTACAGTGGTGTGATCTCAGCTCACTGCAACCTCTACCTCCTGGGTTCAAGTGATCCTCCCACCTCAGCCCCCCAAGTAGCTGGGACCACAGGTGCACACCACCATGCCCTGCTAATTTTTAAATATTTTCTAGAGACGGGGTTTTGCTATGTTGCCCAGGCTATTCTCAAACTTCTGGGCTCAAGCAATTTCACTGCCTCGGCCTCCCAAAGTGCTGGGATTACAGGTGTGAGCCACTGCACTGGCCCTAAAACACAGATTTCATCATGTCCCTTCTCACTTAAGAACCTGCAACTGGCCGGGTGCGGTGGCTCACGCCTGTAATCCAAGCACTTTGGGAGGCTGAGACGGGCGGATCACGAGGTCAGGAGATCGAGACCACCCTGGCTAACACGGTGAAATCCCGTCTCTACTAAAAACACAAAAATTAGCCAGGTGCGGTGGCGGGTGCCTGTAGTCCCAGCTACACGGGAGGCTGAGGCAGGAGAATGGCATGAACCCGGAAGGCGGAGCTTGCAGTGAGTGGAGATAGCGCCACTGCACTCTAGCCTGGGCGACAGAGACAGACTCTGTCTCAAAAAAAAAAAAGAACCTGTAACTGAGCCTAGGCCCAGAGGCTTATGCCTGTAATGCCAGCACTTTGGGAAGCTGGGGCAAGAGGATCTCTTGAGGCCAAGAGTTCGAGACCAACCTGGGCAACATAGGGAGACCTTGTCTCTACAAATAATTTAAAAAATTAGCCAGGCATGGTGGCGCGCACCAGTGGTCCCAGCTACTTGGGAGGCAGAGGCAGGAAGGTAGCTTCAGCCAAGGCTGAAGTGAGCCATGATTGTGTCACCCATACTGTAGCCTGGGCAACAGAGACCCTGTCTCAAAAATAAAACACAAAAGGTCGAGGCAGGTGGATCACCTGAGGTCGGGAGTTCAAGACCAGCCTGACTAATATGGCAAAACCCTGTCTCTACTGAAAATACAAAAATTAGCTGGGTGTG
>NW_012106252.1:620537-621934 GCF_000951045.1 Mandrillus leucophaeus
AATCTTGGGATATCTTATGTTATGCAGGAATTTTAATAAGTTAATTTATAGTTGGAGAAATTACTTCTTTTTCCCCGTTTTCCACCTCCTCTCTGAGAACAGTCTAGGATTAACGTCTCAATATTCCTGATCCAATGTGGTCAACTCATTAATTTGTCATGGGGTGTGCTTTTATTTGATTATGTGGCAAGTCTCTTAATGTCTTCTCGTTAATAAAAGAGGAGGACTAAAAGTTATGGCCTTGACATCATTTTTTCATTTGTTCACAAATGTATTTTGAACAGCTACAATGTGCAGGGCCTGTGGTAGATAACAGGGAAATAGAGATAAAGACACTGTCCCAGCCCATAAGACACTGTCCCACCTCAGCCCCCCAGGTAACTGGGTACAGGTGTGTGCCACCACACCCAGCTAATTTTTTTATTTTTTGTAGAGACAGAGTTTCACCATGTTGCCCAGGCCGTTCTCAAACTCCTGGGCTCAAGCAATCCTACTGCCTCGGCCTCCCGAAGTGCTGGGATTACAGGTGTGAGCCACTGTGCCTAGCTGGACAAGTTATATTTTGCAACATTTTATTTTGAATTTGAAAAAACAAATGAAAGCATATGATTATATGCAAAAATTATGTTTATGTTCAGCAGTCCATCCCTAGCATTTCAAGTATTTACTCATCCCTTTAAGAGTTTGAGGCCAGGTGTGGTGGCAGCCACCTGTAGTCCTAGCTACTCGGGAGGCTGAGGCAGGAGGATTATACTTGATCCCAGTACATTTTTTTTTTGAGACGAAGTCTCACTCTTGTTGGCCAAGCCCGGAGTGCAATGGAGCGATCTTGGCTCACTGCAACCTCTGCCTCCTGGGTTCAAGTGATTCTCCTGCCTCAGCCTCCCAAATAGCTGGGATTACAGGTGCCTACCACCATGCCTGGCTAATTTTTGTCTTTTTAGTAGAGACAGGGTTTCACCATGTTGGCCAAGCTGGTCTCGAACTCCTGAAGTCAGGTAATCCGCCCACCTTGGCTTCCCAAAGTGCTGGGATTACAGGCTGAGCCCAGGAATTTAAGACCGTACTGAGCTATGATCATGCCACTGCACTCCAGCCTGGGTGACAGTGTGAGACCTTGTCTCCTGAAAAACAAACAAACAAAACAAGACAAACAAACATAAAAACAAAAAGCAAGACTTTTGTTGAAATACTTTACATCTATTTATATTGCATATAATGTATACATTGTATATTATATTTTATACTTGTACACTAGTTAATATAGAAAGTTCATTTAGAATGTTGACTTTTCTTGTTGGTCATGGTATGAAAAATATTGAACTTGTTTCTTTGCTTGATATTCTTTTGTAGTTCTAAACTTGAATCAAATATATCCACTTTTTTTTTTTTTTTTT
>NW_012106252.1:623909-636477 GCF_000951045.1 Mandrillus leucophaeus
AACAGAGACCCTGTCTCAAAAATAAAACACAAAAGGTCGAGGCAGGTGGATCACCTGAGGTCGGGAGTTCAAGACCAGCCTGACTAATATGGCAAAACCCTGTCTCTACTGAAAATACAAAAATTAGCTGGGTGTGGTAGCGTGCGCCTGTAGTCCCAGCTAATTGGGAGGCTGAGACAAGAGAATTGCTTGAACCTGGGAGGCGAAGGTTGCAGTGAACCGAGATCGTGCCACTGCACTCCAGCCTGGGTGACAGGGCGAGACTCTGTCTTGAATAAATAAATAAATACCCCCAAAACAAACTTTAATTCAGGTTGTATCACCTCGGAGCACTTCTTAGTGGCTGTGGAGGAAAGAGTGTATTGATTTGGCGCCAGAGGACACGAGGTCTAGTGTCTTTTATGTACCAGCTGTGTGATGTTGGACAAATTACTTAACCTCCCTGAACTGATTTCCTATGATGATAAATGACGAAAAAAACCTCCCTCAAAAAACTCAGATAATGAATGCATGTGCAAGTGCATCGTGCAGGGTAAAACACTATTCAAATGGTAACAATGCTATGTCACCCCTCTAGTAAAAGTGGGAACCCCTTTAGTAGGGTGAATTGTGAAGCTTAGTGCTGGGCAACTCAATCTCCGTTTTTAATAAATGCTTGCTTAATTCATGAACAAATATCTATCAGGCCTTAATTCACCCCTGATTATTTATATGTACTGCTTTGCAATTTTCTAATCATTCTCCGTGGTGGTCTTTCATTTAGGGTGACCAACTGTCCTGGTTTTCCTAAGTCTAAGGGAATGTGGGGATTTCTGGGGAGGCGGGGGTGTGGTTCTTATTTTATTTCTTTAATTTTTTGTCCCCATCATGGAATGTTTTTTGGTTTTTTTGGAGTGGCCAGGGTCTCACTCTCTTGCCCAGGCTGGAGAACAGTAGCATGATCACAGCTCACTGTCACCTTAACCTCCTGGGTCAAGCGATCCTCCCACCTCAGCTTGTGGAGTAGCAGGGACCACAGGTATGCACCACCATGCCTGGCTAATTTAAAAACTTTTTTTTCTTTTTTTTTGAGATGGAGTTTCGCTCTGTTGCCCAGGCTGGAGTGCAGTGGCACAATCTCGGCTCGCTGCAACCTCTGCCTCCAGGGTTCAAGCAATTCTCCTGACTCAGCCTCCCAAGTAGCTGGGATTAAAGGCCTGCCACCACACCTGGCTAAGTTTTGTATATTTCATAGAGACAGGGTTTCACCATGTTGGTCAGGCTGGTCTGGAACTCCTGACCTCAAGTGATTCACCTGCCTTGGCCTCTCAAAGCGCTGGGATTACAGACGTGAGCCACCGCACCTGGCCAAATTTAATTAAATATTTTAATAAGTGATGTATTAGTAATTCAGAATATCAATTTCAAATATTTCTGTTACCTTCCGAGGGCAGCCCCTTCCCTGCTTGAGATACCTGAGAAGGAATGGAAAGGGAGCAAGTGCTGGGAGCGGGCATTACTTGGGGATGGGTTGCATGTTGGATTTCAATGGACTCTCCACTGAGGAGCCCATTTTCTAGGGAGATCTAGAATATTTGCAACTGGCAGAGAGCAGGATAAGGCTTAATGGACTGACCCACCACTCTTTGTCCAGTGCCTCTGCTCGCCACATGTTCCCCACCCACCGCGTGTGCTTGCCACCTCTTCACGTCTCACTTTCCAAAGTTACAGCTTCTAAGTTTCAGATTCATTTACACAGTTCTATTTTTGCCTATGTGCTTCCTGATATAGATCTCCGTGTCATGCATGTTTGAGGGTCCCTGGGGTCACATCCCACTGAAGTCTAGGAACATTAGCTTTAAACAGCTAATTTTCTCTTATTTAGTTGCAGAGAAGTTCCTGTTCCAGGCTTGAGCACTGGCCCGCCTCCAGGCTTTCTCTCTGTTTCTGCAGCAGTCCTTGTCTCTCAGCGGGGACAGTCTCTTCTGTGGCTTACAGTCTCTCACACCACAGGGACTTTTCACTACCAGCACCACCTGCTGTCCTGATTCCCAGAGGCCTCCCTCCCTTTCCACCTGGCCTCTGAGCTGCCCTCTAGTTGACACACTTTGGGGTTTGCAGGCTGGCCAAGAACAGGGAGGGGCTGCCCTGCTTTGGGGTAATGGGTGTTCTGGAAATAGCCTTGGGGGAGGGATCTGGTTCTGAAGTTAGCACTGAAGGCTTTGTCTGTGCTTGTAATGCCTGATACTTAGCCACCAGGAAAAGGAGGTGTCTTTGCAGCTCCATTTCTCCCCCACAGGGCATGTATTCACCCCTCTGGGTTGGTGGCTGTAGTACTAACCAGACATAACTTTTATTCTAGACTACCTGGTGTTTTCTCCTGCTCAGGGCTTTACATGCTACTTTACTGGATCCTCCAAAGGAGGGCCTGGGGGTTGCTTATGGCCTGGAGGTGGGCCAGGTGGCCACTCACATACAGTAGCCTCAGTACTTGTGCCAGTTTGTGATCCCCCACTCAGCACCAGCACTCGTGCAGATGCCTGGCACAACTTATGCAAGGTTGGTCTTCAAGGGAAGGGGAAGGAAAGGAGAACTGAGGCAAGGAAACTAGTGGTACAGAAGTAGGAGGAGGAGCTGAGAAAGGACCAGGTGCACACTGGTTTTCACTGAAGTCATCTTCCTTCCTTTTGGGAGAATAGGCAGCTGGTTCACACCAACCAGGCTGGCTCTCCCTGAGTCAGCCCCCTGAAGACACTGGCAACTCATAGTGACAGGCTGGTTGTCTTGGCTGTGATGTTAACAGGCTCATGGCCTCTCTGCCACCCCTCAGTCAGCCTAGGGCCTGGCTTCTGATGGCCTGTTCTCTGCCCATCAGTCCTGAAAGGGTCCCCTCTGTTCATAGGGGTCTGGCCTGTATATTGTTCTCTCTGTTCACATGTAGAACTTTATGAAAGATAAACAGGTTCATACTTACCTGGCAGGGGGGATAACTATGAAAGATAAATAGGTTCATAGAAGGAAAATTATATTCCCAGGCCAATAGTGAGCAAGTACAGTTGTCTCTTGGTACCCACAGGGCATTGGTTCCAGGACACCCAAGAATGCCAAAATCTGCAGATGCTTAATTAAATAAAATGTTTTAGAAAAAATAAAATATGGCCATGGCTCATGCTTGTAATCCCAGCACTTTGGGAGGCCGAGGTGGGTGGATCATTTGAAGCCAAGAGTTCGAGACCAGCCTGGCCAACATAGAGAAACCTCTTATCTATAAAAAATACAAAAATTAGCTGGGCATGGCGGCGCATGTGTGTATCCCAGCTACTAGAGAGGCTGAGGCACAAGAATTTCTTGACCTGGGAGGAATAGGTTGCAGTGAGCCGAGATGGCGCCACTGCACTGCACTGGGCAACAGAGTGAGACTGTCTCAAAAAAAATCAGAAAGAAGAAACTATATAAAATGGTATAGAATTTACACATAACCTATGCACATCCTCCTGTATAGTACTTTAAATCATCTCTAGATTACTTGTAGTACCTGATACAAGGTAAATGCTTGTAAATCATTGTTATACTGTATTGTTTTTATTTGTACTTTTATTGCTATTATTTTTTTTTTTGAGACAGTTTTGCTCTGTTGCCTAGGCTGGAGTGCAGTGGCGTGATCTTGGCTCACTGCAAGCTCCGCCTTCTGGGTTCACGCCATTCTCCTGCCTCAGCCTCCCAAGTAGCTGGGACTACAGGCGCCTGCCTCCACGCCCGGCTCATTTTTTTTTTTTTTGAGACGGAGTCTCACTCTGTCTCCCAGGCTGGAGCGCAGTGACACGATCTCAGCTTACTGCAAGCTCCGCCTCCTGGGTTCACACCCAGCAGCTAGGACTACAGGCGCCCCCCACCACGCCCAGCTAATTTTTTTGTATTTTTAGTAGAGATGGGGTTTCACCATGTTAGCCAGGATGGTCTTGATCTCCTGACCTCGTGATCCACCCGCCTCAGCCTCCCAAAGTGCTGGGATTACAGGCGTGAACCACCACACCCGGCCTTATTACCGTATTTTAAAAATTAGTATCTACCACTTCATAGGGTTGTTGTGAGGATTCAACAAAATAATGTACTTCTCACAGCATATGTGTGCATGTTAGCTGTCACTACGATATATCTTTATGGTGTATAAGAGCCTAATGGGGTCCTGACAATCTACTATGCTCTCAGGATAAAATCTGCTTTGCCCTTTTTATCCTGAAGATTTAGGTGGTGTGTGCCTGTGATCCCAGCTACTTAGGAGGCTGAGACAGGAAGGATCGCCTGAGCTAGGGAGGTCGAGGATGCAGTGAGCCGTGATTATGCCACTGTATTCCAGCCTGGGTGACAGAGTGACAGCAAGACCCTGTCTCAAAAAAAAAAAAAAAACAAAAAACACCCAATCCTGGAGACTTAGGCCCCTATGTATTTACTACCTCCCTGTAATCTTCCACCAGTAGAAGGCACCGGCCATTTAAATTACTGGCGACCACTTGAGAAGAGAATTATGGTGCCTTAGCTATGGAACCACTTATGATCCTGCTTACAGTCTAGGCTTTAGATTTGGTCTGTTGACTTGACGTTGCTAGACTCCAACTGCCTGAAATGAGCGGCTCTCCTGGACTGCTTGCTAGAAACTTAGAGGTATTAGGTTGGACTCCATTGCTTGTTCATGGCCTAGTGGCAGGGGTGGTGGCCTTGAGCCTGAGGTTGTGGTTAAAAAGACACTCTGAGGTGGAAACATGAAGCTGGTGGAATATTCACCTGATACGGTGAGGGTGGGAGGGAACGGGGACCCAGAAAGGGTCAGACAGAGAACAAAGTAATATCTGTGGGCCTTTTTACCCTGGAAAGGAATTTCAGGTGGGTCAAACCCCACCAGTGTTCTCCAAAACTAGGCAGAAGAAAAACCTAGGGGAAGCTGTTGGTTCAGAATTGAAGATGCTGGAAGTGGGCGAGGACCCTGTCAGAGTCATGGAGAAAGAACAGGCATCCCCCCACCCCCGGCATCTCCAGAACCCAAAGGCTTTAAAGGGACCAGTGACTTGATTTATATCCAGTGCTTTATTAAAGATAAATAGTCTTATAAGAGGAGAAGTAAATGTGTTCACAGGCCAACAGAGAGTGCATGTTTATGAGAAAGAGATACGTGAGGTCCCTGATCTGTGCTCTGAAGGAGTAGTCAGTCAGGCAGGGCCTGGGCCAACCAATAAGGCAGATAAGGGTCCCTGTCCTGGGGGACTCACTGCTCCTGGGTGCCCCAGGAGATGTAGTCTGGCCGTGTGGCCGCATGGTACTCATCGATGAGCTGCTGCACAATCTCCCTGGATGTGTCCATCTCATCAAAGTTGTCCTTGAACATGTCCTCCTTGCGGAACTGCTCCAGGAAGGCCTCCCGCTTCCGCAGCTTGTCATACTGGCGACAGGTTCTCTCGAAGAGCTTGGGGTGTGCAGAAAACAGGGGTTACAAAGAACCTAAAAGAATACTATGGCCCAGAAAGCCGGGGAACCAAGGCTGGGCCATGCCCACAGCAAAAAAGCTAGAAGCAGGACCAGCAGATGCAGAGACATGAGGTATAGTCAGGAAACTGATTCAGGGAAAAAAAGATGCAAACTGTGAGACTCACTGAGGAGATGCTGGTGTGGTTGGCCATCATGAGCCCACTGACCCGGTGGGCCGAGGGCAGGTAGGGAGACTTCCTCGACAGGGCCACTTGGATGCTGGCGGGGCCCCACGGGATGAAGTTGGCCAACTTCCGTTCCCGAATCCTCTGCAGGCTCTTGTGGACCTGGGGTGGGCACACGAGCAGTGGAGGTGGCCTCTCCTCTACCCCTGCGGGTCCAGGGTGCGGGATGAAGGGGCCTCCCCTACCTGGGTGGGGTCCACCTCTCCCTGGATGATGTTGAGGATGGCGATGTAGCAGTGGTTGGTCTGGCGGTCTCGGCCTGTGGACACCATCACGTTCTTGGGCTGCAGCAGCCGCCTCATCACATCCAGGACCGTGGTCTTCCTCACGCTGGCCACCTGATGGGACAGTGAGACAGGAACCCGGCCAGCGCTCAGGGCAGAGTCCCCCTTTGGCTTCTCCTTGGCAGAAGCCAAAGGCAGAGGGAGGGTAGAGAGCAAGTCAGCAAGAAAGTCGCCTGCTCTGTGCTAGTCCCTGAGCACAGTGCCTCGGGGCCCGCAAAGGGCAGCTCCTGGGGCAGTGGGGAAGACAGAAAGGCTAGGGCAGGGCCTGCTGGGCCCAGGGCCGGCCTGGCCTGGGACACTGAAGGCTGCTCTTACTGACTGGTCCGTAGTGAGCGGGGTGTAGCCGGTCATGAGGAAGTGGAGCCGTGGGGTGGGAATGAGCGAGGCGATGAGGCCGATGAGGTCATTGTTCATGTAGCCGGGGTAGCGCAGGGTGGTGGTGCTGGCCGACATGATGGTGGACACCTGGGGACAGGGGTGCCATGTCGTGGGCCTCGGCCACAATGGGACCTCCCTTCCCCAGATGACCGTAAAACAAGGAGGGCCTCTAGTCCAAAGGAGTCTGGGAATGGGAGCCCACCAGCTGGTTGATCTGGGAGAAGGACGGGTTCTGGATGTGCAGGCGGTCTGTGGCAATCCGGTTCAGGGCTGTGTTGTCTAGCACCACCTGTGGGGACAGAAGAGGGTCACAGATCAATGGGGATAGGAAAAACAGGAGCTCTGCCTGACCCTAGGCTCTGAAGCTTAATTTCCTTTGAGTTTTATGGCCAGAAAGATCCACTGAAAAGGGATTTGCACTGACCTAGGGCAAAAGAGGGCTCAAAATGGATTTTTAAATTTTTCTTTTCATCTTATTTAAATGTTCTTTTTTTTTCTTTTTTCTTTTTGAGACAGCGTTTCACTTTGTCACCCAGGCTGGAGTGCAGTCAGTGGCACGATCTCTGTTCAGTGCAGCCTCTGCCTCTGAGGTTCAAGTGATCCTTCTGCATGTACCACCACTCCCGACTAATTTTTGTATTTTTAGTAGAGATGGAGTTTCACCATGTTGCCCAGGCTGGTCTTGAACTCCTAGACTCAAGTGATCCAACTACCTTGGCCTCCCAAAGTGCTGGGATTATAGCCATGAGCCACTGCACCTGGCTAAAATGGATTTTTTTAAATACATGAAAATGATTTAATAGACTTGAGTGGGTATGAGGTGTTGGGAGTTGGGAGAGGTAGAATCCAGGACTCACCACACAATCTGCGTTCTGCGTCAGCCTCTTGAGTGTGAGGAGTGAATTGTAAGGCTGAACCACCACATCGCTCATCTCGTCCTGGTTGGGAAACACTGAGTATGTCTGCACCAGCTTCTTAGGATACCTGGTGGCGGTTGGGGAAAGGATCAGGGCAACAGACTGAAGGCGTTGTGAACATGGTGCTCCCTAACAACTGTCCAGAAGCAGCTAAATCTTGATGGCGAAACTGGGGTGGGGTCAGATCAGTAGAGAAGAGAGCCTTGACTTTTGGAAGTCTGTAACCCTACAGGGGGAAAGGCAGAGGCATCTTAGACTCTGGGCTTCCAAATCCACACCTGGCCACACTCCCTCGACTTTCATCCAGGGCTCAGGTTCCAGGCTCCAGTTCCCGCTACTGGGAGTGTGATGGGGTTCTCAGTCATTGTAACTTCATTTTCCTCTCTATAGGAGGGAATAGAACTCTTTCCTGTTCCAGCAAATATGCAGTTATATCTGCTGGGTCCACTAGTCATTTAGGAAGCCAAGTTGGAAACCTTTCCTAATCCCCAGACACAAACTTACCTGTCATTCAGCCGTTCTAAGAGGTAGGAGCCCAGTCCAGAGCCTGTCCCCCCAGCAATGGAGTGACACAGCACAAAGCCCTGCATGGGGAAGCGGCAGTCAGTATCCAGGTATCTAGTGGCAAGATGTCAAACTAGACCCATCTCATAATTTTTCAGGACTCTCATTTTCCCAAGCCCTTGCTTCCCCTCCAGTCCCTCACTTATATAGCTTAGGCGACTGCCTTGTTTCCAGCAAGGCCTGATAGCTTCTGTCCAGTGCAAAGGGTACATGAGTGGGTCTCGTTCCTAACAGGTCGCTTCTAGAGGGTGCTGCTAAGCCTTGCCTATGTCGGCTCCTACCAGCATTCCTGGGACACTTACCTCTAGACTATCACTACCATCTGCCTCCCGGTCTATGATGTCAAAAATGTCCTCGTGGATCTTTTCTCCCTGTACAGACATAGGGGAGGGTCAGAGTGGGACAGAACCATGGGAGGACTCCGACCTCAGAAAAGCCACCCTCAATTCTCCTTATAGCACCCAGGAGTCCTTTTATGGAGTACAGCTGCCTGCTTTTTATCTACATTGAGAGGCGGTACGGTGCAGTGGTTACAAGAAAGCACTCTACACCCAGACTACCTGGGTTCGTTCATACATTAGCTCTATTTTTTTTTTTTTTGAGACGGAGTCTCTCTCTGTCTCCCAGACTGGAGTGCAGTGACCTGATCTTGGCTCACAGCAACCTCCACCTCCCGGGTTCAAGTGATTCTCCTGCCTCAGTCTCCCCAGGAGCTGGGATTACAGACACGTGCCACCATGCCCAGCTATTTTCTGTATTTTTAGTAGAATCAGAGTTTCACTATGTTGGCTAGGCTGGTCTTGAACTCCTAACCTCAGGTGATCTGCCCGCCTTGGCCTCCCAAAGTGCTAGGATTACAGGCATGAACCACTGTGCCCGGCCCATTAACTCTACTTCTATGTAGCTCTGGGCAGCTTATTTAATTGCTCTATGCCTCAGTTTCCTCATCTGTACAATGAAGGTAATAATACAGGTCCATATACCCTTATCTAACAGTGTTGGGGCCAGTTATATTTTGGAATTCAAAATATTTCAGATTTTAGAAAGTTATTACGGTGTATATAATATATATTAAATAAAATTCCAGTGGGAGTCAGAAGCACGTTAATCACACATATTCGTATTTCTATAATAAAAGGCATCAGTAATGACAATAAGTTGGGTAGAAAGTACGGGGCCGGTGCGGTGGCTGAGGCCTGTAATCCCAGCACTTTGGGAGGCCGAGGCAGGCGGATCACGAGGTCAGGAGATCAAGACCATCCTGGTTAACACGGTGAAACCCCGTCTCTACTAAAAATACAAAAATTAGCCAGGCATGATGGCAAGCGCCTGTAATCCCAGTTACTCGAGAGGCTGAGGCAGGAGAATCGCTTGAACCCCGGTGGCAGAGGTTGCAGTGAGCCAAGATCATGCCACTGCACTCCAGCCTGGGCAACAGAGTGAGACCCCGTCTCAAAAAATAATAATAATAAATAAATAAAAAAGAAACCGCCTGTCTTCATTGAGATTTGTTTTTGCTGCTGAACTAGTTATGAAATGTCCTTTGGTTTCATGGCTTTCTGGATCCTGGAAAGGCACATAAGGGACTGTGGACCTGTAGTATTTACTTCTAGGGTTGTTGGGAGATTTAGAAAAATTAATATATGTAAAGCACTTAGAATGGCCTGGCACACTGCATTAGCTAGCATAGGCGCTTGACAATATTACATGGTCCACTCCCTGCAGCCACGTCTCTCCCTCCAGCATTCATACATCCCTGATCTGGTTTCCTCTCTCCCTGGGACGTCATATGGCCTGTCCCTACCCAGGGAGTTGTGGGCCCTGTCAGGGAATAGGAAACGACCTGGGAGAATCCACTGGCCCAGTTGTTGCCAGCTCCTCCTCCATGCTCCGACAGGTAGATGTTCTCTGGGTTGTAGAGCTTGGCATAGGGGGAGTTGAGGATGGAGTGGATCACCCGGGGCTCCAGGTCCAGCAGCACGGCCCGGGGGATGTAGTGCTCATCGTCTGCCTGTCAAGGGGAGTCCAGGAGGGGGCCCAATCAGCTAGGGTGGCCCAAGTCCTAAGTCCTCCCAACTCTGGCTCCCTCCAGCCCTCCCTCCTCAAGCCAGCCGCCTGGCCCCTCTGCCCAGCAGGGTTCCCAGTACCAGGCCACTCCCTTCCCTTCTGGCCCCTCGGGCCATTGCCGCCCTTGGCCAAGTCGCTGGGGGCACCTGGTAGAAAAAGACGTCCTTGCGGTCAGTGCCTTCGGTGGCGAACTCCTCCACGATGCCCTCGGGGCTGATACCATGCTCAGCGCACAGCTGTTTCCAGAACTCGAACCCAACTGGGGGGGAAGGGACAGGCAGGGGAGAAAGAAGATATCTAGTTCCGGGCAGGTTCCAGTCAGGAGCGGGGGGACTGGGCGCCTGCGTCCAGGAATAAGAAGTCAAGCCGTAGGACTCTCCCGTGTCTGAGGAAAGGACTGTACGCCAGGGACAGGGCAGGGGAGGGCCCCTCGGGGCTGGGCAAGTGGACACTGGGTCAGGGATGTCTCGCCTTTCAGAGAACTACGATTCTGGCAAGGACAGATGGAGTCCAGGATCCTACAGCGAGATCACATTGACCCTAAGGAACCTGGCTAGCTGAGGGGCCGGAGTTTCGCTCACTCTGATTGCCGCACTGGCCCAACTGTAGGGTGATGATTTCCCTCGGCATCGCTCCTCAGGCACCGGCGTTGCAGCCGCTCCCGCCCGCAACTCCGCCGCACGCCAGCCCGCTCGCCGCAAGACGCAGGCGCGAAAAAACAAGCTCCACCCACGAACTTCATCCACTCCAATGAGAACCGAGTTCTGGCAATGAATGGCATGTCTTTAAGCCCTGGCCTTCATTCATGCAGATTGCGCGTGCGCGGCTCCTGATCGGGCTCTGAGCCGACAGATCAGGTTCCGCGCCTCAACGCTGGCGGGGTACTTTGACTCGGCGTCCTCCCTCCCCTGTGGGTAGACGCCCGCTTGGGCCTGCGCGCAAGCGCGCTGTGGTGCGAAGCGGCCTCCCACGCCGAATCGCGCATCTGCGCAGTTGCTGTTATTGTGACTGTCGGGCCACGGCCCCGGATGTTGTGGCTGCCGGGGGGAGATGGCGGAGGCCGAAGGGGTGGCGGCGACCCCAGGCCCGGCTTCGGGGTCGACTTTCAGGAGCCGCCGAGATGTGTCAGGCTCCTGGGAGCGGGACCAGCAGGTTGAGGCGGCGCAGCGGGCCCTGGTCGAGGTGCTGGGGCCTTACGAGCCTCTACTGAGTCGGGTGCAGGCAGCCCTGGTGTGGGAGCGGCCAGCCAGGAGCGCCCTGTGGTGCCTGGGGCTGAACGCGGCTTTCTGGTGAGAGAACTGGACCCTTGGAAACCCTCCGAGTCCCGAATTCGTCGGTTCCTCTAGGGCTGTACTCGCCTGCCCTGTTTTCTTCGCTGCACTGGCTCCTTCCTGTACCTGCCTAATTTTGCCTCACCTCTTTCCACTCCATCCCGCCTGCAGGCTTGGGCACCCCAGTTCTTCCCAGGGCCGTCCACCCGTCTTCTCTGCCTTACCGGTGCCCGTACCTCCGCCGTGCACATCTGGCGGGAGCTTCTGGTAACATCTTGAGCCGCTCAAGAGTGAGCTAGGGCGCCTCTTTTGAGCCCGGGAAAGCTGCGTCCCTTTAAAGCCATCGCTTCCTTTCTCTTGTCTGCTCAAGTGCAAGTTCTAGATTGTTTCCAGAGGTTTTAGTAGTTATTGTTGGAGTACAGGCGTGAAGTCTTGCAAAGGTATCCATAGGTGTGATTTTAAAACAAGCTTGAGCGAGTCGCATGAATTAGCATGTTGTATATCTAGGAAGGAAGTTTATGAAGTCTGAGCGTCAGTGTGAGCCCCCAAAGCTGAAAATTGAAAGAAAAGTACAAGCTTTTAAAGAACAGTTAGGAAATGACGGAGATTTCACCCGTTTCAAAGCCACCTGTGATTGTAACTCCTCCCTGTTCCAAGGAATTAGAGAGGCATCCTTAGCCATTGTTTATAGGCAAAGAAATTGAGGATGTCTAATAGTGTGTGTGTGTTCCCGAGCTGGAAAAGTGGCACTATAAATATGCTTTATCTGTGTGTGTCATGCTCTGTGAAAACGGAACTGCTACTTCTCTCAGTTATCATCACCTAAAGCGGACCTAGGACTTCATAGGAGCTAGCAACCATAGTTTTGGATTTATTCGTAATGGAAGAGGTTCCAAGGGAACTGACTTCTAGGGGGCCTTCTGCAGCTGAATGGATTAAGACTGTTCTGGATAAGCCTGAAACAAAATATGTGTGTTTTTTAAATGTGTTTTTGCTAAAAATAGCTTCCCCTTAAAATTGATTTTAAAATCAAAACATTATCCTTTATCTAAAAGATTTTCAGTGAGCTGAAGCAGAACAAATAATTCCAAGTTCATTGACCTGAAGACAGTGTTCAGCTATTAAGCTAATCCTCTCCCAGTTTGAAAGAGACCCAGTTAAATGTGTCACAGTAGTCTCTGGCATTTGTGGCTTCCAGAGCCATTAGCATACTCGATGGTAAACTTTTCCTACTACTTCATTTATTCTTGGTAGTGCTTTTTCCCTTTTTTTTTTTTTAGACAGAGTTTCGCTCTTATTGCCCAGGCTGGAGTGCAATGGCGCGATCTCGGCTCACTGCAACCTCCGCCTCCAGGATTCAAGCATTTCTCCTGCCTCAGCCCCCCAAGTAGCTGGGATTATAG
>NW_012106252.1:636692-637659 GCF_000951045.1 Mandrillus leucophaeus
TTTTGAGACAAGGTCTTGCTCTATCACCCAGGCTGGGGTGCAGTGGTATGATCTCGGCTCATTGCAACTTCCACATCTGGGCTCAAGCAATCCTCCCACCTCAGCCTCCACAGTAGCTGGGCAGAGGTGCACATCACCATGCTTGGCTAATTTTTAAAATGTTTTGTAGAGACAGGGTCTCACTATATTGTGCAGGCTGGTCTCGAACTCCTAGGCTCTGGTGATCCTCCCGCCTTGGCCTCCCAAAGTGCTGGGATTATAGGCATACACCACCGTGCCCAGCCAAGTGCTTCTTCCTTGACCCCTAGGTACTGATTCCCATTGCCCTCTGTAGAAATCTTCACTATAGCACCTCACTGAAGAGTGTTTCATCCAGTCAAAACATTTCCCACAGTGGTTTCGGTCTCTCTAGCAAGAAGGCTGGGCCTCATTAAACCAATTTGTATCAAAGTATGACTGCCTGATGAAAAAAGACACTTTATCAGGGTTTACTTATTTTTGTTTTGAGAAAGTTTCGCTCTTGTTGCCCAGGCTGGAGTGCAATGGCATGATCTCAGCTCACTGCAACCTCCCCCTCCCGGGTTCAAGCGATTCTCCTGCCTCAGCCTCCTGAGCAGCTGGGATTACAGGCATGCACCACCAATGCCTGGCTAATTTTTGTATTTTTTTTGTAGAGACAGAGTTTTGCCAGGTTGCCCAGGCTCATCTCAAACTCCTGAGTTCAAAGCAATCCGCCTGCGTCAGCCTCCCAATGTGCTGGGATTACAGGTGTGAGCCACTGCACTGTACCGGGCCTTAAATGGATTTTTAAACCAAAGATTTATTAATGCAAATGAATTGGTAGCATGTATGCTGTTCTTTTTGAGGAGGGGCTGCTTTTTTTTTTTTTTTTTGAGACAGAGTCTCCCTCTGTCGCCCAGGCTGAAGTGTAGTGGCGCCATCTGTGCTCACTGCAAGCTCCGCCTCC
>NW_012106252.1:638769-641443 GCF_000951045.1 Mandrillus leucophaeus
TTTTTTTTTTTTTTTTTTTGAGATGGAGTCTCCTCTGTCGCCCAGGCTGGAATGCAATGGCGTGATCTTGGCTCACTGCAATTTCCACCTCCTAGATTCAAGCGATTCTCCCACCCTAGCCTGCCGAGTAGCTGGGTTTACAGGCACCCGCCATCATGCCTAGCTAATTTTTGTATTTTTGTAGAGACGGAGTTTCACCATGTTGGCCAGGCTGGTCTTGAACTCCTGACCTCAGGTGATCCACCCACCTCGGTCTCCCAAAGTGCTGGGATTACAGGCATGAGCCACTGTTTCTGGCCGAGGATGTGACTCTTGAGACTAAAAGAACAGTTGGGTATGCCATTTCTGGAGAAGACTCCTACCTATGAAAGGTACAGATACTGTTAAGTCCCCAGAAACTTGAATAGTCTGGCATTGGAGTTCACAAAATTGTTTGGGGAAATGAGCTTCCTTGGTAGGTAATTAGAGATTTAAAATGAAATTTGGGCTTCACATTCTAGTAGTATCATATTGAGTATGAGGGCTGACATTTCACTTAGGAATGTCGAAGAGTGTTCAGTTAACAAACATTTTAAATGTTTAAGAAAGGGAGGAGGATCATTAGCTCAAGTCAGAAAAATCAAATCTGAAATATTTAGTTTCTCTTTTATTATTTGTATTGAATAATGGGATAAAAATGGCATATCATTAACTGAGATTTTTGTGCATTTTGAGGTATTAGAAGATTGGATAGGAGTACAAAAAAAAATCAGAATTCAGGTAGGTAGCTCTTAATTTTCAGTGTTTTGTATACTCAGTCATATTTTGCTGTACCTGTGAATATGCCTTCTTACATCTTAAAAAAAAAAAAAAGATGGAGATAGATGTAGATACTTTGTCACTATAGTATTCCAAGGTTTTCACACTTTTTTTTTTTCAGATACCAGAGAATTTATGGTGGCCATATCAGAGATCTTCCAGCCTAGAGTACTTCTGGTCACTGATCTGTTATTATCTCTAGGATAATAATAGAAATGTCAGGCCGTTCCTTCCAATTGCTTGTGTTTTCATTAGCCTCAACCTCATCTGTGAATGAGTGATTTGGGGGAAGAATATGAGAGTCAGCAAGCATGTATCCTGACAGGATCAGAAAAGAACAGGTTTGGGTAACTTTTTGGTTTGACTCGTACTCTGAGATCAGAGGAGGGTAAATGAACCCTGGAAATGTGTGAACTCGAAGCTCCCTCTCCCACCTAACATGAAGACATAGTTCAAGGAGGCCTACATAACTGCTGAGCTCTTTCCCAGTTGTTTTTTTTTGTTTTTGTTTTTGTTTTGGTGGGGAAGGGGGGGTTGTGGGGGGGACAGGGTCTCGCTCTGTTGCCCAGGCTGGAGTGCAGTGGCACAATCATAGCTCGCTGTAGCCTCTACCTCCTGGGCTCCAGCAGTCCTCCTGCCTCAGTCTTCCAAGTAGCTGGGACTAGAGGCACATGCCACTGGGCCCAGCCTATTTAAAAAACTCTGTAGAGACACAATCTCAATGTGTTGCCCAGGCTGGTCTCAAAGTGCTCAGCTCTAACAGCCCTCCCGGCTTGGCCTCCTAAAGTGCTAGGATTATAGGCATGACCCACTGCACCTTGACTGCTTTGTGGTTTTTAACAATCTGTGAATCTACATAGTCTTTGAATTAGGGATATTGTTTTAGAGCAATCCACAAGCTGAGTCCCAAGTAGAGATATCTTGTTGGGATCTGCTTTTTGCAGTCACTAGTCTCAGTTAACCATACTCTATTTCTAGGAGGTTATTATAGAATTTGTTATTTCACAAATGAAATGTAAAAATTGTCTCCTTCCCCCCCCAAAAAAAATTTTTAAAAATGACTCAAAGAAGTGATTAAGGATATACAGCAATTCTGAGTTAGAAGGTTAGGATTTGAGTAAAAAATAATAGAAACAAGAAATGGAAGATGGGGGGCCCATTTAAGTAGAGATATTTGTTCTGTTATAAAAAAAAATCTACACATCAGATTTCTAATGAAATCTGTTGAGCAAATGTTCCTGATGATAGTCTTTGCAGGGTTCTTGTCTTCGTGAGCCAAGAAGACTCCCAAGGATGCCTTGGTTTACTTCGCCTCTCTTTGCCTTTAGTTTTTATCTGCCCTAATTGTAAGGTTGAGTGCTTTCTCTCCACTATTAGCAGCTAGCTGGTTTCATTTCTGTTTTTTTTTGCAAGCAACAACTGTCACTGCATGATATAGGTTGGGTTAATTTTTCCTTTGAATTTACTGGTGACTTGGGCTCATTAACCAGGCAGTCACAAGTGCTATACAGTAACAGGCTTTCTGTCCCTGTAGAATGGGATGCTTTGTTTTGAAGTGCCCTTGAGACAAGCTTAATCTGTAATAACAAAGGAACCTAGAAGTCGTGTCTTTGAAAATAGACATGTGGTCATTATTTATGATTATAGCAAACTTTAATTTGCTGGTACTAATAGTGAGGCTCCATGGTGTACTTAACCACAAAAGTCTCTGTTTGGTTCTGGAATTTCTCACGATGTTTCTGGACACCAGTTGCTATTCCAGGGATATTTTTTTATTATTTTTATTATTACTATTATTTTTGAGACAGAGTCTCGCTCTGTTGCCCAGGCTGGAGTGCAGTGGCGCAATCTCGGCTCACTGTAAGCTCTGCCTCCC
>NW_012106252.1:646193-646745 GCF_000951045.1 Mandrillus leucophaeus
ATCTTGGCTCACTGCAAGCTCCACCTCCCAGGTTCATGCCATTCTCCTGCCTCAGCCTCCTGAGTAGCTGGGACTACAGAAACCTGCCCAGCTAACTTTTTTGTGTGTTTTTAGTAGAGACGGGGTTTCACCGTGTTAACCAGGATGGTCTCGATCTCCTGACCTTGTGATCTGTCCGTCTTGGCCTCCCAAAGTGCTGGGATTACAGGCGTGAGCCACCGTGCCAGGCCCCTGGACAGCCCTTCTAGCAGGTAGTTTGGTAACATATTTTAAGCCACTGAAGAAGCTTTTCCAGGGCTGGGGGAAATGGAGAAGGAATACTAATGGGTATGGGTTTCTTTTGGAGTGATGAAAATGTTCTAAAATTACATAATGCTATTAGTTGTACAGCGCTGTGATTTTTTTTTTTTCATCTCTGCTGCTGGCAGATGAATTGAAAGGGAATTTTATCGTATACAAACCATTATCTCAATAAAGCTATTTTCTTACTTTTTTTTTTTTTGAAACGGAGTCTCACTCCGTGGCCCAGACTGGAGTGCAGTGGTGTGATCT
>NW_012106252.1:646795-647411 GCF_000951045.1 Mandrillus leucophaeus
CTCCTGCCTCAGCCTCCCGAGTAGCTGGGACTACAGGCGCCTGCCACCTCACCTGGCTAGTTTTTTGTATTTTTTTAGTAGAGACCGGGTTTCACTGTCCTAGCCAGGATGGTTTCGATCTCCTGACCTCGTGATCTGCCTGTCTCAGCCTCCCAAAGTGAATTTTTTGTATTTTTTAGTAGAGATGGGGTTTCACCGTGTTAGCCAGGATGGTCTCGATCTCCTGACCTCGTGATCCGCAAGGAGGGGACCTTTCATCTGCCCCTTGTCCAAGAGAGGTTTCTGAAGCAGAATGTGAGGTTGAGGTCTGCACATAAGGAGCTGCTGTGACTGGGATATATCTAGATGTTACAGCTAGCTTTAATTTGCGGGCCTCTACCAGTGTTTACTTAAGCTTATGAATATGCTATGTTTAGAGGCTCACTTCATACTCCTTTTGTACTCTGGGTCTCTTAAAGCATTGCTGTGATTGGTTTTTTATCTTTGGCATTTCCTAGTAGCTTGTCTGCTGTGTATCCAGAACACAGTTACTCTTGTTACAGTCCCATCACATTTCAAGAAGGTGTGGGAGAGAGACAACAAAGTGAGGATATGACTTTTTTTTTTTTTTTTTTTT
>NW_012106252.1:651931-652749 GCF_000951045.1 Mandrillus leucophaeus
GCGCAATCTCGGCTCACTGTAAGCTCTGCCTCCCAGGTTCATGCCATTCTCCTGCCTCAGCCTCCCCAGCAGCTGGGACTACAGGTGCCTACCACCATGCCCAGCTAATTTTTTGTTTATTTATTTATTTATTTGCATTTTTAGTAGAGACAGGGTTTCACTGTGTTAGCCAGGATGGTCTCGATCTCCTGACCTCGTGATCAGCCTGCCTTGGCCTCCCAAAGTGCTGGGATTACAGGCGTGAGCCACCGTGCCCGGCCTATTCATTTAATTGGATTTTAGTCCCTGACAAAGTGGAGGGACAGTTCACAAAAGGGGGAAAAACAAATCAATGGATATATAAAATTTCACTCTCACAAATAATAAAATAATTCAAATATATGTAAATGGCAATTATTTACTAATTTCTATCTTAAGTTTTTTTTTTGGTGGGGGACAGGATCTCACTGTTGCCCAGGCTAGAGAGCAGTGGTGTGATCATGGCTCACTGCAACCTCAACCTCCTGGGCTCAAGCCATCCTCCCACCTCAGCCTCTCAGGTAGTGGGGACTACAGGTGTGTGTCACCACACCTGGCTAATTGTTTTGTATTTTTCATAGAGACAGGGTTTCACCATGTTGCCCAGGCTGGTCTTGAACTGGGCTCCAGCAGTTTACCCACCTTGGCCTCCCAAAGTGCTGGGATTACAGGTATGAGCCGCCACACCTGGCTTTAAGTATTTTTAATGATCATATTTAATTCTGGGGAAAATATGGAAAAATTATGGCTGATAGGAACATAAATTGGACAGCCTTTTTTTTTTTTTTTTTTTTTTTTTT
>NW_012106252.1:658179-686833 GCF_000951045.1 Mandrillus leucophaeus
ATGTCCTGACCTCATGATCCACCTGCTTCAGCCTCCCAAAGTGCTGGGATTACAGGCGTGAGCCACAGTCTTAGTTTATTTTTCATTTTATTTGAGATGGAGTCTTGCTCTGTTGCCCAGGCTGGAGTGCAATGGCATGATCTCAGCTCACTGCACCCTCCGCCTCCCGGGTTCAGGTGATTCTCCTGCCTCAGCCTCCCGAGTAGCTGGGATTACAGGCACTTGCCACCATGCCTAGCTAATTTTTGTATTTTTAGGTAGAGATGGGGTTTCACCATGTTGGCCAGGCTGGTCTTGAACTCCTGATGTCAAGTGATCTACCTGCTGCAGCCTCCCAAAGTGCTGGAATTACAGGCTTGAGCCACCATGCCTGGCCCATTCATTGTTTTTTTTGAGACAAGGTTTCACTGTTGTCACCCACGCTAGATTGCAGTGGTGTGATCATGACTCACCGTACCCTGGAACTCCTGAGCTCAAGCGATCATTCCACCTCATGGCTGGGACCGCAGGAGTTCATCACCACACCAGGCTAATTGTCTGTGTATTATGTGAAAAAGTTTTAAAACCATAGTGTTTTTATGTGTGAATTTTTAAATGAAGAGAATAGCCTGTTTTCACATTTTTAGACTACATATGTAGATAATGAATTATTTTTTAAATGTTTTATTATGGAAAGGTTAAAACATGTGTAAGTAAACAGAATAATATTGTGTGCCACCATGTACATACTATTATTTTTTTCAATTCATGGCCAATTTTGTGTCCTCCATACCCCAGTATGGAAGACACGTTTTTTTTTTTTTTTTTTTTTTTTTAGACGGAATCTGGCTCTGTCCCCCAAGCTGGAGTGCAGCGGCTGAATCTCAACTCACTGCAAGCTCCGCCTCCCGGGTTCACGCCATTCTCCTGCCTCAGCCTCCCGAGTAGCTGGGGCTATACGCCTGCCACCTTACCCGGCTAGTTTTTTGTATTTTTTTTAGTAGAGACGGGGTTTCACCGTGTTAGCCAGGATAGTCTCGATCTCCTGACCCAGTGATCCGCTCGTCTCAGCCTCCCAAAGTGCTGGGATTACAGGCTTGAGCCACCGCGCCCGGCCATGTGTGTCATATCATTTAATCTAGGTATTTCAGTATATTTTTCTGAAAAAGAGACTTCAAGAAACATCTGCCATCATTATCACATGCAAAAAATTAATGATTCTAGTCAGTGTTCACATTTCCAATTTTCTTACAAATGTCATAAATGATACTTCTTTTTTTCTTTTTTGAGACAGGGTCTTGCTCTGTCTCCCAAGCTAGAGTGCAATGGCACAATCAGAGCTCACTGCAACCTCAACCTTCTGGCTCTAGCAATCCTCCCACCTCAGCTTCCCAAGTAACTGGGACTACAAGCATGCACCACTACACCTAGCTAATGTTTTTCTTTTCAGTAGAGATGAGGTCTTGCTATGTTGCCCAAGCTGGTTTCAAACTCTTCAACTCAAGTGATCCTCCTGCCTCAGCCTCCCGAAGTATTGGGATTACAGGCTTTAGGTACCACACCTGGCCTGTTGTGTGTGGTTTCGGTTTTTGGTTTTTTTTTTAAACTTTTTTTTCCCCACAAACCAATTTGTTAGTGTTTAGGAGGCTTTTTCTGTTTTGCTTTTTTGTTTTTTGAGATAGGGTCTTGCCGTGTCACCCAGGCTGGAGTACAGTGGCACGATAACGGCTTGCTGCAACCTTAGTTTCCCGGACTCAAGCTATCATCCCACCTCAGCCTGCTGAGTAGCTGGGATTACAGGAGCCCGCCACTATGCCCAGCTAATTTTTGTATTTTTAGTAGAGATGGGATTTTGCCATGTTGGCCACGCTGGTCTTAAACTCCTGACCTCAGGTAATCCACCTGGTTTGTTTATTTTTGAGACGGAGTGTCGCTCTTGTTGCCCAGGCATGTGCCACCACACCTGGCTAATTTTTTTGTATTTTTAGTAGAGACAGGGTTTCACCATGTTGGCCAGGCTGGTCTGGAACTTTTGACCTCAGGTGATCCACTTGCCTTGGCTTCCCAAAGTGCTGGGATTACAAGCGTGAGCCACCATGCCTGTCCCTGTACTTTTTTTTTTTTTGATAAACATGAATTCATGTTAGTTGTATAATTTTTTTTTTGAGACGGAGCCTCGCTCTGTCACCCAGGCTGGAATGCAATGGCAGAATCTTAGCTCACCGTAACCTCCGCCTCCTGGGTTCAAGCGATTCTCCTGCCTCAGCCTCCCAAGCAGCTGGGATTACAGGCATACACCACCACGCCCGGCTAATTTTGTATTTTTAATAGACATGGGGTTTCTCCATGTTGGCTAGGCTGGTCTCGAACTCCCGATCTCAGGTGATCCACCCGCTTCGGCCTCCCAGGGTGCTGGGATTATAGGCATAAGCCACTGTGCCCAGTTGACAACCCTATTTCAATCTTTCCACACCACCACCTAAAGGATACTGTGACTATATATAAGATTAAAAAATAAAAGCAGCTTAACAGAAATAAGCCTCTAGAGTTGCCTCAGACCATTGATTTCTCTAAAGCCAGTGCATCATCCCAACAAACAAGCACATTTAACAAGGCCAAGAAGAAGGGCTCTAGGGTTTCTTGCTCCCCAGTGCTGCTGCTTCCCTTCCCCAGCAGCAGCACTTGGCATCGCTGTTTTCTGCAGAGTACTTGAAAGGGCTCTCTAGGGAGGCTTGCCAGACTGTCGGCAATTTCCCCTTCCCAGAGCACGATGACTAACACAAATAGAAACTAGGGTAGGGAAAGGATATTAAGCTCTCCTAAGAAGGTTGGTTTTCCAGAGGTGGCAATAAAAACAAACCAGTAAACATTAAAAAAAAAAAAAAAAAAAAGTTTCTCTAAGACCTGGACTATTTAAATAGCTTGTTACAGCCCTTACCTTCCGTTCTTGTAAGCTATGCTTCAACTCAATTCAACATACCTTTGAGTACCTGTTACATGCCAAGGCCTTGTGGTAAGAAGCCCAGTTACAGAAAAAAGTAAGACACAAACTTTACTCTCAAGTAAATTCATGTGTGTTTGTGTTCACGATGTAACATGACAGGTAATAATAACAAACAGGAAGATATCTAAGCTGTGATTTGCAAGATAAATGGTAAGAAAATGGGGCCGAAAGGTGTGGTAAGAGAGAGAAGACATTCAGATAGGGAGAACACCAATCTAATAAGATACTTAAGGAATTGCAAGTAATTTGATAAAACTGAAATATAAAAAACAAAGGGAGGGAATCAGTGTGGGGAGAGAGGCAGAAGCCAGATCATGAAGGCCCTTTTATGGCAGGAGGTAGTGGGATTTCATCCTGCAGATGAAGATAAGCCAATAGTTTCATAAAGGGTATTATTTTCTGGGTCTTGAAGGCTAAAATTGTGAGCATCTTCCATAACAAGATTAATCCTTATCCATAAGTCAGTTTTAGTCCCAGATTTATCTTTTTTTGGAATAAGCCATAATAAGAACTTCAGAGAAAGAAGAGTTTTTTTGTGTGGTATAAAATAACATTTCTTGACCAGGCACGGTGGCTCATGCCTGTAATCCCAGCACTTTGGGAGGCCAAGGTAGGCGGATCACGAGGTCAGGAGTTCAAGACTAGCCTGGCCAACATGGTGAAATCCCATCTCTACTAAAAATATACAAATTAACTGGGCGTCGTGTTGCATGCCTGTAATCCCGGCTACTTGGGAGGCTGAATCAAGAGAATTGATTGAACCCAGGAGGCAGAGGTTGCAGTGAGCCAAGGTCACACCACTACACTCCAGCCTGGGTGACAGAGTGAGACTCTGTCTCAAAAAAACAACAACAACAAAAAAATTATACAAGTAACGTGAATTCACATTTATTGAAAAAAAAAGTAGAGGACCAGGCACAATGGCTCACACCTGTAATCCCAACACTTTGGGAGGCCAAGACGGGTGGATCGCCTGAGGTCAGGAGTTTGAGACCAGCCTGGCCAACATGGTGAAACCGTGTCTCTACTAAAAATACAAAAAAATTCGCCAGGCATGGTGTCACATGCCTGTAATCCCAGTTACTTGGGAGGTTGAGGCAGGAGAATCACTTGAACCTGGGAGGCAGAGGTTGTAGTGAGCTGAGATAGTGCCACTGCACTACAGCCTATGTCACAAGAGCAAGACTGTCTGAAGGGGAAGAAAAAAAAAGGGCCAGGGGTGCAATGGCTCATGCCTGTAATCCCAACACTTTGGGAGGCCAAGGTAGGATCACGAGGTTAGGGAGTTCGAGACCAGCCTAGCCAATATATTGTCTCAAAAAATTCCATCTCCAAAAAAAAGTACAAAAGGCCAGGTGCAGTGGCTCACGCCTGTAATCCAGCTCTTTGGGAGGCTGAGGCGGGCGAATCACAAGGTCAAGAGATCAAGACCATCCTGGCCGACGTGGTGAAACCCATCTCTACTAAAAAAAAATTAGCTGGGCATGGTGGTGTGTGCCTGTAGTCCCAGCTGCTCGGGAGACTGAGGCAGGAGAATCGCTTGAAACCAAAAGGTGGAGGTTGCAGTGAGCCGAGATCGTGCCACTGCACTCCAGCCTGGGCAACAAGAGCAAAACTCCATCTCCAAAAAAAAAAAAAAAAAAAGGTACAAGAATATCTAGAGACAAAATGTGAAGTTCCTCAGCCAATCCCCTGTGTATGTATGTATATTCAAGTGTACAGCCGGATAAATTTATTTATTTATTTATTTTGAGACGGAGTCTTGCTCTGTCGCCCGGGCTGGAGTGCAGTGGCGCAATCTCAGCTCACTGCAGGCTCCGCCTCCCGGGTTCATGCCATTCTCCTGCCTCAGCCTCCCGTGTAGCTGAGACTACAGGCGCCCGCCACCAGGCCCAGCTAATTTTTTTATTGTTTGTAGCTTTAGTAGAGACAGGATTTCACCGTGTTAGCCAGGATGTTCTTGATCTCCTGACCTCGTGATCCACCCGCCTCGGCCTCTCAAAGTGCTGGGATTACAGGCGTGAACCACCGCGCCTGGCCTTTTGTTTTGAAATGGAGTCTTGCTTTGTCTCCCAGCCTGGAGTGCAGTGGCGCGATCTCGGCTCCCTGCAACCTCCGCCTTCCATGTTCAAGTGATTCTTCTGCCTCAGCCTCCCGAGTAGCTGGGACTACAGGCACGCCACTGCACCAGGGTAATTTTTGTATTTTTAGTAGAGACAGGGTTTTGCCATGTTGTGCAGGCTGGTCTCGAATTCCTAATCTCAGGTGATCTGCCCACCTTGGCCTCCCAAAGGGCTGGAATTACAGGCTTCAGCCACCATGCCTAGTCTTTTCAGAATACTATGAAATGCTATTTATATTCTGTTCTAATATATACATGATTTTCATCCAATATTTGTGTTTTTGAGACAGGAATCTCACTCTGTTACTCAGGCTGGAGTGCAGTGGCGCCATCTCCGCTCACTGCAACCTCTGCCTCCCAGGCTAGGGATTCTTGTGCCTCAGTGCCCCAAGTAACTGGGACTGCAAGCGCACTACCATGCTCAGCTCATTTTTTGTATTTTTTTTTAGAGATGGTGTTTCGCCATGTTGCTGAGGCTTGTCTCGAACTCCTGAGCTCAAGCAATCTGGCTGCCTCAGCCTCCCAAAGTGCTGGTATTACAGGCATGAGCCACCGCACCTGGCCAGGGCTCTACAGTTCATGTTCACATCACGTGTTACGTAGGGGGAAAAAAGGGAAAAAATGAAGACCCAGAGTGTAACATTTATGCTATCTGTACTAATCTGTGTTTCTGAATTTCCTCATTTAATATTAAACCAAAATGTATCTGAAAAAAATAACTACCTTAACATCTAAAAGAAAAAATTCCTTAGTATCATTAGATGTGTTTTCAATGTTAGATTTCTCAGACTGTTCAAACTTTTTTTATGGTTGATTCCTTCAAATAAGAACTAGCTTTTCCTTTATCTTACTGATGTGATGCCTTACACTTATTGATTTTTTTGTATGTTAAACCGCCCTTACAGTCTTGGGATAAATCTCATTTGGTCATGGTGTATAATACTTTTAACATGCTGCTGAATTTAACTTGCTAGTATTTTATTGAAGATTTTTACATCTATATTCATAAGGAATATTGGTCTACAGTTTTATGGTGTCTTTGGTATCAGGATAATGCTGGCCTCACAAAATAAATCAAGAAGTGCTTCCTTTTTTGTTTTTTTGGAAGAGTTTGAGAAGCATTTGTGTTAATTCTGGAGAACTCGCTTTTATTTATTATTTATTTATTTATTTATTTTGAGACCGAGTCTCACTCTGTTGCCCAGCTTGGAGTGCAGTGGTGTGATCTTGGCTCACTGCAACCTCTGCCTCCTGGGTTCAAGCAGTTCTTATGCTTCAGCCACCCAGGTAGTTGGGATTACAGGCATGCCTCAGCCTCCCAGGTAGCTGAGATTACAGGCGCACATCACCACACCTGGCTGATTTTTGTATTTTTAGTAGATACGGAGTTTCACCATGTTGGCAGGCTGGCCTCAAGCTCCCGAACTCAGGTGATCCACCTGTCTCAGCCTCCCAAAGTGCTGGGATTACAGGCTTGAGCCACTGTGCCTGGCCAGAACCTGCTTTTAAATATAGCTTTCATGCCAACTTTCTATGTGACCTTAATCAAATATTTTTCAGGCCTCAGTTCCTTTATCTGTAAAAAGATATGTAATTGAATTAAATGCTCTTGAGTGCCTCTCTATCAGTTTGTTGCCCTACACTAGGGTCTAATTTGATAGAAAGATGTTGGCTTTCATTATAACAACTTGTTATCAAGGATGAATTTCTCCGTGAAATTAATAGAGGTACAGACTGGAAAGCTGAAGGAGCTTTAAGAAGTTATTTGATTTAGTCTTCTGTCTTTACAGCAGCAAATTATCCTCTCTGCCCCATAGGTACAGTAGTTAAGGTCCAGAAGGTTTAAATGATTTACCCAAAGTATATAACTAGTTAAGTGTCAGAACAAAAAAAGCTAGACCTCAGGTCTGTTTACCACAGAGCCCATAGTACACACGTGGCCTTTTCTGAAATTAGCTTAACTAGATAAATGATCTTTCTTCTGTTTTTCTTCCTCTGTAGGTTCTTTGCCCTGACATCCCTTCGTCTTGTGTTTTTACTTGCATTTGGCTTGATGATCATTGTGTGTATTGATCAATGGAAGAACAAAATCTGGCCTGAAATAAAAGGTGAGTTTGGTAGCATTTAGAACAGTCTGAACTGAAGATGGCCTTTCCTATAATTTGTACCTTTAGTATTAGGGGTTTATGAGGAGGTGTATGGAGCTGGGGACTGTCTTTCAAAGTCTGAATCATTTGCTTTAGGAGGCACTTGAAGGACTTGTGCCCCAATTATGGTTCCTTGGAGCTGGGTTCTGCTCTTCCCATTGTTACGAAGCACAGGTAGTCTGTACTCACCACCTGACATATTTTTGCCAACATAATGGCCTGAGGAATAAGTAGTCCTCAAATTAAAAATAATAATTATCATTATTGGACACTGTATCTTTATTGAGGCAGTACTAATTTACTTCTCAGGAATTTCTTTTAAATTGCTCATTTGCAAAACACTAGGATAGCCAATTGTGACTTATAGAAAGTACCATGATGGCCGGGCGCAGTGGCTCACGCCTGTAATCCCTGTACTTTGGGAGGCCCAGGCGGGTGGATCACCTGAGGTCAGGAGTTTGAGCCCAGCCTGGCCAACATGATGAAACCCTGTCTCTAATAAAAATAGAAAAAATTAGCTGAGTGTGGTGGCGCAGACTTGTAATCCTAGCTACTCAGGAAGCTGAGGCAGGAGAATAGCTTGAACCCGGGAGGCGGAGGTTGCAGTGAGCCAAGATCATGCCACTGCACTCAGCCATGGCGACAAGAGCAAAATTCAGTCTCAAAAAAGACAGAGAGAGAGAGTGAGAGAGAGAACCATGACATGTAGTGTTTTTAAAAAGCTAATACATATATAAACATGAAAAATTAAGTGACAGTTATAGACCAGTATGACAGATTTCACAGGGCAGTATGTAATTGGTATACTTGTCATATATTTTGTCCCTAGCTTGAGAGTGGAACAAAGCAAAAGATTTGAACAGATCGAGAAAAAAGTGTTTCTAGAGAGTCCAGTGACTTGATTAGTCTGAGGAATCAGAAGTTGCAAAGCATTTCCTGACATCAGAGAATTGATCATATGGCCAGGATAAAGGTTCATTAAAGGGAGTGCTAGGAAATAAAACTGAAAGTATGTTGGGATTAGGTTTTTTGTTTGTTTCGTTTCTTTTCTTTTTTTTGAGACGGAGTCTCGCTCTGTTGGCCAGGCTGGGGTGCAGTGGCATGATCTCGGCTCACTGCAACCTCTGCCTCCCAGGTTCAAGCAGTCCTCCTGCCTCAGCCCCACCAGTAGCTGGGATTACAGGCATGTGCCACCTTGCCTGGCTAATTTTTGTATTTTTGGTAGAGACGGGGTTTCACCATGTTGGCCAGGCTGGTCTCGAACTTCTGACCTCAAGTGATCCACCCACCTCGGCCTCCCAAAGTGCTAGGATTACAGGCGCGAGGCACTGCGCCTGGCCCATTCTTTTTTTTGAGACAGAGTCTTGGTCTGTCACCCAGGCTGGAATGCAGTGGCACAATCATGGCTCACTGTAGCCTCAACCTCCTGGGCTCAAGCAATTCTCCCACCTTAGCCACCTGAGCAGCTGGGACTATAGGCACTTGCCACCATGTCCAGCTAATTTTTGTATTTTTTCTATAGACGGGGTTTTGCCATGTTGTCCAGGCTGGTTGCAAACTCCTGGACTCAAGTGATTCACTCACCTCAGCCTCCCAAAGTGCTGGATTACAGGTGTGAGCTACCGCACCCAACCGACTTTTTTATTTATCTTTTTTGGTTTATTTATTTATTTATTTTTTATTTTTGAGACAGAGTTTTGCTCTTGTTGCCTGGGCTGGAATGCAATGGCACAATCTCGGCTTACCACAACCTCCACTTCCTGGGTTCAAGCGATTCTCCTGCCTCAGCCTCCCAAGTAGCTGGGATTACAGGCATGCACCACCACGCCCAGCTAATTTTGTATTTTTAATAGAGTTGGGGTTTCTCCATGTTGGTCAGGCTGGTCTTGAACTCCCAACCTCAGATGATCCACCGTCCTCGACCTCCCAAAGTACTGGGATTACAGACATGAGCCACCGCGCCCAGCCCTATTCTTATTTTTTAACAAACTAGGTCTCACTGTGTTGTCCAGGTTTTGGAGTGCAGTGGTGTGATCATAGCTCACTGCAGCCTCAAATCCCTGGGCTTAAGTGATCCTCCCACCTCAGTCTCCCAATTAGCTGGGACTACAGGTGCATACCACCACACCCAGCTAAGTAAAAAAAAAAAAAAGTTTTTTTGAGAGAGTCTGGCTTTGTTGCACGGGCTGGAGTGCAGTGGCATGATATTGGCTCGCTGCAACCTCTGCCTCCCAGGTTCAGATGATTCTCCTGCCTCAGTCTCCTGATGACAGGTGTGCACCACTACGCCCAGCTAATTTTTCTGGTATTTTTGGTAGAAATGGGGTTTCGCCATGTTGGCCAGGCTGGTCTGGAACTGTTGACCTCAAGTGATCCACCTGCCTTGGCCTCCCAAAATGCTGGGATTACGGGCATGAGCCACCACGCCTGGCCAATAGTAAAGATTAATTAGTAGCATTTTTAGGACCACATGGAAGGAGGAAAAGTGGAACAGGATGACCTGTTAGGAGACTGTGGCAGTGTCTTCGTGAGAAGTAGTCAGAGAGGCCTCAGTGATTACAAATGATGGATGGTTTGGATCGCTGTGAGGAAGGAAGATACATCAAAACATAAATAGCTGGGGCCAGGTGCAGTGGATCATGCCTGTGATCTGAGCACTTTGGGAGGCCGAGGCAGGAGAATTGCTTGGGCCCAGGAGTTTGAGACCTGCCTGGTCAACATGGCGAAACCTTGTCTCTACAAAAAATTAAAAAATTAGCCAGGCATGGTGGCATGCACCTGTAGTCCCCAACTACTTGGGAGGCTGAAGTGGGAAGATCCCTTGAGCCCTGGTGGTTGAGGCTGCAGTGAGCCATGATTGCACCGCTGTACTCCAGCCTAGATAATAGGGCAACACCTGTCTCAAAAAATAATAATTATTATATATGTATAATAAAAGACATAAATGGATGGGGGTTAAAGCTAAGAGAGTGGCGGAATGGCATTACAGTTAGCAGATAAAGGCAAAGGCAGACACAAAAGTTGGTTTGAAGGGGTGAGAGAGGAAAACTGATGTAGATTTTATGTTAATTTTGAAGTGTTGGCAAGATATTCAAACCAGAGTATACAGGTTTTAAATACATGCCCATCATATTTTATAGAGACTTCAAGGAATTGTGTAGTTCATCTGCCTATCTAATGGCTGGTGAATATCAAAAGACTTACACATTATTCAGGTAGATAATGGGTCTCCCTCCCTTTTTTTTTTTTTTGGTTAAAGACAGGTTCTCACTATGTTGCCCAGGATGGACTTGAACTCCTGGGCTCAAGTGATCCTCCTGCCTCAGCCCCCCAAGGAGGCAGAACTATAAGTGAGCATCACTATACCCAGCTCTGGGTCTCTTTTTAAAGAGAACAGGCAGGCTGGGTGTGGTGGCTCACACCTGTAACGCCCGCACTTTTGGGAGGCTGTGGTGGGTGGATCACCTGAAGTCAGGGGTTCAAGACCAGCCTGGCCAACATGGCAAAAACCCGTCTCTACTAAAAACACAAAAATTAGCTGGGCATGGTGGTGGGCGCCTGTAATCCCAGCTACTTGGGAGGCTGAGGCAGGAGAATCGCTTGAACCCTGGAGGCGGAGGTTGCAGTGAGCCAGGATCGTGCCACTGTACTCCAGCCTGGGCGACAGAGTGAGACTCTGTCTCAAAAAAATAAAATAAAGAGAACAGGTATTTTTCAGCTGGGTGCGGTAGCTCACGCCTGTGATCACAGCACTTTGGGAGGTAGAGGAGTTCGAGAGCAGCCTGGCCAACATGGTGAAACGCCATCTCTACTGAAAATACAAAAATTAGCCAGGTGTGGTGGCGTGCACCTGTAGTCCCGGTTACTCAGGAGGCTGAGTGAGCTGAGATCACGCCACTGCACTCCAGCCTGGGCTACAGAGCAAGACCCTGTCTCAAAAAAAAAAAAAAAAAAAACACACGGTGAATCCCCGTCTCTACTAAAAATACAAAAAATTAGATGGGCGTTGTGGCGGGCACCTGTAGTCCCAGCTACTCAGGAGGCTGAGGCAGGAGAATGGCGTGAATCTGGGAGGTGGAGCTTGCAGTGAGCCGAGATCACGCCACTGCACTCCAGACTGGGTGACAGACCAAGAGTCTGTCTCAAAAAAGATAAAAAAATAACAGGCAGATTTCAAGGGTTGGAGTTGTTACAACGTACCTTGTGTAGCCTGGCACAGATTGATGTGTATGGGCATCCCAGACACACTCAAGGGGTGAGATGGACCATTTTTCTTGTACACCTTGGCTTTCAGCTGAGGTCATTAGAAGGGGGCTTAAATAGTCCATTTGGACCTCCCTTCCTTCCCCTCGAAAAATGAGTAGGCGTAAGTGATTATTCCCTTGTCTGCAGCTCCCTAACTCTGGCAGTATAACACAGTGTCTCCTTTTTTATCAGCTATTACTGTTTTCTTTTCCCCAACCTATTAAAACTTGAGCTGTCAGACCAACAGCCTAACATTGTCATGTTTAGTTTTCCCTACCAACTAATGCTGGTGTTTGTTTTAATATTGTAGTGCCAAGACCCGACGCATTAGACAATGAGAGGTATGGAACACTAATTAAATCCCTTTTTGTTGCTCTGATTCATTCTCTTGTAATATTCTGGTTACATGTTGTTAACCCCATGTTTTGGACACACAGTGTAAGCTGAGAACCTAGGCTGTTCCAAATGATCATTTTAACACATCCTAAACTTCAGGCAGCAATATGTTGAGATGCCTGTGTCCTCTGATCTTTACAAGAGAAGTTTCTGAAAAAGAAGCATTACAGTGCCCCATAACGTGACATGCCAGGGAGTCAGCTGCATTGTTCAGTCCCAGTGAGAAAACTTAAAGGCAGCTAACTTCATTTGTCTCCTGGCTTTTATACCAGGTCATTTAGTGTTTTCTGTGACCTCTGGCTATTTAAAGTTCCCGGTCAGAAAACACATTGGTTCCTGGCATCAGCAAGTCAAAGCCAAAGATTCCTCTTGTGTCTTACAGCTCCTGCTTTCATTTCTCAGTTCATCCACTCCATTTGTTTGATCCAAGGAATTTTCTCTGCTATAGTTTATTTTGGTTTTGCTTTATTTATTTTCTCTCTGAAGGGCACATCCACCATTTCCTCCCCCTTAGCAGCAGTGGTATCAGTCAGACTGTGCTCACTTTTATCCCTGGATTGCAATCACAGGGAATTGGAATGGTCTGAGTGCAAGGAAGAAGATGTTTCTAAGCACAAAGGGCCTTGGAGCTGGGGGCAGGTTTACACACGTGGATTGGGCTGCTTGCTCATAGGGTGGAGTTGTCAGAACAAGTCTGTCCTCCTTGTACCTAAATTCAGGTTTCAACCTGGTGAGCCAAGAAGAAAGCCATGCTTCACCTCCAAAGCACCTGGGCCTAGTCACTCCCCAAACCCCATTTAAACCCGGAAGCACTGGCTGCCTGCACAGCAAGATGGGGGGACCCTCAACACCCTCCTTTCACAGCTCCCCCTTCTCTCTCCCATAGCTGGGGCTTTGTGCACCCTCGGTTGCTCAGCGTGCCCGAGCTCTGCCACCATGTAGCTGAAGTCTGGGTTAGTGGGACCATTTTCATAAGGAATGTTTTGCTTTTCAAAAAGCAAAACCCAGGCAAGGTAAGACTCTTCCCTTTTTCACTTTCATCTCTGGCCTCTCAGTTCAGTTCATGCTAAACTGAAACAGCTCCTTTACTACATGTCTTCATTCAAGAAAGTAAAGACTATGATGTTTATAGAGACAAAAGGAAGCTATAGGAAAGGCCTTCTGATCAGCCATTAGGACTAAGACAGGAGCTTGGTGACTGCTCATTTGGTGTGGTTGCCACTTAGATGAGGCCATTTTCTTGCTTCAGGATGGGAAAGAAAGCTTTCTTGTGTGCATTCTGTGTCATATTAAGTATGTGATACGTTGTTGTGTTTTTTGGGTTTTGTGTGTGTGTTTCTGTTGACTTAAAAAACCACCACCAACGCTGCTTTCAGAGAGAATTTTTGGCTAAGTCCTATTCAAACAATTTCTTGGCAAGAAGGGTGCAGCCCTATGGGGTTAGCCATATAAAAAGTTTGAATAGAAGGGGACATGCTCCTTTTCTTCCCAAACAGAATCACCACTGGATGCAACAGTGGCTACACATCCATGCTTGACTTACAGAGTCTTTCAATCATATCTCTACCCTAACTCTCCACACCCACCCCAAACCCCTACAGTGTGGCAGAAACTTAATACTGTTTCTTGATTCCCCAGTTCTGCTTGCTGAGCTGTGGGATACTGACCTTTTTGGCTGTCTTGGGCCGCTATGTCCCTGGGCTTCTGCTCTCCTACTTCATGCGTAAGTATGGAATATACCTCCCCTATGAACTGTGCCCTGCTCATAGCTTTCCAACTATGGCTAACTCTAGGTCTGAGGAGAGGACATTTATATTTCAGTTCTCTAGGATATGACCTTTGCATTTTTTCATGACCTGTTTAGTGTCGTCATGAAAATATCCTTCTTACCTTTAGCAGGCTCTCCACATACAAAGTTCATTTCTTACCAAGTCAGAAATTGAAGGTAGGTCGGGTGCGGTGGCTCGCGCCTGTAATCCCAGCACTTTGGGAGACCGAGGCGGGCAGATCACGATGTCAGGAGATCGAGACCATCCTGGCTAACACGGTGAAACCCTGTGTCTACTAAAAATACAAAAAAAAAAAAAATTAGCTGGGTGTGGTGGTGGGCACCTGTAGTCCCAGCTACTCAGGAGGCTGAGGCAGGAGAATGGCGTGAACCCGGGAGGCAGAGCTTGCAGTGAACCGAGATCACGCCACTGCACTCCAGCCTGGGCGACAGAGTGAGACTCCGTCTCAGAAAAAACAAAAAATTGATGAGGGTTCACTAACATGTATTGTATTACCAATTATAAAGGACTGCCTGTCCCTATTTTAGGAGAGAATTTTTAGAGCCAGGGTATTGTCAGCAGAACATAACTCTTAGGGATTTCTCTACTAGGTTCTATTTATGCCAGAGTACTTTTTTCCCACTTGGAGCATAGTTTTGTAAATTTAGTTACTTCCTGTTGGCATGTACTCAGCTTGCTTGGGGCTGGAAGAACTAAGTACTTACGCCTGTGGCTTTTGTATATCAAAACCTCCCATGATTTGTTGTGTAATTTTTAGGCATTGTTACCATTTATGGCTCAGTGACACCCATTGCCAGGTTCTGCTCTTGGCCTGTCAGCAGCATACTATGCTGTGCATAGCCCCGCACTAGGCTCTGTGGGTAGATATAGAAGTCCCTGCCCTCAAAAACTTCATGCGTAGGGGACACTGGTGAAGATGACCGGCAGACTTGGGCAGATCTGTTCCACACTTTGTGTCCAAGCCCTAAGGACCAATAGCAGCGCTACAGTTAGAAATGTTTTTTGCAGCCCTTTCTCCATTTTGTCACTGTTTCCCATGCCTCCTCACAGTTGTCACTGTCATGATGTGGCCCCTTGCTGTGTACCACCGACTGTGGGATCGAGCATATGTGCGGCTGAAGCCAGCTCTGCAGCGGCTGGACTTCAGTGTCCGTGGCTACATGATGTCCAAGCAGAGAGAGAGACAATGTAAGTGTCATGGTGTCATTCTTTCCACTTAGGCAATTTGGGGCAAGAAGGAGAAGCCCATAGGTCTGACATACTGCGTGGGTCCTCAAAAGTGGAAGTTGGGGGTAGTTGGTAGGGGTGAGGATTGGTAGGTAAAAATGATATTCTGCTCTAGGGAAACCTATGCAGGCTTGCCAGTTTTTATCATTTGGAATCCTAGGCTCCTGTTTTAAACCTATCTGATAAAAGCTCTTTCAAGTTGAATAAAAGCTAGACAGTGAAGATAAATTCCTAGTATTTGTGCTTTTTTTTTTTTTGAGACAGGGTCTCATTCTGTTGTCCAGGGTGGAGTGCAGTGGCATGATCATGGCTCACTGCAGCCTTGACCTCCCAGGCTCAAGTGATCCTTCTACCTCAGCCCCGCCAAACCCTTCAGTAGCTGGGACTCCAGGCATGTATCACCACATCTGGCTGATTTTTATATTTTTTTGTAGAGATGGGTTCTCGTTATGTTGCCCAGGCTGATCCTGAACTCCTGGGCTCAAGTGATCCTCCTGCCTGGGCGTTCCAAAGTGTTGGGATTACAGATGTGAGCCACCACGCTCAGCCCAGAGCAGATCCTTTCAACTCCTAAGCCTGGTCTCTTTTCACTACTGAAAGCTGCCTCCCAAAGGTGATTAAAAACTGCTACCTCAGAGGTTGTAAGTGTACCAGCCTGAGATCTATGCAACACATTAATGATGGTAGTACAGACTTTTCCCTCCCTTGTGTGGTCTTGTCAGGTTTTGTGTTTTATGGAATCCTGGCCTTCAAAGAGCCCTACACTTGGTCACCAAGGCCCAAGTCCCTTTGGGGCAGCCAGTTGAATAATACCAGTCCTCAGAAGTCTGATTTAACAAGGTGTGCATCTCCTTTTGCCCTCTCTCTGATCGTGTCCACTTAACACCTTGACATTAGGTCTGCCTTTAGCCATCCAAAGAGTTGTTGACAAAGCCTGGTATTTGATCATCTGACCAGAATAGAAATGTGTGCCAGGCCGGGTGCAGTGGTTCACGCTTGTAATCCCAGCACTTTGGGAGGCTGAGGTAGGCGGATCACCTGAGGTCAGGAGTTCAAGACCGGCTTTACCAATATGATGAAACCCCGTCTCTACTAAAAATGTAAATATTAGTTGGGTGTGGTGGTGAGCACCTGTAATCTCAGCTACCCAGGAGGCTGAGACAGGAGAATCGCTTGAACCCAAGAGGCAGAGGTTGCAATGAGCTGAGATCGCGCCATTGCACTCTAGCCTGGGCAACAAGAGCAAAACTCCATCTCAAAAAAAAAAAAAAAAACTGTGTAGGGCCTGGTGGAGAGGATGTTGGAAGCTGAGATATTTTCTGCTATGTTATCAACTCACCTTGCCATTTAGGTTCAGCAGCTCAGCCTTCTGTTGTTATTATATAGGCTTAGAGCCAGATTCAGAGAGGCTCTTTGTTTTATTTTCTGATTTTATGCCTTTAAAGTCCAAAGGGGTTTTTACGCTGGTGGGAAGGTATCAAGCAAGGCTTTGTGCTCTTCCCACACAGTACGCCGCAGAGCTCTCCACCCAGAACGAGCCATGGACAACCACAGTGACAGCGAAGAGGAGCTTGCTGCCTTCTGTCCTCAGGTATCTTGAGTGTGGGAGCTGCTTCACTGTCCAGTTTTCTTTAGCTCCCTTTCAACCATCTGACAGCTCACATTTAGGCCATAGCCAGGTTTGAGGCCTTGGACTCCCCTTGATCCCAAGACCAGTAACAAGGAGAGAAGTGAGACTTTGTTCCTAGATCTTAATTTTTTTTTAAAATCATATCATTCCTCTAATCAACCTAGATCTCAATTACAGCCTGATGCCCAGCACCACTCTTCCATATCTCTTTTTACCCTGTCATTATGGAAGAACTTCTGGAGTTAGTATGATCATCTTTTAAACAGTCCATTTCACCCTTGGGTCTGTGCAGTATGTGTATCCTCCTGCCACTTTGAAAAGTTATCTCTGGATCAGTTATTCGCCTTAAAGTAAGTAGGTAATTGACTCCCCCAGGACTGCTTTTCTTCCTGTGCTTAAGAGGTTATAAATGAGTGTTTTCTTTGGGAGAGCAGCCTAAAAGGGGTCAAGATTTTGAAGTTACCATCTATCCCTGGTTACATTGATGGCCTTCAGATAACTAATGCTAGCTGATTAGTAAAGCTGTACCTGGGGACTACACCTGGTTCCTGATGGCATTATCTCAGGTTTGTTGGTCTTTTCTTTTCCTAAGCTGGACGATTCTACTGTTGCCAGGGAATTGGCCATCACAGACTCTGAGCACTCAGATGCTGAAGTCTCCTGTACAGACAATGGCACATTCAATCTTTCAAGGGGCCAAACACCTCTAACGGAAGGTTCTGAAGGTGAGGGGAGCCTTTGACCTCAGTTGATAATGGCTCTGACTGTTGCCTCTTAGCGTCCCTGAACAGAGGGGATACTGGTGCCTGCTCCTCTCCTGTTTTCTGAGCTATGGATCAGGTGGCAGAGCAGCCTGAGGGCTGTGGCTACAGCCAGGATGGCACTGCTGCCCTTCTCGAAGCCTTTAGTCCCTTAGTAGCCTCAGGCACTAGCCTCACAGGGGGCGTAGAAGAAGAGAGGGGGAATTGTGTGGCCCGTAGAGATCACAGCCATCTATAAGTGGAGGGGAAAGTTACACCAGTCCCATGGGTTTATTTCACCCTGAGAAAGCCAGGGTGGGAAAAATCTGGTCATGTGGGGATGCGGCACAGGAGGGTCAGGTAGGTGCCATGACTCAAGACACTTCTGTATTCTACCAGACCTAGATGGTCACAGTGATCCAGAGGAATCCTTTGCGAGAGACCTTCCAGACTTCCCTTCCATTAATGTGGATCCTGCTGGCCTGGATGATGAGGACGACACTAGCATTGGCATGCCCAGCTTGATGTACCGTTCCCCGCCAGGGGCTGAGGAGCCCCAGGCCCCACCTGCCAGCCGGGACGAGGCTGCGCTGCCAGAGCTCCTGCTTGGTGCTCTGCCTGTAGGATCCAACCTCACCAGCAACCTTGCCAGCCTGGTCTCCCAGAGTATGATTCAGCTGGCCTTGTCAGGGGCCTCCCAACCAGGCCCTTCTGGCGCACCTGCCCAGAGAGCAACAAGAGGCTTCCTCCGGTCCCCCAGTTCAGACCTGGACACTGATGCTGAGGGGGATGACTTTGAACTTCTGGACCAGTCGGAGCTGAATCAGCTGGACCCTGCCAGTTCTAGGAGCCACTGAGGCAGAGACTCCTTTTGGGAGTCACTGTGGTTTAGGTTTTTTTTCTCCCCATCCCACTTAAGGTGATGGGGCAAGAGAAGAACTCAGCTCCCCTCCCCTGAATTATATTTGTATGCTGCGTGGCCTGGCTGATGTTCAGAGGCCTGCTTAGAGAGGACACTCACTCCCCTCCCACCAGCTGGATGCCCATTTCTGAGCTCAGCCACTGAAGTGAGAGTGTGCTCCCCCAAGGGAGGCTTCTCTCCATCAGGATGGTACTTTGGAGTGAACAAAGTAGTCAGGGATATTGGTTCCCCTTTGAGGAGGTGCTGTTGTTTGCTTTTAGGTATGAGTGCTCAGGGGCCCTCATGGAAAGAGCCCATGCCTGCCTTCCTCCCTTCATCGCCTCCCTAGAGCCCCGAAAGTCAGGCAGCAGCTGGAGTAGTTACATTGTCATCATCTTTTTTTGGAGACAGTTTTGCTCTATTGCCCAGGCTGCAGTGCAGTGGTGTGATCTTGGCTTACTGCGACCTCTGGCTCCCAGGTTCAAGAGGTTCTCTTGCCTCAGCCTCCTGAGTAGTGGGATTACAGGTGCCCACCACTAAGCCCGGCTAATTTTTTTTGATAGTAGAAATAGGGTTTCACCATGTTGGCCAGGCTGGTCTCCAACTCCTGACCTCAAGTGATCCACCTGCCTTGGCCTCCCAAAGTGCTGGGATTAGTCATCTTCTCTTGTTAAACCAGGATTTGATTTCTTTCTTCTTTTTTTTTTGTTTTTTTGAGACAGAGTCTGGCTCTGTCGCCCAGGCTGGAGTGCAGTGGCATGATCTCGGCTCACTGTAACCTCCGCCTCCCGGGTCAAGCGATTCTCCTGCCTCAGCCTCCTCAGTAGCTGAGATTACAGGCATGCACCACCATGCCCGGCTAATTTTTTTTTTTGTTTTTAGTAGAGACAGGGTTTCACCATGTTGGCCAGGCTGGTCTAGAACTCCTGACCGCAAATGATCAGCCCACCTTAGCCACCCAAAGTGTTGGGATTATAGGTGTGAGCCACTGTGTCCAGCATGATTTTTTTTTTTTTTTTTTTTTAAAGTAAACTTGTCCTTTGGTTTTGCAGAACAGGCCTGCTCCCTCTCTAGCCCATCCTCATTTCTTGGGGCCTGAACCCCAGTGCTCCAAAGCATTGCTTGTGAAATTTAAGAAATGTGAATATGATGTGGGGATGGGCCTCTTCTACATTACCTTGGCCCAGGGGGATCAGCTGGCTGGGAGGATTAGTGAGCACCTCTGTATTTTGAGGTCTCACTGAGTCTTCTGGAGCTGTGTGGTTAATCTTTGGTTTCTGATAACCCCTGGGTCCATTTGGCCATCAGCCTCAGCAGTGAGCAAAGCAATACCGTACTCATTTCTACGTTCCTGTTCCTTCCTCTGCTCTTCCTTTGGAGAAGCAATAATTCCATGGGGGGATGATACAGTAGCACTTTACAAATGGCTCCATGTCATTCACCCCAGGGGCCATACATAATCTCTTGCACCACCTATTCTTTTTTCCTGTTCAGCTCCTTTACAGCTTTTATTCCTAACTTGGTGGGGCCTCCTTTAACGATGAGCCAATGGTAAGAATGTGGCTGTAGTCAGCAGAGACCCCTCTGAGGGGTATCTGTTCTGCAGCCCCCAGTGAAATCATGTGAGACAGAAACCTAAACATGGTAATTGATTCTAAACCTGTGCCAGTCTATAGCCTCTGCCTCCCCAATCAGAGCTCAAGCCAAACTCTCCTGTCCTCTTTCCTTCTGCATTAACCCTTTGCTGATCCTCAGGGGCCACTCCCCCAACACCCCTGTACTTGGGTGAGGGATGTTGGACAGAGCCTGTTTTCATGTACTGCAGGTGGGGGTGTGCTGACATGTTTGCTCTTGGTTGATGGAGAAGGTACAGAGGCCAGGGAGTGAAAATGGTTGACAGTAAGAAGGGGGAAGAGTTAGGTGTCTCATAGTCACAGTGGGGTGGTCAGGGGTAATGGCATCTCCCCACTTTAGGGTTCTCAAACAGACTTTGGACACTTCTCAAGTTCAGATGTTTTACAGGTGAGCTCTGATGTGGAAAGACAGGAGGTGTGGGGAAGGAGGGGGATTTCGTGTGTTTGCATGAGTGTGTGTTTCAGGCCTTGGGAGTTGGCAAGAGGGAGGGAAGGAAGGAGAGTAAAATCTTCGGAAGGTGTTTCTTGTATCTGGGGGAATCCTACTCTGAATCTCCGTAGTCTCCACTGTGAACTGAGGAGGGGAGGGGTGTGCTGGGGAATAAATCTTGTATGAGAACAATCTTTAAGAGACTGATGCTGAGTGGTGTCCTACCCTTGATAGGTCTTCTTTTGTAAATATGAGTTCTGATTAATTTGAAGTGATAGCCTTAAAAGAGGAAGCCCAGGTATGAGGGACCCACCAGCCCACCCCTATTTTTCCTTTGTGATGGCCAGAACATCACCATTGTATGAGGCTACTTTCCTTCCTGTGAGAGCCCCACCATCAGCATAACTGGCACTCTTGGCTAGTATTTAGCCTGTATTTCCTTCATTTCTAATTTTTTTTTTTGAGACGGAGTCTCCGTCTGTTGCCCAGGCTGGAGTGCAGTGGCAATCTCCTCTCACTGCAAGCTCCACCTCCTGGGTTCACGCCATTCTCCTGCCTCAGCCTCCCGAGTAGCTGGGACTACAGGCGCCTGCCACCACACCCGGCTAATTTTTTGTATTTTTAGTAGAGATGGGGTTTCACCATGTTAGCCAGGATGGTCTCGATCTCCTGACCTCGTGATGGGCCCAACTTGGCCTCCCAAAGTGATGGGATTACAGCCGTGAGCCACCGCGCTCGGCGACTTCATTTCTAATTCTTAATATTGTCTCCTAAACGTGCAGAGACAAGCACACGTTTTAAAGGTTAAGGAGGCTGTAGGTAGCAGAAGGCTTTAAAAAGTAGCACCTTGCTCCTCCACTGGATCGTTTGAGCTGAAGGGACAGCTGCTCTTTGGCTTTCAGCTGACCTCAGAAACTAGAAATACTTATTTCAGGCTCTGTCCCATTGGCCACTGTGGTCAGGGGTGGAAAGCACCTGCCAGGTGTTGCCCTGAGATTGACTGGGCTAACAAACTTTTCCACAAGCTTTGTGGTTGAACAGTGGCCCCCTCCTAACCCTATCTTTCCTTGGCGTCCAAACTACAGCAGGTGTCGAGTGCCCCCTGGGTGCGAAGCTCGGTATTAGGCAAATAAGGGTGGTTGCTCTCCAAGGCGCTTAGTTGTCCCCTTCCTACTTTTTTGTTCGAGACTGCGTCTCGCTCTGTCGCCAGGCTGCAGTGGCGTGCTAATGGTGGCTCACTGCAGCCTCGATCTCCGGGGCTCTGGTGACCGTCCCACCTCAGCCTCCAGAGTAGCAGGGACCACAGGAGCGCGCCACCACGCCTAACTTTTTGTACTTTATTTGCAGAGATGGGGTTTCACGTTGCCTAGGCTGGTCTCGAATTCGTGTGCTCAAACGATCCGCCCGCCTCAGTCTCCCAAAGTGATAGGATTACAGGCGTGACATGCCACAGTGCCCGACCAAGGCGCTTAGCTTTCACAACCACTTGTGTTGTTTTCACAACCACTTTCCTATCACTATCTACTGTTCCTATTTTACAAATGACAAAACTAACCGACAAAAGAGCGCTGGACCGTGGGATCAGGGCACGTCCCTGTGGGGTAACCTTGAGCTGGTCGCTTGCCCAGCGCGGCAGCTGATGTCTGAAGTGTCTTCCAGTCCCAACACTCGACCTAACTCAAGGTCACCAGTGCTCAGCTGCGGCTGGAACTGGATCTCGAAAATTGAAGGCCTTCTCTGCTACAGCCTTCGTTCCCTGGGGCAGAAAGAGGAAGCTGCTCAGCTGTGGGCACGTCGGCGCCTTCGCAGAGGCCCTGGGCTCGAGGTCCGGCCCGGATGCGCAAGTTCCGGCCTGAAATGAACTATGGGGTCCGGGAGGGGTCGCCTTGTTCCTCCGGAAGGCTTCCCCTTCAGCCAATCACCGTTCGAGGTCCGCCCCCCGTCCCCGGAAGGAGCCGTCGCCCCGAGCAACTACAACGTCCGGCTTTCTGAGTTGGGTGGCGGGAAAGGCGATGAGTAAATGCCGGGCAGAAGCTGCGGCGGGAGGTAACGGCGGCCTGGGCGCGGGGAAGACCCGGGAGGGCAGTGGGTGAGGAGGTCGGTTGAGTGGTCCCCTCCCCTTTTTCTCCGTAGCCGCCGGGATCCTCCTGAGGTACCTGCAGGAGCAGAACCGGCCCTACAGCGCCCAGGATGTGTTCGGGAACCTGCAGCGGGAACACGGACTGGGCAAGGCGGTGAGGACCCCCTCCCGGGATTCCCTCTCCGTCGGACTCCCTGGAATCAGACTGGGGTCGTGCCCTTTGGAGCCTTGGGCGTTTTCCACATCACTGGCAGAATTTCCCCAGAACCAGGCCCAGACTCCTCTGATTGCCCCTCCTGTCTCCTCTGCCAGGTGGTGGTGAAGACGCTGGAGCAGCTGGCACAACAAGGCAAGATCAAAGAGAAGATGTACGGCAAGCAGAAAATCTATTTTGCGGATCAGGTGAGGAGAACCTGCGCCAATTGTCACCTATGAGAGCCCGACAACGGGTGAATCTACTCCTAGTGTGAACTCTTTTGGGGAGAGGCCCCCCATGGAAAACTCGCCTGTCTTAGGCCACCATCCTTAAATCAAGGTGTGCATTCCTCTTGTTAGGATCCCAACTTCACGAGGTTTCCAAATTTACAATATGATGGATGACAGTAGATCCTGTATTGTTGCTACCAAGATTCATATCTGCTTCAAAGCTCTTATTTCTTATCATCCAGATTGGCAACACCCTCTGACAAATGATGTTCGTCCTGCCTCCATCCGCTTCTCTAAACACACATATCAAATTTATATTCTCCAGCCCAGACCTCCAGCTGGAATCTGTCAGGCATTAATATCAGAGTCAAAATTGCCACAGTAGAATGCCTCATCTTCCCCCCACCCCGCACTGGTTTCTTTCTAACATTCTTCTCCCTAATGGAATTACTCTTCACGCAAACCAGAAACTTGGGAGCAATTCTTGACTTCCATTACTAGTCAACCGTCAAGTCCGGCTGATTTTTCCGTTGTCTGTTTTTTTATTTTTATAGAGATGGGTCTTGCTATGCTGCCCAGGTTGATTTGAACTCCTGGGCTCAAGTGATCCTCCTGTCTTGGCCTCCCAAAGTGCTGGGATGACAGGCGTGAGCCACAGAGCCTGGCTGATTTTTCCGTTCTTGAATCCACTCTCCTTTCCATCTGCCATGGCTGCTCTAGTTCACGCCCTCTTCATCTGTTGCAACATCCTCCTAACAGATCTTGGCTTAAACATTGCAGTCAGAATGATCTGTCTAAATAGATCTGGTCATGCACCTTCCCTATTTGAAACTCTTCAGTGGCTCTCTAGTGCTGCAAAAAACATGTAAAAGGCACCGGAAGACACCCCAGCCAGCCTCTGGCCTCACCCATCCTCATCCTTTTTCTATCCACGAACACTAGATAATTCTGATGTGTTTTACTGCTCTGTCCTTCGCATGTTGTCTTCCCTGTACCTGCTTCTCTTGCTGGCCAACTCTTACTTTCCTTTAGGATTTCACTTAGACATCACCTTCTCCAGAAATCTTCCTTGAATGCCCTGAGCTAATTGTTTCCTTTTCAGGCCCTTACCTCTTTTTGTTGTTGTTGTTTTTTGTTGTTGTCATTGTTGAGACAGAGTCTCACTCTGTCGCCCAGGCTGGAGTGCAGTGGCGCTATCTCGGCTCACTGCAAGCTCTACCTCCAGGTTCACGCCATTCTCCTGCCTCAGCCTCCTGAGTAGCTGGGACTACAGGCGCCCCCCACCACACCTAATTTTTGTTTTGTTTTGTTTTGTTTCTGTATTTTTAGTAGAGATGGGGTTTCACCGTGTTAGCCAGGATGGTCTCCAGGTTCACGCCATTCTCCTGCCTCAGCCTCCTGAGTAGCTGGGACTACAGGCACCCCCCACCACACCTAATTTTTGTTTTGTTTTGTTTTGTTTCTGTATTTTTAGTAGAGATGGGGTTTCACCGTGTTAGCCAGGATGGTCTCCATCTCCTGACCTTGTGATCCACCTGCCTCAGCCTCTCAAAGTGCTGGGATTACAGGCGTGAGCCACCGCACCCGGCCCTGGCCCTTATCTGTTTTAAGGCATGCTGTATTACAATTATTTTTACTTGTCTCCTTTATTCAACTGAAGTTCCTCTAGGGCAGACCTCATTTCTCAATTCATTTTTATCTGATCAGCACCTCCGCAGTATCTAACATCCAGCAGATACTACTCGTTAAACTGAACCAAACCACTTTCAAGGCCAACTTTCCTAAAACAGGCTGTGTTGTGTTACTCATCTAAAGAAAATTCTCTAAAGCAGGGTTTGGCAAACGTTTTCTGTAAATGGCCAGACAGTATTTTTAGGATTTGTGGGCCATATATGTATCTCTTGTCATGGCTGGCTGTACAACTGCCACAACTATTCACCTCTGCCACTGTAGAGCCGAAGCAGCTGTAGACTATGTAAATGAATGGGTAGGGCTGTTTCAATAAAACTTTGTTTTCAAAAACATGCATCTGGCAGGATTTGGCTTGCTGGCCATAGTTTGCTGGTCTCTGCCCTATAGGTTCACCTTGCCCAAGTGTAGAGTCCAGACCGCACTGGTTGGCATACTTTTTCAACCTGCTCCCCATCACCAACTGATGTGACCTCCCCCACCCCCACACTGATCCCCAATGCAGTTATTTTCTAGCAGTGGCCCCTCATGAGAGGAGCTCCTCAGACTTACTGGAATCCGTTATCTACATGGATCCCAAGGCCTGGCACAGTGGCTCATGCATGTAATCCCAGCACTTTGAGAGGCTGAGGCGGATGGATCGCTTGAGCCCAGGAGTTTGAGACCAGCCTGGGCAACATGGTGAAACCCCTTCTCTACTAAAAATACAAAACTTAGCTGCGCTTGGTGGTACACGCCTATAATCCCAGCTACTCAGGAGGCTGAAGCATGAGAATTGCTTGAAGCCGGGATGCGGAGATTGCTGTCAGCCAAGATTGCACCGCTGCACTCTGACCTGGGCGACAGTGAGAGAAAGAAAGGAAAAGAGGGAAGGAGGAAGAGAGAGAGAGGGAGAGACAGAGAGAGGAGAAAGGAAGGAAGAAGGAAGGGAGGGGGGAGAAAAGGAAGGAGGGAGAGAGAGAAAGGAAGATGGAAAGAAGAATGGGAAGGCAGGACAGGAAAGAAGGAGAAAAGAAGTCCATCCATCCCATCCATCATGCTTCTTCACCTGTCCAGTTTCTATCTATTATGGAAACCCATGATCTAGGTTTCCCCACCTTGAGAACAATGTTACTTAGCTGCTTCAGCCCAGGTAGTGGTTTTATCACCGAATGGGAAGATTTCTGTCCTAATCAGTATCGTGTCAACCTGGTAGCTGCTTAAGGACAGGCATTAGATTTCAGGTTTTCTTTCCTACCTTTTTAGTGGGGTCGCTCCTTAACTGAAAACGATTTCTCAAAAGTACTCTCCCACTATTTCTGCAGACCCTCTGGAGAGTTTGGGGTGTGGCTGGTTCCTGAACATATCTAAATGGTGCCTTCCCAGGTGTGTGTTCCCATCTTTGTGCCTCACAACAGTTTGCTTGTATTTTCCCTTTGTCTGGTAGGACCAGTTTGACATGGTGAGTGATGCTGACCTTCAAGGCCTAGATGGCAAAATCGTGACCCTCACTGCTAAGGTGCAGAGCTTGCAGCAGAGCTGCCGCTACATGGAGGCTGGTAGGACTGGGTAGCTCCTGAAAAGTGCCCATAGGCTTAGGTTCATTCTAGAGGTCGGGAATTACTAAATGAATGGTTCAATGACTGCAGCATCTTGTTGCAGCTAAGACCCCTTTGCTGGGCTCCCTTAGGCATAAAACGAAATGTAGGATAACTAATGGCTTTTGTGTACCAACAAATGGACAAGATACGCATTTGCTCTCCCTGCCACAATTATCAGTACACTGTCCTCACGTTTCCCTTTATTCTTGCTGCTTTAACTGGCTATGCCTAAGTGTTCAACCTCACACCCATGCTACTTGTAGATGGAGGAGGAAAGAAAATTAGAAGAATAAACTAATAATCCTGTAAGACTTAGTTTCCTGAGCTTTTCCATATGAGATGATAGATCCAGAGCAAGGTTGAACACCTCAGGGAGCACCCACTGGGAAAGACAGAACTCCTTCCTCAGGGGTAGCAAGTGACCCCAGGGGGTGTGGTTTCAGAGCTCAAGGAATTATCTAGTGCCCTGACCACACCAGAGATGCAGAAAGAAATCCAGGAGTTAAAGAAGGAATGTGCTGGCTACAGCGAGAGATTGAAGAACATTAAAGCAGCTACCAATCATGTGACTCCAGAAGAGAAAGAGCAGGTGAGCTGGAGGCTGGAGGACCGCTGTGCAGGTCCAGAGTGAATATAAAGGCTGAGCCCAGAGGGCTGCTGTGGTTCTGAGGAGTTAGGGGAACTTGCTTTTTCCTTCTAGGTATACAGAGAGAGGCAGAAGTACTGTAAGGAGTGGAGGAAGAGGAAGAGGATGGTAAGTGTGTGGGAGCTCTGAGACAGGCCCTAGAAGTGCTTTTGAAAATGGCAGGCACCAGATCAACTGCCACCCAATATCATAAACTGACAGGTAGTGCCCAGTGCTGCCCATCTGAAAACAGGTGGTTTTATTTCTTGTCAGGCTACAGAGCTGTCTGATGCAATACTTGAAGGATACCCCAAGAGCAAGAAGCAGTTCTTTGTAAGTGGTACTCTCTTCCTTCTTTGCTTCCCTGTGGTCTTATCTTGGTGACATCTCATTCACTTCTCTCCCTGCCCACAGGAGGAAGTTGGGATAGAGACGGATGAAGATTACAATGTCACACTCCCAGACCCCTGAGGGGCCCACAGTCGGGAGTTGTGGGGACTGCAGGATGTCAGAAGAGTGAGACGTCCTGGACTGGCTACCTTGTTTTTGGTTGGCTTTTGTTGTTGTTCCTGCTGCTTTTCACCTTTAAGCAAAGCAGTCAGGAGACGGGCATAAACCAGAGCACTGGGTGGAGGATGAGGGCTGGTGGCTGGGGTAGACCCAGCCCATTTCATTGTCTAAATTGCAGTAGCTTGAGGTTAACATTTAGACTTGAACAATGCTAAAGGAAAGCATTTGGCAACATTTATTGTAATTTAATTTGATATAAAAATATTTAATTTCCTCTGGATAGTCAAATCTGCCAGATACCAAACCTGAGGAAGGCAGAAGTGAACCTGGAGAACTAAGGCAGAGCGAGGTTGCTATAAAACGAGCATTTGGAGGGCCCACAGCTTCACTCAGGACTTACTGGGCTTGTGTACCCCAGGAGACCTTTCGAGTATCTTTTGTACTCTTTCACCCCACCCCCAAGTCCTAGGAGAAACGCAGGCAACACTGAGACATGGGAGAGGCCAAGATATGCTAGACAGAAAGGCTGGGGGTGATTTTGAGGCCCACTTAATATTTCAAAATTGTAACCGTAGCAAAATTCCATTGGTATTTAGAAAAATAAAAAATTTCCAGTATGTACTGCTGTATTACACCTGCCTCTGCAGCATCACAGCCTGTGGGAACCAGGAGGGCTTCCCTTACCACCCAGAGCAGAGGAGGAAGGTGATGGATTATGAAGCGAGGGGAGGAACCTGGTGGCCCCTCCCTAAGATGGCCAGAAAGCCCTTGGCCTCACCTGGGACTGACCAGGCAGCCCTAGTCTAGGCACAAGGTGCCCTTTCACCCTTCGTGGCAGTGGGAATATTTCCTCTTACTCTTTTTCTCCCATACAGCTACTGCCAAAATGCCCAAATGTGGGCCAAATGTTGCCCAAGAGACCAAAACAGAGAAAAAAGTTTCCAAATCTGTGTAGATTATGAGTAGAAATCTGAGGCTTGAAGAAAGGGCTGAGAGGGCAGGAGCTCTTTGGGGTGTCCAGAGCAGACACCCATCCCAAGGACTTCCATGGAGTGGGGGATAGGCTGGTTAGGTCTAGTTTTATCGTCAATATAATAAATTAATCAGAAGCTTTCACAAAACACCGCAGCTCCACTGAAGATAAAATGGGGCTGGGAAAACCAAACACCAAGTAGAAACCAGCTGAGCAGTGTGAGGTGTTGTAGTCCAGTCTCACGGGCCCAGCAGTTCAGTGGCCAAGTAGAGATTCAAGGGCCTCTTGTTGGCTGTTCTGCAGGTTTCCAAGAACTGGTCAGTAAAGCTGGTTTTTCAATTGGTGCAGGACGCCAATCACAATCTCCCGCAGGGTCTGGCAAGGGCAGCAGAGGAAGAAATAGACAATGCCCAGGTCAGTACAGAGTAGTTTCAAAGATGCCCGCCTAGATGAGTCACATATTTTAGAAAAGTGCATTAAAGCCAGGCGCGGTGGCTCAAGCCTGTAATCCCAGCACTTTGGGAGG
>NW_012106252.1:688203-697730 GCF_000951045.1 Mandrillus leucophaeus
GAGACTCCGTCTCAAAAAAAAAAAAAAAAAAAAAGAAATCTCAGACACAAGTTTAAAGCCTCAGAAAAAGCAACCAGACTTCAATTAGAAGACTTAGTGCAATACCATTATAGCACATCTCCACTATAAATACATTTCTAAAAAGCTCTTGGGGCAACTACTTGAGTGGGCCTGGAGGTAGGGTCCCAGAATTTCCATGTTTCCAATTCTGCTGCAGATGCCTGGGGCTTCCATACAGGTGCAGCGATAACATAGGCTAGACGAAAGCCAAGAGCTAGACTTGACATTGAGCTCACATCACACTTGCCAAATGAAACCATAACATGAAGATGTGGGTTAGACAGCAAAGAAACGGGAAAATACCAGGGCCCTGAAAGCTGTAGAAATACCCTTAAGATCTAAAAGGAGCTGCCATGCTTTTCTCAACAGCTGATGGTTTGGGCCACTTTGCTTGATGGTAGAGAAAACCGCAGGCCCTGTGCCCATTGTTGCTCCATACCTGAGGCTTACAGTGCTCCTCAATCCAGCTGAAGACACAGGCTGACAGCTCCTGGAAGCTGGCCACCGAGATGGAGGCATTGAAGGACTGGAACAGGGAATCCATGATGCCTTGAAACACGTTGAACTTGACCTGGTCAGAGACCTGGTCCTCCCCTTCATGGGGGTTGTCCTGGTGTGCCTTCACAATCTGCTCATAGTTCCTAAAAGCACGCAGGCCAGGGCTGAGGTGCTGTAGCAGCTCCGCCCACCCAAGAAAAAGGATGGGACTACCCTGTGTACTCCCAGGAATGGCATCCCCAGAGGGCTTCTGGGTGGGGTTCAATATCAGGGAAATACTGCTTCCAGGCCAGGAAATGGCCCTCTCTCTCCAACCTTCCTTACATTAATCCAACAGACATTTCCTGAGTGTCTGCCATGTGTAAGGACAGTTGGGGATACACAGTCCTGCTTCTACTGGCTAGCTCAGGAACTGAGAGTATTACCTGTACTGTAGTAACTGATGTAGCCTTTGAACAAGGGAGGGTGTCCAATGAAGTTCCCTTAGAAGCTCTGGTTCCCCCCATTCAGCACCCCTCTTACACTTTCATGATCTTTAGGGCCGTGACATCCTTGCGTAACGTGGACACCTCCTCCTCCTGCTTTTTCTTCTCCTTGTGCAAAAACTGAATGTAGTCAATGGCTAGGGTAGGGGCAGGAAAAGAGGGTAGGTACAAAAGTATTCTCAAACAGGAAGATAAGGCTGACTTTGTTCCCCTTCCCCTAGACCCCAACTATCCCATGGCAATCACCAAACCAAGGCCGAGCCATGGGTGGGTAGGAGGCGCTGGCCTCTTCACAGCCCCTCTTGACTCCAGCCCCTCCAGTGCTTTCCCTAGCCATACTCTTTTGTAGAACGATGGCTTTGCTGAGCTTTTGGGAGCCAATGGAGAAGTCCTGCTGCTGGCAAGTGGGGACGATGGTCTGAAGGTCATCATAGCCTCTCTGTGGAGACAGCAGGGGAAATGGGGTTTTTAACTCTGAGAGATTAAAGCAAACTGGCACAAAGTTCTTTCGTGATACCAAGTTCTATGCTCACAAACACAACGGGTTGGAAAGGCTGCAATGGAAGTGTTCGTGCCTGGGACTACACTATCTGCCCACCCCTAGGGTGCCTGGGACTGTCTGAGAGGGTCAGGGCACAGGGAAGCTGAACTATGCAGGGCCCTCCTACACTGGCTGAGGCACAGGCCTCCCTGGTCACCTTGATGGCGTCCCTCCTCTTCTGCTCAGCCTGAGTGTGTGCTCGCCGCCGCCGGTCTTTGTAGGACTCCTTGTAGGCCTCCTGGTGGTAATCACTGTCCTCGTCATCTACGCTCAGAGATGGGGGCAGGGAGAGGTCATCTTGGGGCCCAGTGGGGTCCAGCTAGCCCACCTTTCCCTATCTGGGAAGAACCTGGTGTCCAGAGAAGGCAGATGGACAGAGAACCTAATGTTCCAGATGAGGTGAAAGATGGTGAGACCCTGTGTCTGATACTTGGGCTCCAGCACCCCTGTGTGGATGGCTGGGGCTTCCCTGTCTAGGAAAGGTACTACAATTATGACGTATCTGAGCCCCTCGAGGTGGGGGGGATGTAACTGCCTACCTGTGTTGGGGACAGAAGAGGCACTGGTGGAACCGATGCTATTAGCTCTGGACACTACATTCCCCTTGCGGGTGCTTTCTACAAAAAGCCCTGGAAAAGAGAGGCCCCAATCACTAAGGGGCAGGGTGGGGAACACTGCCAGACCCTCAGACACCTGTAGGACACAATGGCTTTCTTAAATGCTGACCTCTTCCCTTCAACCCAAAGCCAACCATACTGGGCCCCCCACTTCCAGCCAGACTACGCTGCAGCGCTCTGCTCCCTAGTGTCTACACTGCTCCATAGTCCTGCATGATACCCCTGGCTCACAAACGGGCATCTGGACGTGACAGTGTGAGTGATCAGCTGCCATTAGTTCCACCACTTTCCTGTTCCAGAACAGAGGGAACTAGGTGTCACCCTCAGTTGTTTTCTGCCCTCGTCCTTCAGCTCCTGCTGTCTCAAGCCAGGAACTCTGCTCAGGGACAGTGGACTGTGCTCAGGCGTGGTTGGCAACACCACAAGAATTCTAGAGAGCCTGGGCGGGAGTGTACCTCTAGAGCTTACGATGGGGGAGCTACTCACCGGGGTCCAGGCTGTTGTCGCTGTAGGCATACTCCACCTGCGGCACAGAGCACGGGAGGGGCCCGTCAGACCTCCGCCCCTGGTGGGGGCGACACTTTCACTGCAGGCACACACAGCGCGCCCCGCATTCCGGGAAGGCACCTCTGTCACCCTGCGCGCTCGCGCACACACAGCCCGGGGTGCGCGGGCACCTTAATGATTCCCCCGAGACTTGGCACGGGCTAGGCCGTGCGAGCGCCTCCCCCGTGTATGATCTCTTCCGCCCCTACTCCACCCCAGTCCCCCGTTCCCCCGACTCGCGCGCACACGCCTCATTTGTCTCCCCACCTTGGCACACGCGGGGTGAGAGCTGTCTTCTCTGCAGCCCCGGGGCCCGGAGAACATGGGGGACTTTGGGGACAGGAGGGAAGCCCCTCGTCTTCCGGCCCCCCTACGTGCACGAGCCCGACCCGCCCTCCCCTCGCTGGCGTGCGCGCCCACGGGGCTTGCCTTGACCCAAGGGTCCTCGGGAGAGGCTCCCGGCTCAGTCATCTTGGACCCACCGGACCGGAAACGAGCCGGCGGGCGGGCCCCCTGCGGCGAGGAAACGGGTGGTGTGCCCACGTGACCCACGCCCGCCAATCCGCGACCGAGAGGTGGGGCAGGGCGAGAGCATCGCGCATGCGCGGCCCAAAGACGTCTCCCGGACTCCAGCTGTCAAAGCGCGGCGCTCCGCCTGGCGCCAGCCGCCTTCGGGACTGCTCCCCGTCGTGCCTGCCCTCTCTGGGTTAGGCATTGGAATGGCGGCGACATGAAGCGCGTTTTGTAAGATGGAGTACCTGCAATTGGCTTGTCAGCACACCGCCGCAGGTAGTGTGTGCTTGCGCAGTGTCGGGCCGGCTGGCTCCACACGTTACCCTGCGGGCGGTCTCCCCGCGCTCCCCGGACCTGCACTGCTGCCGGTGTGTCAGGAGCCGGGCAGAGAAGCTCCGCAGCCACACTGTCCGACCCCACCAGGCTGCAAGCTCTGTGAGGGCAGAGGCCCCGCCTGGCGCGTGGAAGGCTGATCTTCCAACACCCAGCCCAGTGTCTGGCAGGATGCATGTGGAATGAACCCTTGCAAAGAACCCGCTAGCTAGGTTATGCGGCCTCTCAGATTAAAAAAACAAAAACAAAAAAACACGGCAGTACCTAGAAAGTCTACACCTTACTCAGAAGCACACAGCTGGTCAGTGGGAGGGCCAAGGCTCGCCTAAAGGCCATGCGGCCATCCTCTTAACCACTGCATTGCCCAGGCTTCCAGCTCAGGCCTGGGCCCTGCACTTGTGGCTTAAGGATCCCAAAGATACTTAGAGGCATTGGAGCAGGAAGCAGACACCATCCAGGCAATACCTGGGAACATTCACCTTTAATTCTGTTACAGGTTCCAGTATTTGCGCTGGCCCTAGTCAGCTGTGGGTAAGAGTCACCCATGGGCAAGAGTGGGGAGGGGCCTGCTCATCCATGAACCACATCCTCAGTGTTGGCCAAATACCAGTGTTGGGTAGGTTTCCTGAGTCCACCAGGCCTGGCCATGTCCTACACAGCATAGCTTAGACCTCTGGGCCTGAACCATGATACGCATCAAGGCCCCCATTTCTCCTCACCACGGGGTCGCTTGTCAGCTCCAGGGGCCAGTCTGGCCCCACTGAGAACTTTTCAGTCAAGGGCCTGGTGAGTCTTGGGAATGCGCTTCTGCAGGAGGGCCCAGGCTTTCTCCACCTTCAGACAGGCCGGAATGTTGGGAGGAAGAGAGGGCAGGGTCAGGCAGCATCCACTGGAGACTCCTTCCCCACAACCCAGCCTTGCCCTGGGCACCAACCTGGCGTTGGGTGATATGCGGCTCCCACAAGGTGCTGAGCACCACGTGGCTCTGTTCCACAAGCTGCTGCCCGCTCATCTGGCTCTGCAGCCGGCTTTGAGCTGCAGCTTCACTCAGGCCATCCCTCTCCACAATGCGTCTTACAGCCTGGGCACAGACGAGACATTTGTCAGGAAGAATTCCAGCTCACAGGATAGGATTTGCAGTAGGGATGGCGTGGGGGTGGGGCTGAGATACCTCAGTCTCAGGGATGACAACAGTCCACACCTCATGGACCAGGTTCTGCCAGCCGGCTTCAAGCAGCACAGCCGCATCAATCACGCACACACGCTTTCCTGTGGGGAGAGCCCAGTCACCGCCAGCAGTGCTGACGCTCTCCCAGGCAAAGCACATGCAACACAGTCCCAGGGTGAGCGGACAGTCCACATGGGGCAGGGAAGCTCCCAGGGGAAGAATCAGCTTAACTGTCCCCTTGGCTGCTCCTATCCTCCCTCCTACTCACCCTCAGTCACAGCCCGATCCATCTCCTCTCGGGCCAGCTTTGCAATAATTGGCCACATAATGTCCGTGAGTATCTTCAGCTGCTTCTGGGGAGGGGAACAGAGGGCAGAGGTTACCTTCTCTAGAAGACGCCAGCCCGAGCAAGGTGGTGTTGAGAACAGATCAGTGGAATTGGCATTCTGGGCCAGACCAGAGAGGTCCACCAGACCCTGACCCCTGGGTCTAGTAGCGGCTTAGGAGCCCTTAGGAAACTGTTGTTTACCTTGTTCCCAAACACCCGGCTGCCTAGGACCTTCCTGTTGATGATGCCATCTTTATGGAGAATATCTGGACAACAGAGATAGACAACTGAGCACAGACGCCTGGCTAGCTCCTCACTCCAGGCCACTTCCAGCCTTCCCCAGTTATTACCTGTTCCAAAGGCCTCCACCACAGGCTGGTAGGCAGGGCCACCTGGGGCATAGGCCCGATGACCCAGGTGGTCACTGTCAATGACAAACGCCCCCAGGCCCTTCAGCCGCTGAGCTATTGAGCTCTTCCCAGAGCCACTGATGCCAGTCAGCCCAATTACATAGAGACACGTTGGGAGCTCTGGCCTTTCCTGGGGGGTAGGTGAAAGGGAACCCACAGTTACTGGGGCCCTGAGCCTCATGCCTGGGGCTGAGCCCCTCAGCTTCTACTCTTCAGCATTGCCAGCACACCCAAGCAGGAGGGAAGGAGGGAGAGAAGCTTACATATGGAGGCCGAAGCAGGTTTCCCAGCATTCGCTGGCGGAAGCTGGAGGAGCTGACTTTGTCCTCTTCATTCTCTGTATGTTTGACGTCCTTCAGCAGCTGGATCTGGTACAAGGCAAGCTCCTCCAGGTTCTGGGGTAAAGAGGAAAGGGTGAAAAGAGGGAAGGAGTGAGAGGAAGCCCCTGACATCCAGCCTGCCCCCCATCCTCCCCTTCCTCCCCAGGCTCCTCCTCCAACTCAGCGGGCAAACAGAACCAGTTCCTCCTTGCTTCTTCCCACCACCCTAAGCCCCCACTTCTCTGGGGCCATGGTACTTCCAACAGTCCCCTCAAAATGGCCTTCCCCGTCCCCCATCCACTCCCCCTGCCAGTCTCCCTCAGGGGTTACATTCTCAAGGCGGAAGCGGTTGACGGCCATGCCCCCACGATAGGTCTCCTCGCTGACCACCAGGAACTCCAGGGAGGGGTCAGAGCCAGCGGGCCCATAGGGGTCCAGCAGGGGGATGATATCAAAAGTCAAGGAAGGCTTGATGTCCACCAGGAACTCACTCAGATGTTCCACGCGTTCTGTGTAAGGTTGGAGCAGCTCAGGGAGCAACTTGCCTAGGGAAGGAGCCCAGAACAACAGTGAGATCTTTTTACTGGGAAGGAGAGTATGGGCCAGTTTGGGGAAAAGTGTCCCTAAGTACAGTATCTCCAGAGGGGGGTGGCAGAAAGGGTTCAGCTGGTAAGGCCTATGGTGATGGTGAGGGGAGCATGAAGGTGAAGAAACAGGCAAGCACAATAGTCACTCCAAGGGCTGGCATGTGTCCAGAAAATAAGCCACCAGGAAACCACTCCAGAGAATGAGCAGTGCCAGAGGGCATCAGAGGCAGATGGAAAATTCCAAGACCCATGCCATGCTTGAGTTTCCTCCTCCTGTTTGTGGCACTGCTACCTGCAGCTCACTCACCCATTCATTCCCAGTGTTTCATTAGGGTGTATCTCCTGGAAAACTTGCTAAAGTACAGATCCCTTTGCTTCACATTTGGGGTATTCTGATTGAGTGGTGATTGGACCACATGCTGAGAAAGCTGTTTATTTGACAAAATGTCCTTAGCACCAACTGAGTGTCAACCACTGTGACATTTGGGAAGGGTGGGAAGTAGTGAATGGCCCTACCCTTCCTCGATCTCGGCATAAGGGTCTGGAATGGGGAGATATGGGGATCCTCCACTGCCCTAGTCCAGGGTCCCTCTCACTCACTCTTCAACAGATCTTTGTCTGCTACTCCCACCACAAGCTGCTCCTGGGCCAGGATGCACGCGATACTGAGCAACACCTTGTGGGCGTTGTGCAGGCGGTCAAACGTGCCACCGACAGCACCACGGTAGTAGCCACGCACCGGCTGCTTTGGAGACCTGGCCACGGGGGAAGCTGGCCTGATCGTGGAGGGTAAGGGGACATCCAGGGGCTCCACGGGCACCTCTCCTATCCCATAATCGGGGTATAGCAGCACCGAGGCCAGTCGTGGACAACAGCTGTAACAGCTGGTGGCGTATCGCACTAGCTGCTCCTTGACCGGGTTGTACTGGCTGCCATCCAGGGTCTGGAAGTCTGTCAACACGACTTCTGGCGGGTGGGCGAGATTCTGGACTGAGGTGGGCAGGGGAGGGAGAAAGGTGTTCTTGGTTCGGATATTGGTCAGTAGGATTCTGACATCCAGGTGCCTGTGGATGTCGGCGCCAGCATAGAGGTGGGTGATGAAATCAAGAACCTCAAACGTGGCCTGCACGGGGCCGGACTGGGGCTGAGCCGGGCCCTCCAGGCTCATGCCAGGCTGCAGGTGTACATAGAGTGTGTGATTCACCAGCCTGGCCGCCGAGGTCAGGATGGGGGCCAGGCGAGGGGCCAGGGAGGCCAGCGGCGTCGTCAGCACCAGGAGACCCGACCGGAATACGGCCATGCTGCCCAGGCCTGCGGACAGTCAGGGAGACGAGGCGACGGTGACGGAAGGGCCTGCGGCCGAGGCAGAGGCCTGCACAGGACCTTGGACCCCAGAGGAGACCTGGAGCAGGGACGGGGTTTCAATGCTGATCGAGAGGAGCCGGGGGAGGGGACGGGGCCTGGCAGACGGCGCCTCGGGGCTGTGCTGTAAGCCTTGGTGTCCTCATTTCTCGGAGCGGTGACTTCGCTGAACTGAGTCGAAATCCTGGGAGGGGGAAACTGTACAGGAACCCTTGTCACAGGGCTGGGGATCCAAAAATCCTGGGCCCTCTTGCTAAGCTGCACCAGAGTCTCCAAGGAATCGAAGAGGGACGCTAAAGGGGGACGCTCAAGCTCACGTCGGTCCCCTACTCACTGAAACCTCAAGGCTTTGGTTCCACTTGCACCACCGCGGAGACTTCCCTGGCGGCAACCCGGAAACACTAACAGAAACCGCAACTCGAAACTACGGAAAAGGAGGACGGTCAAACGTCTCGACTTCGCTTCATCGCGGGATTCTCGCGAGACTTCTAGTGGCGTGGGAGGTGTCCTGCTGATGGGGCGGGGCCTATCTCGAAGGCTCTGGAAGTGGGTGAAGCGTTAGTCGCGATATGATCTCCGCCGGGACTGGGCGGAGAAAGTCAAGGCAGGATTCAAAGCCCGTTTCACAGATTCCCTTCTGGCCTAATGAGGAGAGATTAGCTTCAGCCAGGTCACCCAAGAGGCATCGCAAAGCCAGAACTAACACCCAGATTTCCTACGTTCCAGGAACGGAGGTGGGGATCACAGGGTTGCGCTGTGTCAGCCCTCCTAGTACCCTCTCAGTCCGAGGATCCTCACGTGGGAGGCTACTGGACAGGCCCAATTTCCTGTCTCTCGTTTGCTTCCACCTTCTGCCCTTCCATCCTAGGACAGCCCTTTGCTAGATACTGCATGAGGTTCTTGCACTTTCCAGCCCCTAAAACTGTGAAACTGTGAGCAAAATAAACTTTGATTCTTTACAAATTATCCAGTCTGTGGTTTTCCGATTTAGCCAGCACAAAACGGGCTAAGACACTTGGATTTTACTGAAATGGGAAGCCATAGAAGGTGTTCTGAGCAAACACAGGAACAGACCTTTTTTTTCTTTCTTCTTTCTTTCTCTTTTTTTCTTTTTCTTTTCTTTCTTTTTTTTTTTTTTTTTTTTTTTTTTTTTTTTTTTTTTTTTTTTTTTTTTTTGAGACGGAGTCTTGCTGTGTTGCCCAGGCTGGAGTGCAGTGGCGCGATCTAGGCTCACTGCAAGCCCCGCCTCCCGGGTTCACGCCATTCTCCTGCCTCAGCCTCCCAAGTAGCTGCGACTACAGGCGCCTGCCACCACACCTGGCTAATTTTTTTTGTATTTTAAATAGAGACGGGGTTTCACCTTGTTAGCCAGGATGGTCTCCATCTCCTGACCTCGTGATCCGGCCGCCTCAGCCTCCCAAAGTGCTGGGATTACAGGCGTGAGCCACTGTGCCTGGCCAAATCTCACTTTTTTTACCCGTGCTGGAGTGCAGTGGAGAAATTTCAGCTCACTGCAACCCCGGTCTCCCGGGTTCAAGCGATTTTCCTGCCTCAGCCTCCCGAGTAGCTGGAATTGCAGGCACAAACTACCATGCCCAGCTAAGTTTTGTATATTTAATAGAGACGGGGTTTCTCCATGTTGGCCAGGCTGGTCTCAAACTCCTGCCCTCAAGTGATTCACCAGCCTTGGGCTCCCAAAGTGCTGGGATTACAGGCGTAGCCACCACACCGGCCTCTTTCTTTTTTTTTTTTTTTTTTT
>NW_012106252.1:697850-700752 GCF_000951045.1 Mandrillus leucophaeus
ATTTTTTAGTAGAGACGGGGTTTCACCGTGTTAGCCAGGATGGTCTCCATCTCCTGACCTCCTGATCCACCCGTCTCGGCCTCCCAAAGTGCTGGGATGACAGGCTTGAGCCACCACGCCCGGCCCCTCTTTCTTTTTTTGAGACAGGGTCTCCCTCTATTGCCCAGGCTGGAGTGCAGTGGGTGTGCCCACAGTTTACTGTGGCCTCGACCTCCTGGGCTCAGTCTTCCCACCTCAGCCTCCCAAGTAGCTGGGACTACAGATATATGTCACCACATCCAAATAATTTTATTTTTTTGTAGAGACCGGGTCTCACTTTGTTGCCCAGGCTCCCTTTTTTATTTTATTTTTTTTCATTTTTTTATTATTATTCTGAGGTGGAGTTTCACTCTTGTTGCCCAGGCTAGAGTGCAATGGCACAATCTCCGCTCACTGCAGCCTACACCTCCCAGGTTCAAGCAATTCTCCTGCTTCAGCCGCCTGAGTAGCTGGGATTACAGGCACGTGCCACCACACCTGGCTAACTTTTGGGTTTTTAGTAGAAACAGGGTTTCGCCATGTTGGCCAGGCTGGTCTTGAACTCCTGACCTCAGGTGATCCACCCACCTCAGCCTTCCAAAGTGCTGGGATTACAGGCGTGAGCCACCATGCCCAGCCAATTTTTATTTATTTGAGACAAAGTCTCTGTTGCCTAGGCTGAAGTGCAGTGTCCCAATCTTGGCTCACTGCAGCCTCCACCTCCCTAATTCAAGCGATTCTCCTTTGTCAGCCTCCGGACAGCTGGGTTTACAGGTACCCACTACCATGCCTGGCTAATTTTTGTATTTTTAGTAGACACAGGGTTTCACCTGGTTGGTCACAAACTCCTGACCTCAAGCAATAATGTCAGCCTCACAAAGTGCTGCAATTACAGGCATGAGCCATCACGCCCAGCCCTATCAGTTTTAAAAGATCATTTTAAATGCACTGTGGTAATTTTACTGCTGATGGGCAAGAGTGGAATCAAGAAAACTAGTTAGGAGGCTACAGCTGTAATTCAAGGGAGAGATGACACCGTGCAATCCAGAATAGGGTGATTTCGGAATATGGTTTGATGAGTGAAGCTAGAGCTGTCAGTATTTGCTGATGAATTGGTTGAAAGGTGAGAGAGACTGCAGGCAAGGACTACTCCAGGGTTTTTAAGACAAGTATTGGGAAAAAAGGAGTGGTCACATAGTAAAGTAGAGAAGACTGGGGAAGGAGCCAGCAGGAGGACTGGAAATCTGGAATTGGGGTTTGGACACATTAAGTTCATTGCATCAGGTGGACATGTTGTATTGAGTAGGCAGTTGCAGATACAGACCTGGAGTCTGTGGGAGACAGTGGGGTTTCTTTGGTGGGGGGTCATCGGCATCTAAGTGCTCTATTCGAAGTCATGGGATGCACAAAATTATTAACAATGTGTGGCCGGGCGTGGTGGCTCATGCCTGTAATCCCAGCACTTTGGGAGGCCGAGGCAGGTGGATCACGAGGTCAGGAGATCGAGACCATCCTGGCTAACATGGTGAAACCCCGTCTCTACTAAAACTACAAAAAAAATTAGCCGGGTGTGGTGGTGGGCGCCTGTAGTCCCAGCTACTCGGGAGGCTGAGGCAGGAGAATCACTTGAACCCGGGAGGCAGAGCTTGCAGTGAGCGGAGATTGCACTCCAGCCTGGGCGACAGAGCGAGACTCTGTCTCAAAAAAAAAAAAAAAAAAAAAAAAAAACCAATGTGAATATTCACAAGTTTGAAAAAAAAGTATGAATGTATGGAAGAGGGGGGTCACACTTTACCTCTTATTATCCCACCCCCAGGGGTGACCTTGTGAGCCACACCACACAGGTACACACATGCACACATACGTACACACACTGTCACAGAGGGGCAAAGGGGGTTAGTGAGAGCGGGACTCAGAGCAGATCTCAGGCCTCAGAAACCCATGCCACCTGGGCCCCCTCCCTGTGGCCTTCCTGGATGCTGCAGGGATAGCAGATCTGTCTGGGTCAGCAGGGCAAGGAGACTGGCAGGAGAGGGTGGCTGGGAGGCCTCTTCCTCCAAGAGCAGGGGCAGCACATCATCGAACAGGCAGAGAAGACCCTCATCCGGAGGTGGGGGCAGGTCAGGGTGGAGAGCCTACCTTCTTCCCGCAGTGCCCCACACAAAGCTCCAAGAACTCCAGCAAGTTCCTGTCTGTTTCCACTTCCCAGATTTTCTGTGGTCATGTCCCTGCCCACTCCAAAGGGCTATCCCCCTCACCCTTCCCTCCCTCTCAGACCCAGCTGAATCACTCCCTCAGTACCGCCCCCTCCTGGGACACTCCTGCCCCCTTCCTCTGCTGCATCCCCACCTAGCCTCTTACCTGTTCACTCCTCCCCCGCACCAGACCTCCACAGAAGTTCAGAGAGTTTCTCTACAACTCTACTGCCCCTATCAATAACTCCCGCCCCCACTGGGACTCTCCACTGGGCTCAGGAACGACAGGCCATTGTAGCAAAGTAGCCAGTCCTGTAGCCCCAGCTGGAACTCCTGGTGAGGCAGCTTCCCAGATGGTGGGGATCTCTCAGTCTTCTGGGGCAGAACAGGGTGAGTGGGGCTGTCTCCCTTTGATTCATTTAACCCTCTTTCTTCTTTACACATTTGCAAAATGTGACAGTAGTCATATTACTATTCGTTCTAATAACAGTCCTTGTTGGCTATTAAGACCTCTATACCAGGCCGGGCGTGGTGGCTCAAGCCTGTAATCCCAGCACTTTGGGAGGCCGAGATGGGCAGATCACGAGGTCAGCAGATCGAGACCATCCTGGCTAACCCAGTGAAACCCCGTCTCTACTAAAAAATACAAAAAACTAGCCGGGCGAGGTGGCGGGCGCCTGTAGTCCCAG
>NW_012106252.1:700864-708599 GCF_000951045.1 Mandrillus leucophaeus
AAAAAAAAAAAAAAAAAAGACCTCTATACCAGCACTTTCAGGCATTATCTCCACCATTACTAAAACCCATTAGATAGGCATTATTATACCCATTTTACAGATGAGAAAGACTCAGAGGGCCGGATGGGGTGGCTCATGCCTGTATGCCCAGCACTTTGAGAGGCTGAGGCGGGCGGATCACGTAAGGTCAAGAGTTTGAGACCAGCCTGACCAACATGGAGAAACCCCATCTCCACTGAAAATACAAATTTTTTTTTGTATTTTGTATTTTCAAATACAAAAAGGGCCGGGCATGGTGGTGCATGCCTATAATCCGAGCTGAGGCAGGAGACTCACTTGAACCCGGGAAGCGGAGATTGTGGTGAGCCGAGATCAACCCATTGCACTCCAGCCTGGGCAACAAGAGCAAAACTCTATCTCAGGAAAAAAAAAAAAGAAAGAAAGAAAGAAAAGAAAGACTCAGAGAAAGTAAGGAACTTGCCTGAAGTCTCATGGCTAATAGGGTCCAGGTCATAACCTGACTCTACTCCAACCCAAGTGCCACCTAACTCCTCCTGCAGATGCCCATTGGGTATCCAGAGACTGTGTCTGGGCTTTAACGTGGACTTGAGGCGTGATCCTGGGCTGCTTCTTTCTGGACTTCGGTTTCTGAGTTGCTCGGTTGGTTGGTTGGTTTGATTAATTGACGGGTCTCACTCTGTCGCCCAGGCTGGAGTGCAGTGGCCCCATCATGCTCACTGCACCCTCCAACTCCTGGGCTCAAGGAATGGTGCCACTGTGCTGATTTTTAAGTTTTTTATTTTTGTAGAGATAGGGGTCTCACTATGTTGCTCTGGCTGGTCTCCAACTCCAGGGCTTGAGCAATCCTCCTGTCTCCGTCTCCCAAAGCGCTGGCATTACAGGCGACAGCCATTGCGCCTAGCTGCTCTGGTAAAACTGGCTAACGCGATGTATCTTAGTTAGCCACCCACAGCCGCCGCCACCACCACCGCCGCCCCGTCCCCAGGGACCACACAGACCCAGAGGACAAAGAAGGGCGAGGGAGACAGCGGCTGTGGAAGACTTTACTGCGGGGCGGCTGGAGGATCGCCGAGCTCAGGGTCCCCCACCCCACTGGGCCCGGCCCCGCCCCCAGTCCCGGCCCCAGCCTCGGCCTCTGCTGGATCGTCCCCGAACACGTGCCGGTGCATGGCGGCCACGTAGTTGGAGCCGCTGGGGTCGTCCAGGCGCATCCGCAGCAACGGCAAGAAGCGCTCGGTGGTGAAGTAGCGCAGGGTCGGCTTCGGGGCGCGTAAAGCGGTGAGGAAGACCTGCGGCAGCGGAAGGAGCGCTCTGGCCACCAATGCGCGCTGGAGGACGCACCGCCCCGGCTCCCGGAGTCCAGTCCCGCGCTCACCTCCGTCACCTCTTCAGGGTTCTGCGCCTCCTCGCGAAAGACCTGCTTGCTGTGGGCGAGGTATTGGTAGAAGCGGTGGAAGGTGTGGATGTCCGTGCGGTCCAGCACCTCGTCTGGGCTGCCCAACACCTTCTCCATGAAGGCGGTGTGCACTGGACCGCACTCGATCAGGCTCAAGCTGCCGGCCCGAGAGCAACGAGTGGGCGGGGGCGGACGCGAGCCAGGCACCAGTCCCAGCCCCAACTCCAGCCCCAGCCCCGACCACGTCCCGGGCCCCGCACTGCTGCGCTGCGCAGTGAGGCAGAAAGGGTGCTGGTGATAACCAGAACATTTGAAACGCGGGTTCCTGCTGGAGCAGCCCTCCCAAATCCATCTGAGGCTACGCGGGAGCCCTGGCACACAGCAAAAGTGAGCTGGGCAGGGAGGGCCAGGGAGATCGCCCCAGAGCAGCTCCCGCATGACGGGGTGCTCGGGGTCTCTAGGTCAGAGTTCAGAGGGTTGGGGAGACGGAGGTGTTGACTCACTGGACCCCAAAGGGCAGCAGCAGAACTGCCAGACTCTCGCATAAGCCTTCGAGCGCGAACTTGCTGGCGCAGTAAACGTCATTGAAGGGTAGCCCTTAGGTGGGGAGACGAGGTTCCTGAGGCCCAGGGGCCAGGGGGTCATACCCGGGAAGGCGGTGCCCCTCCAAGCTGACTGTACCCCTCCCCCTACCCTCCCACCGGAGCCTGCTTTCAAGGCTCAGCTCCCCACACAATCTGGAGCTGTGGAGGCCAGTACCTACCACTCACCCATCAATCCTCCCACGCTCCCGGTCACCAACACGCGTCCCGAACCGCGCCGCTTCATGTCTGGCAGGAAGGCCTGCAGCACCCGCACCGTCCCCACCACGTTCACGTCCAGCACAGAGGCCACGGCGTCCTCCCCCACCGCCTCCAGCGGCCCCAGTAGGCCCAGGCCTGCGTTACACACTGCAGGGACAGAGGCCCGACCAGCCTGCCTCAGCATCACCCTCAGCATCACCCTCAGCACAGCCTGTGCCCTCGTGCTCCCTGGGCCTCGGGACATGTTGGGTTGAAGGCAGGGTGGAGAAAGCTCCTAGGAGCCCATGTGTTTCTGGGAGGCTCACCCAGCACGTCCACACGGCCCTCAGTCACGCGTTCCCGGGCAGCGGCCACGGATTTTGAGTCCCTTACGTCCAGCTGCAACGTCTCTAGGGATCCCAGAGGGCATCCCCGGGCCCGGGCAGCCTCCCACAGCCGGCCCTGTGTTTTCAGGTCCCTCAATGTAGCATATACTGGAGGTTTTGGGAGAGAAGGAAGATCTGACTTGTCTTCTGGCCTCCAGGGGCTCCTCCCTTCTCTCCCTCCCTGTCCCTACCTATCTATACCTTTGAAGCTCTGGGATGGGTCTGAAGCCAGACGTACCGCCAAGTGCAGGCCGATGCCCGAGGAGCAGCCGGTGATGAGCACCACGGTGCGGGCCATGGTGAGACTGTGGGGAGAGGCTGGGGCTCTGGGCTGGATATCACCTGCTTCGCCCCGCCCCGCCCGCAGGCCCCCACCCCTTGTTGTGTCTCCCACGCAATCTCAAGGATAAGCCCTCCTGCGGGTCCCTGGCCCGATCTCCCCACCCTGTTCTGAGCCAAAACAGACATGAGCCCACTGCTTGGAACACCAAACTGTCCTGGTTGCTGGTCAGAGGGAGGGGAGGTGTGGGTTCCCACGTGGGCACAGAGTAGCCCCCGGGGAATATTCCCCTGGGTATGCCTCTGTGCCACCGGAGCAATTATAGTGACCACAGTTTGCTGCAGAGGTTGTGAAAGTAAAGGCGCTAGGACGTGGGAGATGATTGTATATGTGTTGGTTTTGTCCACAGTTCCTAGCTCATAACTCACATGACCATGGTTAGTCTTTCATTGTAATGTTGGGGCACCTCAGGCGTCAAAAAACAGCCTCTCCTCTCTCTGACCTTCTCCTGTCCTCTTTTCAGCTGCCCAAGGCAGGACTCTAATCTGATTGTGGTTGTAGGATCCTCATTCCAGAGTGGGTCCTTGCCCCATACCCTGGAGAAAGGAATGCTGCACAAAGGCCCAAAGAATCTGGACCAGCCTTGCTAGGCTTAGATCAGACCCTTTTTGCCCAGTCACATTATCACAGTTGTCCATGCTTCAATCATGGACAGCCAATGGAGTTCTCCATAAAAGGCCCAAAGGACAGGGTTCGGGGAGCTTCTGAGAGCTCAACACGTGGAGGCTGACAGAAGGTGAAGAACTCATCCATGTGCCCAGAGGGTGATGTAACCCAAACTCTACAGAGATAGAAGCTCCTGCTCTGGACCCTTCCAGACCACCCTGTCTGTATCTTTTTTTTTTTTTTTTTTTTTTGAGACGGAGTCTCGCTCTGTTGCCCGGGCTGGAGTGCAGTGGTCGGATCTCAGCTCACTGCAAGCTCCGCCTCCCAGGTTTACGCCATTCTCCTGCCTCAGCCTCCCAAGTAGCTGGGACTACTCGCCCGGCTAGTTTTTTGGGGTGTTTTTTTTTTTTTTGAGACGGAGTCTCGCTCTGTCGCCCAGGCTGGAGTGCAGTGGCCCGATCTCAGCTCACTGCAAGCTCCACCTCCTGGGTTTACGACATTCTCCTGCCTCAGCCTCCCGAGTAGCTGGGACTACAGGCGCCCGCCACCTCGCCCGGCTAGTTTTATTTTTTGTATTTTTTTTAGTAGAGACAGGGTTTCACCGTGTTAGCCAGGCTGGTCTTGATCCCCTGACCTCGTGATCCACCCGTCTCGGCCTCCCGAAGTGCTGGGATTACAGGCTTGAGCCACCGCGCCCGGCCAGTTTTTTGTATTTTTTAGTAGAGACGGGGTTTCACCGTGTTAGCCAGGATGGTCTCAATCTCCTAACCTCGTGATCCGCCCATCTTGGCCTCCCAAAGTGCTGGAATTACAGGCTTGAGCCACCGCGCCCGGCCTGTCTGTATCTCTTCATCAGGCTATTTATTTCTAACCTTTAAAATATCCTTCGAGGCTGGGCACAGTGGCTCATGCCTGTAATCCCAGCACTTTGGGAAACTGAGGCAGGGGGATTGCTGGAGCCCAGGAGTTCAAGACCAGCCAGGGCAAGAGTGAGACCCGGTCTCTAGAAAAAATATTTAAAAATTAGCTGGGTGTGGTGGTGTGTGCCTGGAGTCCCAGCTTACTTGGTGGGGGATCAAGGCTGTAGTGAGCCAAGATCGTGCCACTGCACTCCAGCCTGGGTGACAGAGCCAGACCCTGCCACTGTACTCACTCTGGGTGACAGACTAAGACCCTGTCTCAAAAAAAAATGAAGAGAGAAAAAAATTTTCCTTGTAATAAAGCAGTAAATAAGGGTTTCCCTGTGTTTTTTGGGTCACTAGAGCAAATGAGTTGACTCCATAGAGGGGAAGGGGGTCTCAGGAACTCCAACTTGAAGCCAGTCAGTCAGAAGTTGTCGGGACCAGGACTTGTGACCTGTGGGAAGGAGGGTGTAGTCTCATGAGTCTGTGCCCTCACCCTGTGGTATCTGACGCCGTCTCTGGTTGATTACATTGGAACTGAACTTGAGGACACCCAGCTGCTCTTCACTGCTTGCCGCGTGGGAAAAATTCTCCAAATATTTGGTGACAGAAGTCTCCTGTGTTGGTGACTTGTTGTGGCATGACAGCTAAGGAAAACACTGTTTGAAAAAAGGTTTTCCTGGCCAGGAGCAGTGGCTCATGCCTGTAATCCCAGCTCTTTTTAAGAGGCTGAGGCGGGCTGATGATGAGGTCAGGAGTTCGAGACCTGCCTGGCCGATAATTAGCCCGGCGTGGTGGCACGCGTCTGTAGTCCCAGCTACTCCGGAGGCTGAGGCAGAAGAATTGTTTGAACCCAGGCGGCGGAGGCTGCACTGAGCCAAGATGGCGACACTGCACTTCAGCCTGGGCATCAGAGAGAGACTGTCTCTAAAAAAAAAAAAAAAAGAGGTTTTCCTTCAACAGGAGGCATTCTCCTTTCAAAGGAGAGGGGTTAGTATTAAAAACAGGGATGTGATCCAGCACTATGGCTCACTCCTCTAATCCCAGTACTTAGGGAGGCCAAGGCAGGAAGGCAGGTGGATCACTTGAGGTCAGGAGATCAAGACCAGCCTGGCCAACATGGTAAAACTCCGTCTCTACTAAAAATATAAAAATTAGCCGGGAGTGGTGGTGTAAGCTTGTAGACACAAAAGAATCGCTTGAAACCAGGAAGTAGAGTTTGCAGTGAGCAAAGATTGTGCCATTGTACTCCAGCCTGGGCAAAGAGCAAGACTCCATCTAAAACAAAACAAAACAAAACAAAACAAAAAAACAAACAAAAACAGGGATGTGAGGCAAGGGATGGGAGAACAGGTCCCACCCCGGGGCCATGCTATAGCCCTGAGTCCTCCCAATCATGGCAGCAGTGACCTTCTCATTCTGACAGACCCAGGGGACTCATCAGTTTAAGTGGAAAGAAAACAGTACTTTAATCCCACACTTTGGGTGGTGGTGGAGGGCAGTTCATTTCCCTCCAGTTGCCCCAGGCCACACCCCACCAGCAGGCCATGGGGCCTCCTCCCAGGCCTGGGTTATCCTGTGATGCTTGTCCAGCTCCAGGCCCTGGAACCTGCCCCGGCTTGGAGTTAGTGGAAAACAAGGCCCAGGGTGGCGAATCTATCACCAAGAGCCAGCCACCCAGCGGGGGTAATATTTGAGGAAGATCTTCTTGGCCAGGTCCACAGTGTCTCCTCGTGGCTGGCTGGGGTACCTCGGCTTGCTGAGGACGAAGGCCTGCTCCAGTTGGAAGGCATTTTTGTCAAACTGGTGCTGTTGGAAAGGGATGCCCTGGGCCACACTGTCAGCCAGCGCCTCCAGGAAGAGCCGCCAGCGAGGGGTGTAGTAGTTGGCCACCAGCCCCGCCAGCTGCTTGTTGGCGTAGTCCAGGATGTTGCCTTCTGGCCCCCACAGGGTCAGCTGGTAGCGGCTGTTCTGCTCATAGAAATCGGCCTCGGCCTCACTGACGGCCGCTGCTCGGGCCTGCTCCAGCCAGCTGCCCAGCAAGAAGCGGCTATCACTTCCCAGCAGCTCGTCCAGCGCCGGCAGCAGCTCATAGGCCAGGACGCCTCCAGCCCTCAACAGGGAAGTTAGCTCCTTGCTCAGGTAGGCACTCCTTGCCTCCTCATAGTACAAGCTGACCAGCTCCTGCACCGCCTGCCGAGTGAGGTCCAGCAGGTCATAGCGGAAGGCAGGGCTGGCGGCCAGGGAGGGAGCAGATGTGAGCAGCAGCCGCCAGGCCTCAAACACACTGGATCGGTTGTACCAGACACTGGTATTCATCTGTAGGGACGGCCGCCTGACCAGCGGGCTGCGATTGTGGCCCCTGCAGACCTCCCCGGAGCAGTTGTACACACTCCGGAGCAGTAGTCTCCACGCTGCCCCTGCGTCTGGATGGGAGACCCCATACCGCTGGGCAGCAAAGTTGGTCACCCAGGCCGCCAAATCTGGCACTGGGTCCTTTCGCCAGCCCAGCTCAGCCATGAGGGAATAGACCACTTCGTTCTGGCTGATGCCCTCGGGGGCCATGCCCGTGCCTACCATGGTGGAGTTGGGGAAGAGGCGGGCAGCTTCTGGACCTCCGTTCACGGCCTCCAGGGCTCCAAACAGACCATGGTTTCCCCCAAAGTTGTGCAGCATGCACCAGATGAAGGGCTGGCCCTGGAAGGAGGCGGTGCGGGTGTACACAGGCTGGCTCTCAGCAAACAGGTCCAGAACCAGGAGGCGGCCACGAGGCACAGCCCCCAGCACAGCCCCAATCTGGGCGGGCCCCCAGAACTGGGGCTGGTGCTGGAAGAGCCAGCCTTGAAGCAGCCACACAGCCTCAGTATCCACTGTGGTCAGGAGGTGGGGGGAACAGAGAAGAGGAGTGATGAGACAGAGGGGCCAGGGAATGTTCACCCCACTCTACGGACGACTCTCTCTATCCCAGGGCATGGCTTCCCGTGACCCCCACCAGCGGGACGCTCTGTCGCACATACGCTGCCCCGTCCTTATCGCTTCCTTCTGGAAACTCCAGCACAGGGTTCAGCAGCTTGGGGGAACATGAGAGTTACCCAGAGGGCTCCTTAAAACATGGGGCTTCCTGGCCGGGCGCGGTGGCTCATGCCTGTAATCCCAGCACTTTGGGAGGCCGAGGCAGGTGGATCACGAGGTCAGGAGATCGAAACCATCCTGGCTAACATGGTGAAACCCCGTCTCTACTAAAAAATACAAAAAAATTAGCCAGGCATGGTGGCGGACGCCTGTAGTCCCAGCTACTTGGG
>NW_012106252.1:709283-715015 GCF_000951045.1 Mandrillus leucophaeus
GAATCACTTGAACCCATGAGGCAGAAGTTGTAGTAAGCCGAGATTGTGCCACTGCACTCCAGTCTGGGTGACAGAGTAAGACTCTATCTCAAAAACAAAATCAAGGCCAGGCATAGTAATCCCACGCACGCCTGTAATCCCAGTACTTTGGGAGGCCGAGGTGGGTGGATCACCTGAGGTCAGGAATTTGAGACCAGCCTGGCCACCATGGTGAAACCCTGTCTCTACTAAAAATACAAAAATTGGCCAGACGAGGTGGCTCACACCTATAATCCCAGCATTTTGGGAGGCTGAAGTGGGCGGATCATTTGAGGTCAGGAGTTCAAGACCAGCTTGTCCTACATAGTGTAACCCTGTCTCTACTAAAATACAAAAATTAGCCAGGCGTGGTGGGGGCCACCTGTAATCCCAGCTACTCAGGAGGCTGAGGCAGGAGAATCGCTTGAACTCAGGAGGCAGAGGTTGCAGTGAACTGAGATCATGCCACTGTACTCCAGCCTGGGCGACAGAGTGAGACTCTATCTCAAAACAAACCAACAAAAATTGCCGGGCGTGGTGGTGCGTGCCTGTAGTCCCAACTACTCGGGAGACTGAGGCAGGAGAATCACTTGAACCTAGGAGATGAAGGTTGCAGTGAGACGAGATTGTGCCACTGCACTCCAACCTGGGCAACAGAGTAAGACTCTGTCTCAAAAAAAAAAAAAAAAAAAAAATGTAGCTTCTGCTTCAGAATTTGCTATCTCACAGCTCAGGGTGCTGCTGCTGCTGGTTTGGGCCACATCAGAGCAGTGCTGCTCAAGAAAGGCTAAGCTGATCTGTTCTCTTCCTGGCCAACAGAGACGCCTCTCCACCAAGTCATTCCTGACTTGGGCGCCCTCCCCTCCACTCCTCGTAAGTGGCAGGAAGGAGCCCTGGCTTCACGGTTTTGTAGCAGGATGGGCACTTAGTGCCTTTAGGCGCATCCACTCACCTCCTGCCTGCAGTGCCTACCTCAGCAACCACACAGAGACCAAACAAAGTCCTTGTTCATCGCTAGCCCTTAGTGGCCTTCGCGCTGGGCCAGGCGTTACTCTACCTATGAGGTATTCCCTGTTTACAGGGAAATGAGAAAACAAATGAGACACTGGCAATGAGGTCAGAAGTCATAAGTCACACGGCCAGGAAATAGGAGCGCCAGGTGTGACCCAGGTTGTCAACCTCCAGAGCTCACCTCTCAACCACAGTGGGATTCACTGAGACGACGCATGTGTACAAGTGCTTGGTAAACTGTAAAGTGCTGTGTGCTATGGCGAGGCATTATTCCAGTCCCTCTGCCTACCCCTGTTGACATCTGCTACTCCCTTCTTTATGAGGGTTTGGGGGGCTCTCCCACCTCCGCCAGGCACTGTACCTGCAATCATGGCCTCATAGACGGCCGTGGTGGCTGCGGCAAGGTAGGAGGGTGCTGAGGAGGGTGGCTGCATCTCGTTGAAAGTGTCGGCCCCATAGATGTGGTCTGTGCCAAACTCTTTGACCAGCTCTCGCAGGAAGAGGCTCCCGATGACGGGGAACATGGGGTCTTCCGGAGCCAGAAGGAAGGAGCAGGAGTAGGAACAGTTGAAGTGTCCCCAACTGCCCATCTTCGTGACATTGACCTGAGGGAACACCCTAGTGGGAAGCAAAAGCTCAGACATTTCATGGAAGCCACCATAGGGTACATCATGGCCCACAGCCCCTCAGCAGCCTCGCCAACTTCTCTACAACTCCCAGGGCACATCCCGGTTTCTCTCGCCCCTATGGCTTGTACAGGCTGTGCTCTCTGCCTAGAGTCGTTTCCTCTCCTTCCCTGGCCACCTTCGCTGAAAAACTTTCACTATCTGTCCCCTTCCTATGGCCAGAAACAAGCAACACTCCTCTTTCTTTCTTTCTTCCTTCCTTCCTTTCTCTCTCTCTCTCTTTTTTAATTACACTTTTAGTTTCAGGATACATGTGCAGAACATGCAGGTTTGTTGCATAGGTATACATGTGCCATGGTGGTTTGCTGCACCCATCAACCTGTCATCTGGGTTTTCAGCCCCGCATGCATTAAGTATTTGCCCTAATGCTAGCTCTCCCCTTGACCCCCACCCCCCGACAGGCCCCGGTGTGTGATGTTCCCCTCTGTGTCCATGTGTTCTCATTGTGCAACTCCCACTATGAGTAAGAACATGAGGCGTTTAATATTCTTTTTTTTTTTTTTTTGAGATAGAGTCTCACTCTGTCGCCCAGGCTAGAGTGAAGTGGCATGATCTTGGCTCACTATAATCTCCGCCCCTGGTTTCAAGAGATTCCCCTGCCTCAGCCTACCGAGTAGCTGGGATTACAGGAGCCCACCAGCACGCCTGGCTAATTTTTGTACTTTTAGTAGAGATGGGGTTTCGTCATGTTGGCCAGGCTGGTCTTGAACTCCTGACCTCAGGTGATCCACCCGCCTTAGCCTCCCAAAATGCTAGGATTATAGGCATGAGCCATGGCGTCTAAGCAACACTCGTTTTTCAACGCTGGGCTCTGCCCTGAGCCCTTCCTGCCCCTCTCTCCTGGCAGAGGAGAAGGGAACCCACATATATTCCTGTCCTTGTCACCACATTGTATCCTTCAGCCAACATATCTCCCCTATCAGGGGTAAGGCCTCGGGCATGTTTCTTGCCGCCTCCTAGGACCCAGCACAGAGCCAGGTCTGGCAGCTGCAGAGAGCTGGACCAAGTTTATTGAATGAATAGTTTCCTGCCACCTGGTGATGGGGGCAAAGAGGCAGGCAGGGAGGCCACGGGCATACATGAAGTCCTGTGAGAGTGTGGGAGCCAGACACTAGCAGGTGCAAAGGAGGACATGGGGGGGGGGCACTAGCAAGTCTTCCTGAAGGAGGGGAGGTCTCAGGTGGGCCTTGAAGACTTTCCCCAACCACATGTGAGAGGATGGCTGGGAAGCACAGAGGAGCAGGAGAGGAGGGACTGGAGCACCCCTGCAGCCACTCGTGAGGGCTGCCATTTGCTAGCACTCTGTGCAAAGTCACAGATAGATCAAGAGATAATTACAAACCCTACAGCCAAGTGGGTAGAGATTCCATTTTACAAGTAAGGAAACTGAGGCACAGAGCAGTCATGTCATCTGCCCGAAGTCACACAGGTAGTTAGTAGCAGAGTCAGAAAGCAAACACAGGCCTACATCCAGAGCTTAAGTTTGTTTGTTTGTTTGAGACAGAGTTTCGCTCTTGTTGCCCAGGCTGGAGTGCAATGGTGAGATTTTGATTCACTACAATGTCTGTCTCCCGGGTTTAAGCAATTCTCCTGCCTCAGCCTCCTGAGTAGATGGGATTATAGGCGCATGCCACCATGCCCAGCTAATTTTTATATTTTTAGTAGAGACGCGGTTTCACCACGTTGGTCAGGCTGGTCTCGAACTCCTGACCTCAGGTGATCTGCCCAATTCGGCCTCCCAAAGCGCTGGGATTACAGGGGTAAGCCACTGCGCCCAGCCCAAAGCTTAAGTTTTTAAGTCATGTTCTAGACGGGAATAAAATTCCCTCTCTGAGCTAAGTGGAGGAGGTGAGCGGCACCTTACCTGGTGACAGCCTCGGGAACATGCCCTGCGAATGCAGGTAGCACTGGGGTCATGCCAAAGGAGCGCATCCGGTCCAGGACCCGGTGCTGGAGGAACAGAAGGAAGGGTGGTGAGCATGGCCACTGCTGTCCTATGGGGAGGCCCTCATCTCCCAGGACACACGGAGCCCCCCCGCCTCAGTTAAGAGCCCCAGGGCCAGCCCAATACCACCCTTCCTGGGCCCGTGGCCATCTGTCACCGATTCTGCCCCTTCTCTTTTCCATCCTTTTACCTGCAGGTAAAGCTGCTTGATGTGCCAGGAGGGGGGCAGGGGGCCATCCCAGGTGTGCAGGTTGCCCATTCGCCCCCAGGCCAGGAAGGCAGGACCAGTAAAGAACTCATTGATCTCTGTCTGGGTCAGGCCCAAGGCCAGGTACACCTGAGGAGGAAGGGCCCACACATAGATATATATTCGTCTTCATTCATTCATTCATTCATTCATTCAACAACCATTCACTCATTGCTTCTTTGTGCTGGGCGCTAGGGCTACTGAGACAAAATCTGACCCCTGCTATCAGGGAGCCCACAGCCCAGAGGAAAGAGACCTGTGAATAGGTGAGTTCACTGGGACACCTTTGTCGCATGGGTGAGGAGATGGGGCACAAAGGGGCTTTCTCCCAAGAGGAAGGCCTTAGAAGGCTTCATGAGCAAGGGTGCCAGACAGAAGGGCAGGGCAGCTGTGTGAAGAGCTTAAACAGCACCTGGAGCAGCCGGTGCGGCACGGAGGTTTCCAGGGAGGCAGATCTAGAGCTGACCATGAGTTGGATCCAAGGGACCAGGTGATTGGCCGCATAGGGGAGATGGGGGAAGGAGCCCCACTCCTCAAACTGGAAGCCTCAGTTTTTTTTTTTTTTTTTTTTGACAGAGTCTCGCTCTGTTGCCCAGGCTGGAGTGCAGTGGCACGATCTCGGCTCACTGCGACCTCCACCTCCCGGGTAGCGAGTCCCCTGCCTCAGGCTCCCAAGTAGCTGGGACTACAGGTGTGTGCCACCACACCAGGCTAATTTTTTGTATTTTAGTAGAGACACGGTTTCACCATGTTGGCCAGGATGGTCTCGATCTCCTGACCTCGTGATCTGCCCGCCTCGGCCTCCCAAAGTGCTGAGGCGTGAGCCACCGCGCCCAGCCGGAAGCCTCAGTTTTCAGGAGGCCAGAGCCATTGTGCACGCTGAAAGCACTTCTAGAGAGAGACACTGTGCCCATACTGGGGGGCGGGTGAAAACACCTAGGGTGGCTCCCGCCATAGGCAGGAGGGTGGGGAGGGGACAGTGGGCACGCACCCTCTGCCAGATGGCCTCCTGGCCGCTCCAGGCCAGTGCCAGGTTGATGCCATTCAGCGCCATCCAGTCTATCTCTCGCTCCCAGCGGGCCCAGTCCCACCACACGAAGGAGTAGCTTTGCGTGCACACATTCTGGTAATAGCGGTACCTGCGGGCAGTGTCATGAGCGGGGGTGCATCCCACCCTGCAGGGTCCACAGCCCTGGAACAAATCCCCCAACCCCCACCTAGAGGAGAGGGGAGGGGCTCCAAACAATGCCCTTCTGCTTCACACTGGGACCCACCCCAGGTGGAGCTGTGGCCAGGTACCTGGGCTGGGCTTCTGAGGGACTCGCCCCCTGTACTCCCCCAGGGCCCTCTAGCCTGGCGGGTATTTGGGTGGCATATTCCACTTTCATGCCACCCTGCCAGAGCCCCTCCTCTGCACGGTGTTTTCCTGGAACGGGGAATCCCTGCCCCCACAGTCTGACAGATGGGCGGGGGACAGTTGTGTGGACACATCACTCCACAGTGTGGCAGGCGCTGGAACACAGGCCTGTGTGGGAGGATGGGGGCGTCCTTCCTCAGTCCGCAGGTTCAAAGAGAGGGTGGGGGAGGAACGGAAGAAAATTCATTCATCACCAATTGTGCACCACAAATTCTACGCCCATCATCGTGCAAATCCTCACAATAACACTGCACGGTAGGCGTCTTGTTTTCGTTTTTCAGGTGGGCCAGCTGAGGCTCTGAAAAGCAGAGTGGCTGGCTCAAGGCCACACAGCTGCTGGAGGCGGCGCAGCTGGGCCTTCCGGCCAGCGCTCCCCGCTCAGCCTCCCGATTTGGGTGGCAGCGGCTC
>NW_012106252.1:715724-717144 GCF_000951045.1 Mandrillus leucophaeus
GCCACGTGGACCCGAAGGCCAAACCCGGGCTCAGGGCCAGGAGTCGTGGCTTCCGGGTCCCAGGACACTCCCTTGGGGGCGTCTCGTGACCGCATGCGGTGGGGAGCGCGTGACCCTGGCTCCAGGGCCGAAGGGGACCCGCTGGCCCTCACAGAGCACTGTATCAGGCACTGCCATAGCTACTGCCCTACTGATGAACGAGAAGACGGTCCCTACCGTCCGTGTCAGGGGGGTGACCTAGAAATCAAATACTTACAGAAATAAGGATTTCCATCATAGTTGTGATGCTGCGAAGAAGTGCAAGGGTAAGACTTACAAAGGAAGTGACTTTTAACCTGAAACTCAGAGATGAATAGGAATTGACTAGAAGAGGGAAAGGAAGAGCCTTCCAGAGAGAAGAAATGCATTTATGAAGGCCCTGGGAAGGCAGAGAGCTTGCAGATTTGAGGAACAGGCTAGGAGGTTCGAGGAGGGATGGGGCCATGTGAGCCCAGGCCGGCCGTGGGGCAGGGCTGGCGGACACGTTAAAGGCTGTCCATTGGCAGCAGCAGCAACATGACAGGAGCTGTCATTTTGTCAGAAGTTTCCAACCAGAGCGACTCCATCTTGAACAGGGGCTGCGTAAAATGAGACAGAGACCTGCTGGGCTGAATTCCTGGGAGGTTAGGCCTTCCTCCTCACAGGATGAGACAGGAGGCCAGCACAAGGTAAAAGGTCACAAGACCCCGCTGATAAAACGGAATGCAGCAAAGAAACCGGTCAAAACCTGCCAAAACCAAGACAATCAGGAAGGTGACCTCTGGTCGTCCTTGCTGCTCATTATACGCTAATTATAATGCATTAGCATGCTAAAGACACTCCCAGCAGCACCAGGCGGTTTACAAATGCCATGGCAACATCCAGAAGTTACCCTATATGGTCTAAGTAGTGGAGGAACCCTCAGTTGGGGAGGAATCCCCACCCCTCTTCTGGAAAACTTATTACTAACCCACCCCTTGTTTATCATATAATCAAGAAATAACCATAAAAATAGCCAACCTTAGGCCAGGAGCGGTGGCTTATGCCTGTAATCCCAGCACTCTGGGAGGCTGAGGCTTGCAGATCACCTGAAGTCAGGGGTTTGAGACCAGCCTGGCCGACATACAGTGAAAACGCATCTGTACTAAAAATACAAAAGTTAGCCAGACATGGTGGCACACTCCTGTGGTCCCCGCTACTTGGGAAGCTGAGGCAGGAGAATCGCTTGAATGCTGGAGGTGTAGGTTGCAGTGAGCCAAGATTGCGCCATTGCATTCCAGCCTGGATGACAGAGCAAGACTCCATCTCAAAAAAGAAAAAAGAAAAAAGGTTGAAAGAGGCCTGGAATCAGATGCTGGCTTTAGATACTAGGAAAGTATGATTTTTTTTTTTTTTTTTTTTT
>NW_012106252.1:721594-723381 GCF_000951045.1 Mandrillus leucophaeus
GCTGCTGCCGCTGCCCTGTGGCGTCGCCTCGCGCGGTGTCCGGCCGCTGGTGCGGCTCCCTCGAACTCTTGATCTTAAGTGATCCATCTACCTCATCCTCCCAAAGTGCTGGGATTACTTCTAAATTCTCCAGACGAGTTTTGCCTCCAGATTGCCTGTTTGATGGCCAACAGGTGTCTTTGCTCCTTGGATTGCTCCTTATCTAAATTGCTCAGATAAGAACTTTTTGTCTCCGGGGCCTGTTCAATGGTCACCAGGTGATTTTCGCTCTCTCACCTTTCTTAAGGTCTAGATTGGGACCGCTTTCCAGTAACAATTTCACAGATTGGGAAACAGAGCCAGAGACAGAAGTGACTTGGGCAAGATCACTAACTAGTAAGGAAAGCAGCTCTGGGCTAGAACTGGAACTCCTGACTCCCAGAGCAGGGTTCTTGCTGCTCTTCCCCAGGCAATGCAACTTGTCAGGCTTCCTATCTGATCAGGGAGGGCTTGAGTAAAGCTGCTCTGGGGCTGGGAGTGACCGACTCTCTAGAAGGACTGCACTAGATGTGTTAGATGGGGTGGCCCACTCCTGTAATCACAGCACTTATGGAGGTGGAGGCAGGTGGAGCTCTTAAGTCCAGGAGTTTGAGACCAGCCTGGGTAACATGGAGAAACCCCGTCTCTACAAAAATCTTCTGGGCACAGAGGCCTGTGTTTGTGGTCCCAGCTAGCTCCTCAGAGGCTGAGACAGGAGGATGGCTTGAGCCCAGGGGTTTGAAGCTGCAGTGAGCCATGATCACACCACTGCACTCCAGACCAGGCAACAGAGCGAAATCCTGACTCAAAAAAGAAAGTCTAGCCCATCGTAGTGGCCCCTGATCCTAGGAGGTTGAGGCAGGTGGATTAGAGTCTAGGAGTCCAAGACCAGCCTGGGTAACATGGCAAAACCCCTTCTGTACAAAAAATACAAAGATTAGCCCAGCATGGTGGCATGCACCTGTGGTCCCAGCTACAGGTTGGGAGAATAGGTTCGTTTGAGCCTGGGAGGTCGAGGCTGCAGTGAATCCAGATGGCACCACAGCACTCCAGGCCAGGGACTGAGCAAGGTAACACATTATCATCTATTTATTTAAGACTCTGTAAACAGTGGTTGTGGGAGGGAGGGGGAGATTCAGGGACACTGTGGGTGAAAGACATAATTATAATAGGGTCTTTAGTACTGTTTGATCCTTTTTTTCTTTTTTTCTTTTTTTGAGATGGAGTCTCCCTCTGTCGCCCAGGCTGGAGTGCAGTGGCGCCATCTCCTGTCTCAGCATCCCAACTAGCTGGAACTACCGGCATGTCTTGGGGTGGGAGGAGGGGTCTCAAAAAAAAAAAAGAACTTACCAACAACAGTATAGGTTTGGAAAAGGAAAGTTTATTAGAAAGGAAGAACGCTGCAGCCGAGTGCAGCGGTGCCTCTGCGGGAGGACTGAGTGTGCTGCGGTGGATTTTCCTTAGGAGCATGTGTGGACCTTAAGGTGGGAACTTAGGGTTGTAAATTGAGCTTCAGCACGGCATAGAATGTACAGAAATTTTAGGTTGTGAAGGCAGAGCCCTCAGGAATGAGATTGGTGCCTTTGTAAGGGAGGCCAGAGAGAAAGCCCTACCCGCTTCTACCATATGAAACCACAGTGAGAAGGCACAGCTTATTAAGCAGGGAGTGAGCCCTCACCAAAGACTGAATCTATAAGCACCTTCATCTTGGACTTTCCAGCCTGCAGAAGTGTGAGAAATAAGTGTTTGTTGTGTGTGTGTGTGTGTGT
>NW_012106252.1:726196-726827 GCF_000951045.1 Mandrillus leucophaeus
TCTCTGCCCATCTAATCCAGTTGCCTGCCTATCACACAGCCCAGCTCAGATCCCAGCCCACCTTGCCAAAGGAGGAATGAGTCCTTCCCTATCTGGCCACCAGAGAGCAGCCCACACCTAGGACATGCCTTGGGTAGGCTGAGGCATTGAGGGGGCAGGCCACTTTAATCTGAAACACTGAGGCTGCCAGCTGGTTTTGAGGTCCAATGCCCCCTCTACCCAAGGTTCCTGGGGCAGAAAGAAGTGCAGTCTGGTGATAGACTTGTCACCTATCTCTACAAAGCTTGGGACTCCCCAGGCCAAGGATGCCAAGGCCACCCTCTCCAACACTGGTTCTAGGACCTCAAGATGAGGGGCATTTCCTGGACAGGAGCACAGACTCATCAGACACACGTCTGGGGTCCTTGGGGTTCCACAAGAAGGGGATCAGGGTAAAGGGCACATCTCTTAAAAACAGGAGAGGCCGGGCGCGGTGGCTCACGCCTGTAATCCCAGCATTTTGGGAGGCCGAGGTGGGCGGATCATGAGGTCAGGAGATCGAGACCATCCTGGCTAACACAGTGAAACCCCTTCTCTGCTAAAAATACAAAAAATTAGCCGGGTGTGGTAGCGGGCGCCTGTAGTCCCAGCT
>NW_012106252.1:731327-733080 GCF_000951045.1 Mandrillus leucophaeus
GCACCCGGCTAATTTTTGTATTTTTAGTAGAGACGGGGTTTCACCATCTTGGCCAGGCTGGTCTTGAACTCCTGACCTCATGATCCACCCACCTGGGCTTCCCACAGTGCTGGGATTACAGGCATGAGCCACTGTGCCCGGCCAATTCTGTTTAATATTTTGAGGAACTGCCAGACTGCTTTCCAAAGCAGCTGCACCATTTTATATTCCCACCAGCAGTGAATTGGGGTTCCAATTTCTCCTTGTAATTTTCTTTTCTTTTCTTTTCTTTTTTTTGAGACGGAGTCTTGCTGTGTCATCCAGGCTTGAGTGCAGTGGCCGGATCTCAGCTCACTGCAAGCTCCGCCTCCCAGGTTCACGCCATTCTCCTGCCTCAGCCTCCCGAGTAGCTGGCACTACAGGCACCCGCCACCGCGCCCGGATAATTGTTTATATTTTTAGTAGAGATGGGGTTTCACCGTGTTAGCCAGGATGGTCTCAATCTGCTGACCTCGTGATCCGACTGCCTCAGCCTCCCAAAGTGTTGGGATTACAGGCGTGAGCCACCGCGCCCGGCCCAACGCCTGTATTTTTCTTATTGCCTTTTGTGGGTGTGATGTGGTATCTCCTTGTGGTTTTCATTTGCATTTCTGTAATGACTAATGGTGTGGAACATCTTTTCATGGCTTTATTGGCCATTCATATAGCTTACTTGGAGAAATGCCTATTCAAACCCTTTGCCTATTTAAAAAAACTGAGTTGTTTTTATTATTAGGTGTAAGAGTTACTTATATTCTAGATACAAGTCCCTTATCAGATAAATGATCTACAAATATTTTCTTCTATGAGGGTTGTCTTTTCAGTTTCTAGATTCTAACCTTTGAAGCACAAACATTTTTTTCTTTCGAGATAGAGTTTCACTCTTGTCACCCAGGCTGGAGTGCAGTGGCATGACCTTGGCTCACTGCAACCTCTGAATCCCGGGTTCAAGCAATTCTCCTGCCTCAGCCTCCCAAGTTGCTGGGATTACAGGCATGCACCACCACACTCGGCTAATTGTTTGTATTTGTAGTAGAGACAGGGTTTCTTCATGTTGGCCAGGCTGGTCTCGAACTCCTGACCTCAGGTGATCCACCTGCCTTGTCCTCCCAAAGTGCTGGGATTACAGGTTTGAGCCACCGTGCCCGGCGAAGCACAAAAGCTTTAAATTTTGCTGAAGCCTAACTTATCTATGTATTTTTTATTTTTTATCACTTGTGCTTTGGGTGTCATATCTAGAAATCACTGGCTAACTCAAGGTTAGGAAGATGTACTCCTATGGTTTCCCCTAAGAGTTTTATAGTTTTCACTTACATTTTAGGTCTGGAATCCACTTTGAGTTAATTTTTGCATATGGTGGGGGTAGTGGACCAAATTTGTTCCTCTGCATGTGGAAACCCCATTGTACCAGTGTCATTTGTTGAAAAAGACAGATCTTTCCTCAGTGAATTATCTTGACCCCTTTATCAAAAATCAAGTGACCATAAATGTTAGGATTTATTCCTGGACTCTCAATTCGAATTCACTGATTCCAAATATCTATTCTTATGAGGCCTTCCCTTCCCACCGAGCAGAAGCTGAGAGCTCCCTGACCAGAGTTTCCACTGGAGACCTTATATTTGAGGAGCTGGGTGGGGTGGGCCCCTCAGGGCCGACTCCAGGGACAGGTAGCACTGTTAGGGAGGAGGAAGGGCTTCAGGCTAGGCTGGAACATGGAACGAACAGGGGGTTGTAG
>NW_012106252.1:737720-738762 GCF_000951045.1 Mandrillus leucophaeus
TACTCAGGAGGCTGAGGCAGGAGAACCACTTGAACCTGGGAGGTGGAGGTTGCAGTGAGTGAAGATGGTACCACTGCACTCCAGCCTGGGCAACAAGAGTGAAACTCCATCTCAGGAAAAAAAAAAAAAAAAAATTAGCGGGGTGTGGTGGTGCGCACCTGTAATCCTGGGTAATCAGGAGGCTGAGGTGGGAGAATCCTTTGAACCCGGGAGGTGGAGGTTGCAGTGAGTCAAGATCATGCCACTGTACTCCAGCCTGGGCAACAGAGCAAGACTCTATCTCAAAAAAAAAAAAAAAATTACCAATGTAAAGTGTACAATTCAATGGGTTTTAGTATATTCACATAATTGTGCAGCCATCAGCAGCCTAACTTTACATTTTCATCATTCAAAAAGAAACTCCATACTCCTTAGGAGTCACTCCCCACTGTAACTCTCTCCCCAGCCCCATCCAGCACCCAGTCCTGGCATCCACCAAATCTGTGTCTATGGGTTTGTCTATTCTAGACATTCCAGATACACGGAATCATACATTGTTGGTCTTCTGTGGCTGGTTTTTGAGGTCCATTCATGTTGTAGCATTTATCAGTATCTCATTCCGGTTAATTGTAGAACAATATCCATCATGCCCCTCCCACCTTTTATTGATCCATTTATCAGCTGGTGGACATTGGGCTGTTTCCATTTTGGGGCTATTGTGAATAATGCTGCCATGAACATTTGTGTGCAAGTTTTTGTGGGTATGATTTCGTTTTTCTTGGGTAGATAAGAAAGTGGAATTGCTGGGTCTTAGGTTAATTCTGTTTAATGTATTTTTTGAGAAAGAGTCTCACTCTGTCATCTGGGCTGGAGCGCAGTGGCGTGATCTTGGCTCACTGCAATCTCTGCCGCCTGGGTTCAAGAGATTCTCCTGCTTCACCCTCCTGAGTAGCTGGGATTACAGGCACCTGCCACCGCACCCGGCTAATTTTTGTATTTTTAGTAGAGACGGGGTTTCACCATCTTGGCCAGGCTGGTCTTGAACTCCTGACCTCATGATCCA
>NW_012106252.1:740267-763642 GCF_000951045.1 Mandrillus leucophaeus
AGTGAATTATCTTGACCCCTTTATCAAAAATCAAGTGACCATAAATGTTAGGATTTATTCCTGGACTCTCAATTCGAATTCACTGATTCCAAATATCTATTCTTATGAGGCCTTCCCTTCCTACCGAGCAGAAGCTGAGAGCTCCCTGACCAGAGTTTCCACTGGAGACCTTATATTTGAGGAGCTGGGTGGGGTGGGCCCCTCAGGGCCGACTCCAGGGACAGGTAGCACTGTTAGGGAGGAGGAAGGGCTTCAGGCTAGGCTGGAACATGGAACGAACAGGGGGTTGTAGGGGGTTGCGGCCCTTTCACCTGTCTGGGGGCAGTGCTGGTCAGCCTGCCCAGGTCACATTCCTGGGCAGCCCCTGTCCTGGAGGCCCCTGTAGGGAGGAGCGAAGAGGGCGGGCACCGAGAATGCAGTGTCTCACTAGGCAGTGGGGAGGGGGCCTCCTGCCCAGCCCGCCACCCTGGACGGTCTGCCTGCTCTCCGTCCTGCCGCCTGCCAATCCCAGCACCTCACATTCCCCAGCTGCCCTGAGGAATCTGTGTGGAGCCTCCACTTACACTAAGGCCAGGGGTGTCAGGGCTCAAAATAGCCAGGCCACTGGGCCCTGGAGGGCACACTTGGAGAACAGGGAGAGACAGGTGGGGAGATACCCAGTGCCCCTCTGCCCCCATGCTGTCTGGATGTGCAATGAGTGAAGGGGAGATGAAGATGGGCCGCCCAGTCCCCTCCTCCCATAGGTAGTATCTGCAGAGCTGACTTGGATCCTGTGAGTGGGAAGGTGCCTGGGAAACTTGGAACAAGGTGAGAATTTCCCAAACCAACTGCCCAGCCAGGCCTACTGCAGCTGTGGCCTTTGACACAAGGAAAAGCAGCAACGCTGGAGGAGGGAGGCAAAGGTTGGGGGTCCAAAGGGGCTCAAGACGGCTGAGCCTGGAGCGACACAGGGGCTGTGGGCACAGTGACAGGCAGCTTCTCTGGGGGAGTCAAACATACTTTATTCAACATAGGAATGTCTCAACAGGAGGGCCTTGGGCAGGGTTCCCTGAACTATGCTTCAAACCCCACTGGAAACAGAGCAAAGATCATCACAAAAACCCGGGACACCAGGGCAGGGGGCTGCACAAGGTCAGGTCAGGTCACAGTGGACAAGCACACAGTGGCCCCGCCCAGGGCCAGCCCAGCCTGAGAGAGGGGATGAGGGCTCCAGGCAGCTCACTCAGAAAAGCAAGGGTGGGAGGAGGACACCAGCCTGGCCCACTCAGGGAATTCTTTCTACCACTGAAAGCAGTGGGGATTAACTTAGCTGGGGCTGCCACACCAGCACATGATTACAAGGTTCGGGGTGACAGGGAGGAGGTCCCTTGGCAGGGCTGTGCAGCCCTCACAGCCACATGCACGGCAGCCCTGCCAGTGGCTTCCAAACAGCAAATCATCAGTGACACTGACCTTCCCGGCCCAGGACACCCCTCCTGAGACCTGGGGCCAGTGTGGTGAGGAGTGGGCACTGGGGGGCAGAGCTAGGCAGGCTGCAGGCAGAACCAAGAAGACCTCAGTCCCACACTGAAGCCATCATGATTGCGGGTGGGGAAGATCTCAGGGTCTCCACCAGGGAAGAGCATCAGTCTGCACCCTTGGCCTGAGGGTGCGCTTGTGGGCAGGGCCCATGCAAGGCCTGAGAAGAAGCCAATCCCGGGGGAGGGAAGCCCTGTGAGCTGCAGAGCAGCCAAGGCCTCTGTTCCAAGCACTCCCGGCTGTGCTATGTAGTGCAGGACAAGAACAGGGAGAGAGGAGGGGGGGAGCGCAGGGTGGGGTCAGGGAGATAGATAGCCTATGACCCCTGGGGGTGACAGGGAGAAGCCACTCATGATGGCCTAGTTGGGTCCAGCTGAATGCCTGATTAACAAGCACGAGAGGGGGGTGGGCAAAGGACGCAAATATCACCTTCCTGGACCCACCCCTGCTAACCCAAGAGTGGGACATGTTACCAGCGTCCCCTTCTAGGGGAGAAGCTGTATTGCTTCCCCCTACTACTCCTGCTAGAAACTACAGTGGCGGATGCAGGGAACTCAAAGTCTAGATATGAATGTCATGGGTGCTCCTTCCATCTACAATGCACGGGGAAGATGAAAGGACTTTGGGATGGCGTGGGAATGCAGACTGGCTCACCACCAGGAGGCGGGAAGGGCTGTCTGGATGGAGGGAAGCTAAGAAGGCAAGGTTGGTGCCCAGTGGGTATGAGTGACCACGAGAAAATCACTACACTACACACAAAGCTAGGGTGATGGGAGGCCCAGGGAGGACTATTCTATCTAAATGACTCACAGACGGGTGCCACGAATGCGCTGGTGCCCACAGATCACAACCACAGGCAGAGAAGCACAGCTGATCACTGTGGAGAGAGGTGGGGAGGGCAGCATGGGGCACATGGCCCTCACAGGGGCTCACTCTTCAAACTTCCCTTCCCGAATATGCTCGAAGGAGAAGGGTAGGAACTTGAAACCGGTCCCGCTGTAGAATTTATTCTGGAACTCAACCCTGGAGAAAGAGAAGAACGACGCTATCATTCAATAGAAACTTTGTGAAACTTTTTGGCACTTCACAGTTGGGCCAGAAAGATGCCCCGTGCCCACCTCGCCCCAAGCCTCCCTTCCCCAGGGGAGCTGGAGAAAGCCCAGAGTGCAGAGATCCCACTTTTAAGGCCTGGGACTTGCCTCAGCAAGAGTTTGACGTATGGAGGAAGGGACGTGCCCTCAGTTCCCAGTCTTGCTCTGTCCTGCCGAGCAGTGTGTGTTTATGCACAGCTCTCTGTACAGAGGCATGTGCAAAAAAAGTTCAGTTAGCTTGAGCCTAACATCGTTAATGAAGGAGTGGCCCCCAACGCCCCCTCCTGGCAGGGGATCACACAGCCCACCTCTAAGGGAAGCCCCCTCCAGGGACCCTGGGCAAGCACCTCTGTTTGCTTGTTATTTTTCCTGCGGGGAGCTAGAAGGGTGAGCTTGGAGTGAATGTTGAAGGCTTTCCATTTAAGGAAGGAAATTCCCAGGAAAGAGGGGGAGTTAGGAGGGGAAGTCTTCTCAAAGCAATGGCAAAAATATTCTCCAACCACAAAAACATCTCAGAAAGTATTCTTCTCTTGGGGAGTTAAAAAAAAGCCTGAGCTCCCTTCCCAGCAGTTCAACAGCCATGCCTGATAGTCTCTGTGGGACTCTTGCACTCTCAGGGAGGGCGGGAGGAAGACTGTCCCATAAGCAGAGCTGGGCTGCTTGGCTGTGCTTCCTCCTACAAACTCACCCTGGACAGCTGCCCAGCAACCAAACCACACCAAATAAGGGCAGAAAAATGCATGATTCAGAGAATAAAAAGGCCAAGGAGAACTGCCCTGAGGAATAGTTTCCACATGGTGCTGTGTGACCCTGGAGGCACTGGAGCCCCTGTAAGAACAGGCAGGGGTGGGGCTGTGGCAGGCTCCAGGTGACAGGTCATGTGCAGGGTGAGGGCTTTGAGGCGCTTTAAAGCTTCAGGAACCCTCGAGTTCCCTAACTCAGTCTTTACAAACAGCTTCCTCCCTCCAAGCCAAGAAGCAGGAATTAAGAGAATAGGGGCTGGGAGGTGGCTGGGGACCAAAGGTTACAGACAGTTTACCAGTGGCATTGGGAGCTCCTCAGAGGCCCTTCACTGGGGTGCAGGCTGAGGAACACCCCCTTGGAGAAGACACAACAGAATTTTCTGAGTGGGAGTAAAAGCAGTCGGCTTTCTCCCACACATCCCCACATTCCACAGGGGTGGGTCAAGGTTTTCCAGGAAGAACAGGACTCAGGAGGGGGAGGACACAGAGCTTCCAACTGACGTTAGCTCAGGGTTCCTGTCAGGGCAATTCCAAACCAGGCCCTGGATTCACCCATGTCCCAACACCACACCAAAACTACTTCTCCAAGTTCCAGTTACTGAGACCACCTCTGAGAGAATGCAGTGGGGCCTAGCGGTAGGTTCCTGCTTCTCACCCACTTGTGTTAGGTTTGAATTCTTCATATTGAATAGACTGTGTTCCCATGTGGCAAGGGTTATTTCAGAACAGCTGAAAAGAGATTTGTATGTCCCCTTTTCATTCAACAATACATAGCCAGAGAGTGCACAAGTCACCTGAGGGTCCCAGGCCATTACCTAGGAGTGAATGTCAGCCTTGGTAGGGTATGCTGACCCCCAAATCCAGTGAGATGTCCAGAACTCTGACCCCACTCCCTGCCTGGCTAATCACAAAACCATTCTAATCTCCAAACTGGTCAAATGCAGCAGCAGCTTTGTTTTCAGATGCCTGTGGGGGCACCACCCTTTTCTTGGCACCCCTCCAGTCACCTTATCTACCCATGGGGCCCAGCGAGGAGGAAGAGGGATATATGCCCGGGAGGGGCACATCAATTGTACTGTGTGAGCAGACAGGTGGCCTCCCCGACATACTGCCCAATACTGCCCCTCCCACCAGCTGCTGCTTTAGAGACTTAGAGTGGCCAGAACTGGGACATCTCGGGTCTATCTTGAGGTCAGCCTGATTTTACCTCCTTCCCTGGCCACCCTCACCCCAACCACCAAACACAAAGCTGGAAAGCAATTTCCCTGCCAGTCTCCCCACCCTCTCCTGTTGAACTGGGGAAAGGTGTGCTTCTTGAGAAAGTACAAACATGAAGTTCCCTGGGGCAAGGAGGGCCCCATCTGCCATCCTAGGTTCTTCCTTCTTTTTGGGCCTCTCCACTGCTCTGCTCAGGGAGACTCCAAGGTCTCGCCATGCCCCAAGCCACTGAAATGCACCTCTAGAATTCAACAGCTGTGAGGAGAGCCTCAGGAAACCAGATGGGTGTCTCTATCATCTCTTCCAGCTCCAGCACTTGGCAAAGGCCACCGGGTGACTCAGAGGGATTAACTGGGACCAAAAGACATCATTCCTGCCACGTAACAGGAACTCTTGTTTCCTCGAGTGGGTGAAGGAGGAAGGAGTCTTGGGGCCACTTCCCTTTCCTGGTGGGGGTTGTGACTGAGGGCAGGCAGTGTGGAAATACAATTCTGGGCTGACCTGTTTATCTAGCCCATTCTGCCACTCTCTGTGCAGTTCAGGGCCTAGAACACACATCCGTCTGATAGCCCGAATATCAGGGCAATGAGGGCGGCCTGGAACTACATTTTAAGAGTTCTGAGTTCTCCTGGGCAGCCATTCCCTCAACTGCTCCATGCTGTCATGCCATGGCAACACTGCATTCCTATCAAGGAGTTGGTCCCTGATTCTGTCCCTTTAATCGCCACCCAATCTGTGAGTATACAGGTGGGTGTACATCTATGTGTATGTGGAATTCGCTAGGTAAGGAGAAACCAGGTTCCTTGGAAGGTAGGCCCTGGGGCAACAGTTCTGCATACAAATCAGTTTGATGTTTACAGTGGTAACTACAATCAAATCCCTGTCTCATGCCTTCTCTGAAGAAGACAAGACGTCTAATTACAGTAGGTAAGAAGCCAAGCACCCTTTATGTGGCAGGAGGGAGGAAAAGAGAGAGAAAACTTGGGAGACAGAATTAGCTGCTTAATACCTTAACCTGCTCACGGTTTTCAAACACATCACCCCCCTTCCTATGACGCTGCATGAATCTCACACTAGTGGTTTATATGTTACCGAATCAAATGTTTTTCTCATTGTCCCCACTGAAGAGACCCAGAGCTTGTATAATGGGGCAGCCCTTGAATCAGGAAACAGCAGGCACAAAGTGGGAAATATGAAGATGCCTAGGCTGGATGCCAGGAAGAATAGCAGCACCATCCCTACAGCTGGTTCAGCAGCCCCAGAGACTCCACCTGGCTCCACCCTGGTAAGAGGGCCACAGCTCAGAACGCCTCCTGCAGTCCTGGGCCACAGGGAAGATCCAGGCATCCTGGACGCACAGCTGCATTTTGCCAGGAGGGGGCGCACAACCACCAACTTCATTCACTCCTGTTTCAGTGGTGGGGGAGGCACCCCACTCACGTCGCAGGGACAGCCCTCCAAAGATGAGATTCTGGAAGCTGCACAAAGGAGGTCTGCACTGTTTATTCCTCTCCTACCCAATACTCCTATTACCAAAATACATACGACATATACGGGGAGGCTGTTCCTTGCAAACAGCACCTGAGGGCATTCTGATGGTATTCCTCTGCCTCCTGTGGGGTCTCCTCTCATTCTGGACAGGTTAAAAGCAGTTTCTTTATGGGGGACCCCAGGCAGACACCCTCTCTCCAGGGCATCCCACTTTTTTTTTTTGAGACGGAGTCTTGGTCTGTCGCCCAGACTGGAGTGCAGTGGTGCAACCTCGGCTCACTGCAACCTCCATCTCCTGGGTTCAAGCAATTCTCCTGCCTCAGCCTCCCAAGTAGCTGGGATTACAGGCACCCACCACCACGCCCAGCATTTTTAGTAGAGATGGGGTTTCCCCATGTTGGCCAGGCTGGTCTCGAACTCCTGATCTCAGGTGATCCGCCTGCCTTGGCCTCCCCAAATGCTGGGAGTACAGGTGTGAGCCACAGTACCCAGCAAGGGCATCCCACTTTTAAGCAGAGCAGCCGCGACCCATCCTGGAGCACCTGCTTTTTGCTGTGGCAGCACCTGGTGTGTGCATTACTTCCTACTTGCTCACAGTAACCTTGGTAGTGAATGTTCTGCTCAGGTCCCCCCCGTGCTGTGACAGAGCTGGAATTCCAACCCAGGTCGCCCGATTCGGAAGCCTGCTGTCCTGTCACTCATCACTTCAGTTCAGGGGGACATGGGAAGACACGGGGAGGCCACAGGTGAGCCTGAGGAGGAAGCAATCCTCTGGCAACAAAACCAGGCTCAGGCCCAGGCGACCTTGCTCTGCAGCAGTGCCCGGCTCCCGCCCTGCCCAGGGAGGAGATGACTGGCTACCCACGTGGGCTGGAATCAAGGTGAGGTGGTCACTGTTCCCTCAAACCCAGGGCTCAAGGGACAGGACTGAAAAGAAAAGGAAGGAGACCAAGGGGCAAGAAAAAGTGAATCCTCAGAGGTTTCTCGTGCACCGAGGAGGGCTGAGGAAGTGTGCTTGGGGGAGGGGGGTCGGCTGATAAGCTGAGAATACGGGGGCCAGCCAGATGAGCTGGGTGGGGAGGAGGGAGGCCAGACAGAAGAGAGCCAGGCCAGAGGAAGCTACGTCTACTGACACAGCAGGGTTTCTGAAGAAGAGTGCACCCCAGCCACGTCTTGCCCTTCCATGCCTCACCCTCCGCCCATCATTCAGAAAAACCCACAGCTGAATCTTTGAGGAGGCTCGCGGTCACCCAGCCATGAGAAAATCAAAGATAAAGGAGAGTGGGGAAGGAGTTTCTCAGGTTCAGATGCTGGATTTTCTTCAGGTTTGGAGAACGAAGAGAACATTCATAGTCTTCTTCTGGCCTTGGGCTCATGAACACAGAGCATCCCATCCAGGGGCCTCCAAGGCACACCAGTGAGTCAGACCCCTATGCTCGTAAAACAGGAGGAGTGTGTGAGTGCTTCTCTGGGGAGAGGGGCCAGAACTTCCAGAGACACTGGGGTTTGGAGACCCCAAAAAAGAGAATCACAACATAAAGGAGGAAATAGAGACCCAAAGAAGTGGAGTCTGAGGTGGAATAGCCACAGAAAATACAGACTGCCCCAGTTTTTAGTATAAGCATGTCCCATGCACATTTGGGAAATACTCATACTGAAAAAATTATTTGCTGTTTATGTGAAATACACACTGTATTTTTTTTTTTTTTATTTTTTGAGACAGAGTCTTGCTTTGTTGCCCAGGCTGGAATGCAGTGGCAGAATCTTGGCTCACTGCAACCTCCACCTCCTGGGTTTAAGCAATTCTCCTGCCTCAGCCTCCCAAGTAGTTGGGATTACAGGCATGTGCTACCACACCTGGTTAATTTTTGCATTTTTAGTACAGACGGGGTTTCACCATGTTGGCTAGGCTGGTCTCGAATTCCTGACCTCCTCCTGACCTCGAATCACCTCCTGAGGCAAGTGATTCACCTGCCTTAGCCTCCCAAAGTGCTGGGATTACAGGCGTGACCCACCACACCCGGCCACACTGTGTTTTTATGTGCTAAATCTGGCAACCCTGGTTTGAGGTGGTCACAGCCCAGACTACACCCCCGCTCTCCCAGTCCCAGAGGCTGAACTCATGCTTTCTCCACACAGAGCCATTAGGAGTCCATTAAAGAAAACAAACAGAACCACCCCAAACCTGCCCTTCTGAAGAAGCTTCGTGAGTGTACCAACCTTCACCCTATAGAGCCAGGAATCCCCCCAGCCCACAATGGAGCTGCCAAGGGTCCAACTCAAAGACCCCTGGCACAATGACAGAACAACGAGGGCAAAGCTGGGGTGCAGTGTGCTCTAGCCTTTCCTGCACTTAGCATCCATTCCAGAGCTGCTTCCACTGTTCTGAAGACAGAAGAGTTACACACCAGAGAGAAAACCAGAAACCCTATGACCCCAGCAGCCCCTCTAAGCCAAAATCAGGAGCACTGGGGACAGCTAAAGGCAGGGAGCGGGACCTGACACCACTCACCAGGGACCTCTCCCTAGAGTCTAGGGAAGGCTGAGTTGTGCTTTTCTGTGATCATTTTCTGAAACTCAGTGGCAAAGCTGGTGCTGGGGTGTCCTGAGGTAAAGCTAGTGCAGGGCCAGCTCATGTTTCCTGCACAGAGCTGCAGGGCTGTGTTGGGAGAAAAGCTGCCCTCTCACCGCAGCTAAGGACACATTCACCCCCACGCCCGCCCTGCCCCACTGCCCCTCACCAGTGTAAGCGCAGTGCATGGAGAAAGGCTGAGAGGCCCTCCATGATCAGGAGGATGGCCACGGTCAGGGTGGCAAAGGCAGCGAAGATGAAGAACAGCGCCAAACCTCCTGCCAGGCTCTTCACGCTCAGGCCGATGTGGATCACCATGGTCCAAAGCACCTCAGACAGCTCTGGGGAATGGGAGACACAAAATCCAGTGCAGTTTGGCAAGAGGCAGCTGTAGGCAGGAATTTTGCTCTGCCATTCCCCCACTAGGGTTCCCTGGACCCTGGCTTCCCACTGCCTTAGTGGGACCACCATGCAGAGCTAACCTGGCAAAAGTGCCGAGCCTCCTGTCTGTACTCATTCTCCTTGCGTTCAGGAACCTGAATAATTCCAGAACCTTCATGTAATTTCCATTCTACTTAAGCTCCCCAACTGAGAGTACGACCACAGAGGGGGAAACTAGAGTTCCGGAGCCCGGAGAGGGGTACTCACGTGCATGAGCAAGGCTGAGGGCCCACAGCCGCAAGTAGGAGGCAGTGTTGGAGATGCAGCCCAGGCAGTACTCGATGGTGTGGATGGCCTGGTGGACCATGGTGTCCCCAAAGTCAAACTGTCATGGGAGGAAACCAGAGAGAAAACGTAAGGCTAGGAGGGGAATGTGCAGGCATTCTGAGTTGTGGCTACCTGGCGCTTTGAACCTGGGCCAGGGTAGGGGACTGCACTTCCCATGGTTGGCACCTCAACTTTGGAGCGGCCAGAAGCACCCAGTGTTGAACACAGGTGGTGATTTCGGCAATGCCTTCCCCAAAAATCCTGCCTGGCTTAGCCCTCACCTGGGACACCTCCATTCCCCTCAATACACTTTCATTAACTACATCTTAGTAAGATTCTTCTCGACACATTTGTTTTTCTCCCTCTGGGGCTCTGTGCTCAAGAGGGGAGCGTGTGCTGAGTTGAGACACTGTTGGGAAAGTGACTGTCTGAGTCTGGGACCCTAAGGACCTGCAGGAGGGCAGGAAGGGATTTTCCCCAGACTGCGCTTCAGGAGATGGGCTCTCAATCTGGACACTGTCCTGAGAAGACTAGGCCTCTACAGCCACTTTACTTATTCTTCTTACAGCCTTTAGGGAGCAAGATAACCTTCTTTTTCTTTTGTGACGTCTAAAGAGATTACACGGTGAATTTTTTTTCCCTACATGATTTCACCACCATGTACAGGGAAATCCTAACGGAGTGTACAAATTTCCACATGGGTTAAGGCCAAACAGCACATCTCCAGTTTGTTTGTTTTTTCTTCAAGCTCCCTTTGTCCCAGTTTTCCTTTCAATACCAAGAATTATTTCCAGAATAAAGGAATGGGCTGGAACAAGCTCTTGGGAGTGCACTTTCAGGATTGCTCCAAGCACAGTCAGGGGTGAACGTGGGCTTTTGAATTTGGTATATTCTGGAAGCCCCAGGTACTTTCCCTGGGCCTCTCACTCTGTCAGGCTGACCAAAGACCAGGAGGCACTCCTTTACGGGGCTTCCCCCATAGAGCCCAGACCACAATCCTCTGAGCTTTCAGATACTCCTGAGGGCTCAGTGGCCTCCCCATCGGCCCCTGCTCTCAGATCAGGGTCTATTTTTCGCAGCAGTTCCTTTAAAAACCCACGTGATTCCACTCCCAAAGGACACCAGAAATGCCTTGGGAAATCACTGAGAACATGGGGATGGGAGAAAGTGGTTCGGCTGGTAAAGCCACAACAGCCCAGGTCACAGGCGTGCAGCCAGTGTGGAGGGGGCTGGCTCCACCATGCCATCTCTGGGCAAACGTCTGCTTTTCCCTCACCTCTGTCGACACCTAGTCTATTTCTGGGCTTTTCTTCCAGAACAGGCTCTTCAAGTGTCCTTACTTACCCTGAAAACTAGGGTAATCCTAGTTCCCTGAGTTTCCTAAATCGTAACACCATGGTTAAGAGCTCTCTCCTACCACTGCTGGTTGCCGCCACAGGGCCTGCATCGAAAGGAAGAAGTCCATGGCTCCCAGGAGTGCTGATCTCTACTCCTATGGGCCAGGGGGGCAGTGACCACTGGGCTCCCTTGCAGCCAACCCTTCCGTGTTTTCATTCCACCTCAAGTTTCTCCCACTGAAAAAAGTGCAGGATGGGAGAGAAGCCTCGCTTCCAGGCCTTACCCTTGCCTTCTCTCCTTCATTCCCAGCTTCCTGCAGGCATTCTCAGGAGAGGCAAGGACTGGGTGAGAAATCCAGCCTAGCACTTATGAGTCTGCCACTCAGCACACACCCAGTATCAATCAGCCATGACTGACCATGAATCGCTGCAGAGTCAATGTCCACATCCTCTGCCTCAGTTTCCTCTCTGCCCAGCCAGTCGTCACCCTACTGCACCCTGGCTTCCACTTTCACTCCTCCACAAAATGCCTCTACTTAGCAAGGTCACCCTGACCTCCCAGTTGTTACATCTTTTTTTTTTTTTTGAGATAGAGTTTCACTGTTCACCCAGGCTGGAGTGCAGTGGCGTGATCTCAGCTCATTGCAACCTCTGCCTCCCGGGTTCAAGCAATTCTCCTGCCTCAACCTCCTTAGTAGCTGAGATTATAGGCGCACACCACCACACTCGGCTGATTTTTGTACTTTTAGTAGAGATGGGGTTTCACCATGTCGGCCAGGCTGGTCTTGAACTCCCGACCTCAGGTGATTCACCCACCTTGGCCTCCCAAAGTGCTGGGACTACAGGCGTGAGCTACCGCACCCGGCCCAGTTGTTAAAGCTAACAGACGTTCTGTGTCCTTGTCCATGCTCTTGCAGTGTCTGTCACTATGGCCTCTTCCTCCTTCTTGAAATACCTGCCTCCCCTTGGTTTTCCTCCTACCTCTCCGGACAGTTCTTTTTAGTCTCTATCGAGGTTTTTTTTTTTTTTTTCCTTTTTTGAAACAGGAGTGCAGTGGCATGATCTCAGCTCACTGCAACCTCTGCCTCCCAGGAGAATCAAGTGATTCTCCTCCCTCAGCCTCCCAAGTAGCTGGGATTACAGGCGTGAGCCACTGCGCCTGGCCTTGGGACCTATAGCTTTCACTTCTTTAATATCTCATATTGGTTCCTTCCTTTCCAACTCGTCCTACAAACACCTTACTTCACTTCAGGCTTTCTGTTCTGTCCTGAATGACATCAAATGATGTGTCCATGCCTCCTGACCTTGCCCCTCCCCAACCCAATATACCCTACAACATGGTCACTGGGGGTATTTCCTCAACGCACCATGGCTATGTCACCACCAGCTTCACCACCGTCTCTTGGATGGCTCCTTGTTGTCCAAATGAGGCAAAAACTACTATGGCTGGTTTCTGCCAACCTCCAGTCTCACCTGTCCCCAGTTCCCCGCTCCTGCCTCTGCTCCAGCCAAGCTGAATACTTGCTAGTCCCCAACATGTGATGGGCCTGCAGGTCTTTTGCCTGTGAAGCTGCATATGCTGGTGGTCTGCATCGCTCCTCTACAGGGCCTCCTGCTTGACCAGAGTAAGATAACTTCCTTAGGGAGTCCTTCCAGGGTCTCCTTTTCCACCCTCACCCCAGTGTTCATCAGCTGCCCTCTTTCTGTGCTCCCATAGCATCTGGGGCACACTTCTATCACAGCACCTGTCATCCAGACTGTCTCCCCACTTTGGGAGGTCTTTGAAGGCAAGCACTATGTTTTTCTCTGTTTCTGTAGCACTATACATAGTGCTGGACGCATGGAGGGTGAGTGAATGCATGGATGGGTGGGATGAATGCACCTGGTGAGGAGACAGTGGGGAGAGGTGCCACTGACCCTTGCTGAGTGGTCACGGCCTTTGAAGATTTCCCAGACAACCAAGTGGCCTGGCTCTGGTGTGCAGCTGGACTGAGTCCCCACTAGGGAGAGGTACTAATGCTTCCACTGGGCTGGAGCAAGGGCCTGCATGGGACAAATACATTTTCACAGCCAAGCAAAATGGGGAAATTCCAGAAGTAGGCTGAACTTTTTTTTTAGGAATCTGTTTTGTTTGAAATCATTAGATAAATGTCATGGGTATCTAAATTTGGCTATAGAGAACCAGACTGTGTATGTGCCTGATAAAAATAAAATGTTTAGACTACTTGGGTAGCCAAGGGTAGCTGAATCCCTGAGTGAGCTGGGTGGCCAGGGATTGGGGGCTGAATTAGAGTCTATCTTGTTGGATGTCCAGCCTCCCGGGATATGGCTACAAATGAGAACACTGGTGCACAATAGCTGGTCAGACCATTCCGACAATGTGGGTGCATGGCTAGGAAGACATTTAAAAAGCAGTGTTGCTGGAGGCAGTGAGCCTGGGAAAGGGTTGGGCTCCTCACTAACATGGAGCACACCCCACCCATCCCTGCCAGGTAGCTCAGCCAGGGACTGCACAGATGAGCAGTCCAGGAATATAGACACTCTCTGATGCCAGCAAAGGAGCCTCTCTAGGCTTCAGGAAGACCAGGCCCTGCCTGTGTTTACATAGAACAGCAAAGGCTTTCCCATTCCCATCCCACTGCTCTCCTAGAGAGGACCAGAGAGTCAGGAAGGGAAGGTTACAGTTTGTGGGTCTAGGCATTTTAGAGAGAAGTGCTGGGGGAAGATGCAAACAGTGCAGCAAGGCCTTTTAAAAACCCAATTTAAAGAGTGTACGTTGCTAAGTAAATTACTGCTGAGCCAGAGGGCCTTCTACTCGAGATGTGGCCTGAATAGTTAGTCAACTTGCTTTCCAGTCTCTGTTATTCTCTGTTATTCTCTATGTGTGGCTGATATAGTATTAACTCCTTTCACCCAGATGGATTATTTCCTTTGGGATGCATCTGGAAGGCAAAGCCTCCTTTTGAAAGCTGTCTCCCTCTCACCTGGGTCACATGGAGGTAGAGCTGACCCCGAGAAGGGTCCACCACTTCTAAGTTGAAGCATCATCAAGCTGAGGAGGGCAGCAGGAAGAGGCTGGCTCAGACAGGGAGGAAGGGTAAGCTTTGCTCACAAGCACTTGGAGGAGCAGGGAGGAAACGGCTACTTCCAGTGGCTGGGAGTAGAACAACCACAACATCACAGGAGAGGAAGGCAGAGGCCAATGGGACTTAACCCGCAAGAGGAGTCACTTCAAGAATGCCAGTGCAGACATTACTTGTAGCTCCTTTCAAAGCCATTCTCTGAGGCATTAGATCAGCAAAGTCAATGAAACAAAGACAGAGGTGACCGAATGAGATGCAGTTAATGGAGATGAGCTTTTTAGAACACAGGTTCACGAACTGGTTAGAAATGGCCAGTGAAATGCAGGATGCACAGGAGTCATGTGTGTGGCCCCAGGGTGTGGCAGGGTCAGCAGAGTGATTACAAGGATGGGAAGAGAGAAGCCCAGATAAACACGAAGGCAACGCCAACTTTCATCTTACCACTTCATCCTCGGTAGGCTTGAAAACACAAATTTACACTTAGTGGGGAGCCACGCCACACACAAGGTCACAAGTTAGGAGCACAAGGCTACTGAATGCTTCTTGGGGAGGATTGTTCATGTTAAATGGGCTAGCACGTTGGAGGCAGGCCTCCTCAGCATACACACAAAGCGAAATCAGCAGGAATTTAGCGCATTAAGATAGGTACTTTTTAAAGGCATCCCCAGGCCTTGTGATTTCTTTTTTAAAAAAGCATATATAGTGAAAGTGGTCAGACAGACTGAAAAGTCCAACTTGGGTCCTCAACTCCTATTTTATTTGATTTAAAAAGAACATAATGAGCAGATGAGATTTAATAGTTCCGTTCAGAGGCTCTGTGCTACAAGGGGTCAGGCAAGGAGAGTGGGCTTGGAGGTGCTATCTTAAGGAAAAGTCTAGTTTGGCCTAATTCTCTCTCTCCCTGTAAAAAGTAGGCAAATGACACCAAAAAGGCTCAAACAAAATATCTGCAGCAAGAACACATCAGTGGTATAGGACTTCAAAAGTACCAGTGATTATAGCTGGTGAGTAATGCAAATGGAATGATCCTTGGAAGGGTCAATGGATGAAGAAGCTGTGCTTAGTGACCTGTGTTTCAGGTCGTAAGAGTTGGGATGCTGAGGCCTGCTCTGCCTCAGGCGAGAGAGCAGTCAGTAATGGAGACCTGCGTGCAGAGCACTGCAGGCAAAATCTGGAATTCAAGACAGGAACAAAACTGCTGCAGGCTCTGGGGGCAACAGCTGGAGCTTAGGGCAGGGTCCACTGGAAAAAGCTGTGGTGCCCTAAGAGGTCCAGAAGGCAGGCTGAGTATTAATTAGTATTTTTATTTTTCAAGGAGAAGACTGGAGTGAGGCCTCTTAGGGTACACAAGACTAGGGCTGACCCGAGGTGGAAGGAGAGGAAGCCCACACCACGGGATCTTACCTCATCTGCGTCCTCTGAGTGGGTGGAGAGCTGGTCATGCTGAATAATCTCAGCATCCTCCTCTGTCGGTCCGTTGCCCACCCTGATCCCACCAAAGTTGAGAGTTCCCTACACAGATGAACAGAAAGAGTAGAATTTGCCTGGGCTTTAACATGACATTCTGTGAGGTGGGAAGGGCGATGGTTAGTAACACAAACCTCAGAAAAGCATATAGTCTAACAACAAAAACAAAACCCACTGACTGAACAGCTAAGTAAAATCAAACAACTGTTCCACCCCAACCACCACCTTCCCCAGCCCCAGACCAACCTACAGTTATCACCTTACCCTGCTTCAGAGGAAATATGCAGTTCTGTCTACTGTGCCAAGAGGCACCAGCCTCACCTGGGTCAACGCTAATTGAGAATCCTGCTTGAATGAAAACCTTAATAGGAACAGATTCTCATTACAAGTACAGCTCTATCTGTAAAGCCTGCAAGGGCCTAAGCTTTTCTGGCACTAACAATTAGACTTTCTAAGAGGAAGAGGGGCCAAATGACATGGTGATTGTACACTAGTCTGATAAGCTTTTAACAGGAGCCCAAGAATTCCAGCAACCTCTTCCAGAAATGTACCATGTCTCTGCCCAGGAACAAAGAACTTCCAAGGTCAGAGAAGGAAAAAAAAAGCTTAATGTATATTCACTTGTGGCTAGAGAGTGCTGAGCTTAAAAAGATGAGGAGGGGGCTCTTTTTCTTCAGCGGAGGGCTCTGGAATGTTAAAATAATTCTTCCACAGGCACGCGGGCAGACGTTGACGGGGCATTTGCTTCTTCTGAATTCACAGGCACAGTCTTTGGTAGGGTCTCCAAAAGTACAATTTTAAAGTCAACTTGATTTGAAAAAACTTGAGTTTTTCCAAACCCAAAGCAAAAAAGACTCTTTGGGAACAAAAACCAGGCAGAAATGAGTTAAGTCTCACAGATCCCAATTAGTGCTAACCTGCCACAGCATGAAAAGGAATTTAAACAACAGCCCCAGATTCACTTCATATAGTTTCTGTCCAGAGGGCCAAACAAGGCAAGAGCTCAAGGGCGGCTCTCCAGCAACCTGGCCTTCAGGCAGCAGCACAAGCAGTGTGCAGGTGGCCTGCGCAGCTGCCCTGTGCTCCTCATCCTCAGCTCTACCTCCTGGTGTGCATTTCTTGCCACAGCTCTTGTCACAGTTTAATGCCCAGCTCAGACCTAAGTGTTTGCACAAATCCTCCCTCCTACTCTAGCAGTGGTCCTTAACATGCTGGTCAGAGAACTAGCTGCGTTAGAATCACCCCAAAAGCTGCATTTTAAATAGAAATTCTCAAATACTACTCCCAGAAATTGTAAATTTAGTAGTTCTGGGGTGGGGCCGAATAAATCTGTATTTACAAAATATGTTCCCAAGTACAAATTGTATAATCATTGTGAAGGGTTCATCAAAATTTTAAATGCATGAACCCTTTGAGATTCAGCAATCCCACTGCTGGAACATCTAGGCTTGCAAAACTTTGGCAAGGTATATGGACAAGGGGCTGGGCGTGGTGGCTCATGCCTGTAATCCTAGCATTTTGAGAGGCTGAGTTAGGCAGATAACCTGAGGTCAAAAGTTCATGACCAGCCTGGCCAACACGGCGAAACATCGTCTCTACTAAAAATACAAAAATTAGTTGGGCGTGCAGGTAGGGGTCTGTAATCCCAGCTACTCTGCAGGCTGAGGCAGGAGAGTCGCGGAAACCCAGGAGGTGGTGGTTGCAGTGAGCTGAGATCGCGCCACTGCACTCCATCTTGGGCAACAGAGCGAGACTGTGTCTCAAACAAAAAAAAAAAGACACATGGACAAGGATGTTCCCTGCATTGCTGTTAGTGATAGCAAAGAATTGGGAGCAACCAACACATCCATCAAAGAAAGGACTTTGGCATATCCAGTGGAATATCCTATGGAAAGCTAGGCAACCATAAAAAAGAGCGATAGTCAGCCAGGCACGGTGGCTCACACCTGTAATCCCAGCACTTTGGGAGGCCACGGTGGGCAGATCACAAGGTCAGGAGATCGAGACCAGCCTGGCAAACATGGTGAACCCCGTCTCTACTAAAAATTCAAAAATTAGGCCAGGCGCGGAGGCTCACGCCTGTAATCCCAGCACTTTGGGAGGCTGAGGCAGGTGGATCACGAGGTCAGGAGTTCAAGACCAGCCTGGCCAACATGGTGAAACCCGTCTCTACTAAAAATACAAAAATTGGCCAGGTGAGGTGGCAGGTGCCTGTAATCCCAGCTACTCGGGAAGTTGAGGCAGGAGAATTGCTTGAACCGGGGTGGCAGAGGTTGCAGTGAGCCGAGATCGTGCCATTGCACTCTTAGCGCGGGCAACAGGGCAGGACTCTACCTCAAAACAAAACAAAACAAAAATTAGCCAGGCGTGGTGGTGCATGCCTGTAATCCTAGCTACTCAGGAGGCTGAGGCAGGAGAACTGCTTGAACCCAGGAGGTGGAGGTTGCAGTGAGGTGAGATTGCGCCATTGCACTCCAGCCTGATTGACAGAGCGAGACTTCATCTCAGAAAAAAAAAAAAAAGTGATTATCACTATGAAACAATCTTCAAGATACACTAACTTTTAAAAAACATAATAAATCAAGAGGCAGAAGAGTGCCACAGTTTAAAACACAATTCCTCATGTGTCTTTCTCTACATGCATAGAGCACACACACACCTATCAATAGAAGACAGGCAGGTATCTGTCAGAGGCAAGGCCCCCACCCGTTGACAATGCCCCTTTAAGAGGAGGACTACAGTGGGGGCAGGTGGTTTTCTTCTTAGCACTATAGGCATTCTCTAGCCAAGTGCACATATTCCTTTATTTTTTTATGTCAGTAGGGGATTGTCAGGACCATGAAATTATGGGCCACTTTTATTTCTTCTTCCACTTATTTGTTTTAATACCCTAAGAAACAAATTCAGAGTCTACCAGATGACTCTGAAGTGCAGTCAGACTTGTGGGCCACCAGAGCCTGGACACCTCCAGATCATGCACATATTCCACCTGGCAACCCTCAGAAGGTGGACTGAAAATGCAACAAAGGGTACCGGAGGGGACTCCTGCATATCCCAGGCTGGGTTATAGGATACAGGAGGAAGGCTTCAAGGTCCAAGGCTCCCAAAGTAGAAAGCCATTTCTGAAGCTTTCTCCAACTAGCAAATAAACTGAGGGGCAGATAGGTTAAATTTCCCAGCCAGACACTAACAAGGATCTCTTCAGAACACAGGAATGAGAGTTACAGGAAGGGGGATGAAAGACACATGTCAGCAGAAAAAAGGAAAGAAAAATTAAACTGTGATATATCACTCACAGACAACCAAGGGGACAAAGCACAGAACAAAATCAGATCACTGTTCATCTCCTCAGCCCTCTGGGGTCAAAAATCCAGAGGCTTTCTTGTAGAATGATCATCCTGATGCCTTCAGGCTGCTCTCCAGGAACAGATGTTTGGCTAAAGAACCAGTGGGGTAAGAAGACCCTGTGAATGGGCTGGTTTCCAGACAGGGGACTTTTAACTTAGAATTTGTCACAGAAGAGGTTGCCAGACTTAAACGCATTAAGATCTTGTCAGAAGCATATCTTATATATGCTAAGACCAGCAGAAAGAAGAGTATGTGTTAAGGACATCGACAATAGGTAGTATGTGTTCTAAAGGTTTTTAAAATTTCTCACAGGGAAGCCCCTACTTGAAAATATATTTTAAGCAGCAAGATTAAAATTTTTTCTGACCCAAAATGTCAGCCCTTTTAGACTAGTTCCAGAAGGATGACCATAAGAAGTTTTCCAAGTTTAAAATAATCAGAAATACTTAATGAAGGAAATGGTTATCCATCTAAATCTTTCATTTTATTTAAAGAAGTATATACTTCTAGCACATAGAAGTAATGGGTAATCACTACTGGTGAGACTTTTACAATCTTATAGATTCATTCATAACTTAGAATATATTGGGCTAATATATTTGTGCATTGTAAGACTTAGGTTAAAAGATGTTTTTGAGGACAAATATTCAAAGTGCTGTTACTGAATCTTGAATTAGTATCAGAAGAGGAAAGGATCAAGACAGATCACTTTGGTTATGACACCAGATGACAGTAAACACAACACATCGGAGAGTGGAGGTCTCACTGGAACAGTTGAGGACATGTGAGGTCTTCTGAGTCTCTCACAAAACACTAAACATGTATAAACTTTCACTTCTAAAAAAGAAGTTAAGTTACTACTAAAAAAGATCAAATGTCCAAGCATCACTCTAAAGTAGAACTCTAAAGTGCAGGGAAATCAATTCAAGAATCAGAGATATTCTTGCTTCTATGCTGAAAAATCATCCAATACATGGTCACAAAATACAGACATGAAAGTGGGTGAGTCCAAGAGCTGCCATCTTGGATTAAGATGATGGGACTCAGTGAGGGTACAACAGCCACTTTGTTACTATGGACATGCCTGTACTTACATATTTGAATAGAAACTTAGTAGACCAATACTAAAGATGATGCCAGAATCTATCCCTAAGAGGTGGAACTTCTGTTATCATCTCAGTGAGTAACAAGGACATATTTCCCAAGAGCACACATGTCCCATGCTCTCAATTTAATTAAAAAGAATTCTGCTGCACTGTTTGCCACCTCTTTAAATGAAATGTGATGGTTTGTTGGTTTTCATTCACTCACTGTTGCAGCCGCTGCTGCCTCTAGTCCCTGTTGGCTCGGGTTTGGGCTGACTGGGGCCTCCACAGGTTGCCCTTCCTGATAGTGAATGGAAGAAAAGAGGAAGGGGAGAGAAAACAAAAGAGGGAGGGAGTGAAGGGGGAGACGAATGGAGGGTACATGGAAGGATGAAGATGGTCAGAAAAGGGAGAAGGAGGGTCTTGTAACTCAGCTGCTCTCCAACAGGAGTCATCATCTAACAGCCGTTTAAGAGTCATGCAACAAGATCGTTTGGGTTTTCTCAGGCAGTGTAAAGAAAGTGCTATTGGATACCCAGAAATTACGCATGATACTGAACATCTAGCAAATTTAACTCTGTGTGTGTGTGTGTGTGTGTGTGTGTGTGTGTAGAATTCATATACACACAGACATTAAGTAAACATATATACATATGCTGCTTTTTTAAAAAGAAAAAAAATCAACGTGCTTTAAACCAAACCTTTTTCCCAGATGTTTTGGTCAGTGAAAGTATCACAGTCTCATTTGAAAGGAAAATGTCTCAATGTCAGTCCTGTGGTTGCTCAGGCAAACCACATGAGTGAGTTCACCCGTCTGCAGCTCTTGCAGCCTTGCTTGGCTTTGGTTGATGCTACATCTAGACAGGCACAGGCCTACATTTTCCTGAGTGCAGCGTGAGCAAAGCATGACCAGAAAAGGTAAAAAATTGTGACTTTTCTCTACCCCAGCTACTCAAAGCTGAATCCAGATGTCTTGAGCAGCAGAAACGTTTCTCTGACCTGGCAGGCCCAGTGCTCGTGCTGGGACATAACATAAATGCGTTTTGTTTGGTTGGTTTTTTTGTTTTTGAGACAGAGTCTCACTCTGTCCCCATGCTGGAATACAGTGACACAATCTCGGCTGACTGCAACCTCCGCCTCCCAGGTTCAAGTGATCCTTCCACCTCAGCCTCCCAAGTAGCTGGGACTACAGGCTCGCACCAGCACGCCTGGCTAATTTTTGTATTTTTAGTAAAGACAGTGTTTCAACCATGTTGGCCAGGCTGGTCTCAAGCTCCTGACCTCAAGTGATCTACCCACCTCGGCCTCCCAAAGTGCTAAAAGTGCTGGGATCACAGCCGTGAGGCACCGCACCTGGCCACAAATGCGTTGTAAGAGTATACAGATTTGTGGCTGGGCACAGTGGCTCACACCTGTAATCCCAGCACTTTGGGAGGCTGAGGTGGGCGGATCACGAGGTCAGGAGTTCGAAACCAGCCTGGCTAACATAGTGAAACCCTGTCTCTGCTAAAAATACAAAAATTAGCCAGGTGTGGTGGCGTACACCTATAATCCCAGCTACTCGGGAGGCTGAGGCAGGAGAATTGCTTGAACCTGGGAGGTGGAGGTTGCAGTGAGCCGAGATGGTGCCACTGCACTCCAGCCTGGGCGACAGAGCGAGACTCCGTATTAAAAAAAAAAAAAAAAAAAAAAGAGTATACAGATATACAGATTTGTGCATAATTATCTTGAACAAAAGAAAAGTCTAGTAACTTTTAGCAATAAAAATACACCTACCAAATGCTTTCGCCTCAGATACTGACGGCGAAGGACCAGTGGTTTAAACAGCAGCATCCAAGGTACACACAGTAGCGCAACCACTACCAGGAAACACTGAATTCCTTTCTGCAGAGTAAGAAGAAGGACAAGGTACATCATATAAAAGACTACTGATCACATACGCAGTTTCCAAGTCTGGCACAAATTTGCCCCAACAGTACTTTCTTACTAATCTATGAATAACACTATCCAGTTTCACAAAAAAATTAGCACATTTTGTGGCAAAGCTCTAGAATTGTCCCATAGAAGGGCAGTTATAAATTTTTTAGGGTCAGAGAAACATCTGGCTTCCTGATCAAGGATAATCATCTCAGATAGCCCGCCTCTGGGTTGACGTACCTGTCCAGAATACAACATTGAATAACCAGACTCTGGGTAGGAAAAGAGGAACATGTTTATGAAATGGATCAGAAGGCTTGGTGCATTCTCAGATGTATGAGCATCATAGGCCGTCCACTTGTAAAAAATAAGGATAACCAAATAGCCAAACAAAGAGGTCATGAAGATTATTTCAGGAATAAATCCAAAGTAGATATTCAGGGGCTTCTTGAAATAGCTAAAAAAGAGAGAGAAAAAAATGTTAAGGGTAAATGGGCCTAGGGCCACTCCTACACTGAATGGCGTATTCACTAGATTTTTCTATTTAATACCCCCTGAACTCCGTCTTTATCACTTTAAGCAGCAGCAACCAGAAGCTGGAGGCAACAGAGACAATGCAGGATTAACTATCACGGTCAAACTTCTGAACCTTGGTTTTGTTTTGCTGTTGCTTTTTCTTCTTTTTTGAGACAGGGTCTCACTCTGCCACCCAGCCCAGAGTACAGTGGTATAATCTTGGCTCACTGCAGTCTCAACCTCCCTAGGCTTAGGTGATCCTCTTATCTCAGCCTCCCGAGTAGCTGGGACTACAGGCATGCGCCACCACATCCAGCTAATTTTTACATTTTTTTATAGAGATGGAGTTTTGCCATGTTGCCCAGACTGGTCTCAAACTCCTGACCTCTGGTGATCTGCCCACCTTGGCCTCCCAAAGGGCAGGATGACAGATGTGAGCCATTGTGCCAGGCCTCAAACTTCTGAACCTTGAACGGCTCCAATACCATCCCCACGATTCTCTCCATGAGAAAGAGAACAGAAAAATCTAGTACATTTTGAGACCACAGTTCATAACTTTTTTTTTTTTTGTAGAGATGGGGTCTCTTGTCGTGTTACCCAGGCTTGTCTTGAATTCCTGGGCTCAAGCGATCCGCCTGCCTTGGCCTCCCAAAGTGCTGGCATTACAGGTGTAAGCCGCCACACCCAGTTCACAGTTAATAATTTTATGAGTTGCACATCAAGGAAAAAAAGAGAGCTCACTTACTTTGATGAAAATTGCTCAAGTTTTTTTCAAGGATCTTTACTGGAACAGCAAATTGTTAAAAGACTAATATCAAGCCTCATTTAAGACCATGAAAAAAAAATTTCTTTTTTTTTTTGAGATGGAGTCTCGCTTTGTCACCCAGGCTGGAGTGCAGTGGTGTTATCTTGGTTCACTGCAACCTCTGCCTCCTGGGTTCAAGCAATTCTCCTGCCTCAGCCACCAGAGTAGCTGGGATTACAGGTGCCTGCCACCACACCCGGCTAATTTTTTGTGTTTTTAGTAGAGATGGAGTTTCACCATGTTGGCCAGGCTGGTCTTGAACTCCTGACCTCAAGTGATCTGCCCGCCTCATCTTCCCAAAGTGCTGGTATTACAAGTGTAAGCCACTGCACCTGGCCCGGCCATGAAGACTTTTTTTTTGAGGCAGAATCTTGCTCTGTCGCCCAGGCTGGAGTGCAGTGGTGCCATCTTGGTTCACTGCAACCTCTGCCTCCCAGGTTCAAGTGATTCTCCTGCCTCAGCCTCCCGAGTAGCTG
>NW_012106252.1:764567-766101 GCF_000951045.1 Mandrillus leucophaeus
GGATGGTCTCGATCTCCTGACCTCGTGATCCACCCGCCTCGGCCTCCCAAAGTGCTGGGATTACAGGCTTGAGCCACCGCGCCCGGCCTATTTTTTTGTATTTTTAGTAGAGATGGGGTTTCACCGTGTTAGCCAGGATGGTCTTGATCTCCTGACCTCGTGATCTGCCCGCCTAGGCCTCCCAAAGCGCTGGGATTACAGGCATGAGCCACTGCGCCCGGTCAACAATTTTTATTTATTAGTCAATATTATTTATTATGGAAAATTCTAAACAGATACTTAAGCAGACAGGATGGTATAACAAACCCCCATGCACCTATCACTCTGCTTCAACAAATTTTTTTTTAACCTTGCTTTTGAGGAGAATGCTTCAAAAATTAATATCACCTTATGGACTCGTGAAACAAGATTACTGCCACTCACTCATCTCCATATTACTATAAAATCAAGTCCAGATATCATGTCATTTTACCCATAAATATTTCAGTGTGGATGTCTAAAAGGAAAAGACTTATCTATTTATTTATTTATTGAGATGGAATTTCGCTCTTTTTGCCCAGGATGGAGTGCAGTGTTCACGATCTTGGCTCACTGCAAACTTCCACCTCCTAATTTCAAGCAATTCTCCTGCCTCAGCCTCCCAGGTAGCTGGGATTACAGGCACAGGCCACCACGCCCAGTTAATTTTGTATTTTTAGTACAGATGGGGTTTCACCATGTTGGCCAGGCTGGTCTCAAACTCCTGATCTCAGGTCTGGCCTGAGGCCTGCCTCGGCCTCCCAAATTGCTTGGATTACAGGCTTGAGTCATTGCGCCTGTCTAGTAAGGCTTTTTTTTCTTTTTTTTTTTTTTGAGATGAACTCTTGCTCTGTCGCCCAGGCTGGAGGGCAGTGGCAAAATCTCGGCCCACTGAGAGGTGGGGTTTTTACCATGTTAGCCAGGAAGGTCTCGATCTCCTGACCTCATCATCCGCCGGCCTTGGTCTCCCAAATTGCTGGGATTACAGGCGTGAGCCACTGCACCCAGCCAGGACTTATTTTTAAAACATGACCACAACATTGTCATCACACCTAAATGCACTAACGATGATTTCTTTTTTTTTTTTTTTCTTTGAGATGGAGTCTTGCTCTGTCACCCAGGCTGGAGTGTAGTGGCGTGATCTTGGCTCACTGCAACCTCTGCCTCCTGGGTTGAAGCAATTCTCTGCCTCAGCTTGCTGAGTAGCTGGGATTACAGGTGCTCGCCAACATGCCCGGCTAATTTTTTTTGTATTTTTAGTAGAGACGGGGTCTCACCATCTTGGCCAGGCAGGTCTTGAACTCCTGACCTCGAGATCCACCTGCCTCAGCCTCCCAAAGTGCTGGGATTACAGGCATGAGCCACCGTGCCCAGTCAACAATGATTCTTTAATATCATAAAATATATAGTCAATATTCAAATTTCTCTGATTGTGTCCAAACCTTTTTTGTTTTTTTTAAATTCATTTATTCAAAGCAAGATCTAGATAAGGTCCATACATTTTTTTTTTTTTTTT
>NW_012106252.1:766401-769294 GCF_000951045.1 Mandrillus leucophaeus
CCACCGCGCCCGGCCTATACATTATGATTGTAGATATATCTCTTGAGTCTCCAAATTATAGGTTCTCCTTCCATCTTTCCTTTTTTATTCCTTACAAAATATTTTTTGAAGAAATTGCATCGTTTATCTTATATATTTTCCCACAGTCTATGTTTTGCTGATTGTAGCCCTGTGGTGTTGTCATTCCATCTATTTTTTTTGACAGAGAGTCTTGCTATATCCTCCAGGCTGGAGTGCAGTGGCACGATCTGGGCTTACTGCAACCTCCTCCTCCCAGGTGCAAGCAATTCTCCTGCCTCAGCCTCCTGTAGCTGGGACTACAGGTGCATGCCACCACGCCCAGCTAATTTCTGTATTTTTAGTAGAGATGGGGTTTCACCATGTTGACCAGGCTGGTCTTGAACTCCTGACCTCAAGTGATCCACCCGACTCTGTGTCCTAAAGTGCTGGGATTACAGGCATGAGCCACCTTGCCCAGCCTGTATTATTTTTCTCTTTTCCTCAGCAGCCAGATGCCCTGTGTTATATTCTTGCCACCACTCCATTTTTACAGCACACAATAAAAAAGATTTGATCATACTTAATTTGCCTAAGCATTTGAAAAAAAAATTAATTCTGGGATAAGTTTGTGTAAGTTTGTAAAAATAAGAATGCAAGTCTAAAATCCACAGGAAAAATATATTTCTGCTTTGTTAAAATATCTGCTAAAAATAAAAAACCAAACTAAGTAAGCAGAAATAAATTAAGAAATGGGAATCAGTCTTGAAAATCCATCTTCCCAGAGTTTATATTATTAACCAACTCGGAAATAAGCAGTGCCAGGGAAAAGTATGTGGCTCCTCAAGGCACTTGGGTCTCTTATGGCTTAGAAGTCCTCCAAATACATACATCAAGGTTTCCCAAAAATATGTCAACGAAAACCCACATAACTATTTTTGTTTGTTTGTTTGTTTTGAGACGGAGTCTTGCTCTGTCACACAGGCTGCAGTACAGCTTGCTCACTGCAACCTCCGCCTCCCAGGTTCAGGAGATTCTCCTGCCTCAGTCTCCCGGGTAGCTGGGACTACAGGCACACGCCACCACGTCCGGCTAATATTTGTATTTTTAGTAGAGACAGGGTTTCACCATGTTGGCCAGGCTGGTCTCGAACTCCTGACCTCAGGTGATCCAACCTCCTCGGCCTCCCAAAGTGCTGGGATTACAGGCATGAGCCACCATGCCCAGCGAAAGCCCACATAACTATTTATCTTCACTTTAATTCTCTTGCTTCCAGGTTACCGTTAAAAAATTTGAGGTTAGTATATAGGAAGGAAGTCCTCTTACTGGATCAATGCCGAAAGGGTATGGTCCACCGAACACTCCAGGGAGGGCTGGGTTTAGCTGTAGAACAGGGTTCCCCCGAAGCGTCTCTTCACTACCATGACAGGGAAAAAGTCACATTTATTTTTGAACAAGAGAGGGAAACAACAAGGGTCCAGAAACTGACCCCAAAATAAACTGCTATAGCTATCTTGTCTTTTCAATAACATGGGAGGGGAAAAAATAAAGAGGAGAGACTAGCAGCTGAGATTGAAGGATCCAAAATGACAAAAAGAAAAATTAAACACACAAACACACAATCAAGTAGGGAACTAGGGAATCTGCTTTTAGTTTCCAAAAAAAATCATTTCTAGTCTTAGTTCCTGCATACTTGCTGAACAAATCACAAAGCACCTCACAGTGTGGAGCATGAATGAGGAGACACTGTCACTACTTCCTAAAGAAGTGTCAGTTTACCACTTGTCTTAAAAATCAGGGCTGAACATGAAATGAATAAGCTTTGAATTTTAGCTTCTTCTGCAACTTACGTCCAATTATAAGTAAACATCGGCCGTACACTCCAGGATGACCCAAAGATATTAAGAGACTTGGAAAAGCAATCATTGTAGATGAGGCCAGTGTACATGGAGAACACACCCATCAATAAAATAATGTATCGACCACTGAACACAGTGCTAAACATCTGGGAACCAGAAGAAAGAAGTAATGAGAATGTACTCACCGCAGCTCACATTGTGATAATGTTATTCAGAATACCTGCCCCTTTCTCTGGTGCTACTTTACCCCATTCTGATTCAGAGAGCTTGAAGTAAAAACCAAAATACAATGCTAATGAGACAGTTACTTTCACAGGATGTGGCCTCTATTTTTTTATTAGGTTGGTACAAAAGTTATTGCGGTTTTGGCCATTTCTTTTGGCGGCCAAAACCGCAACAACTTTTGCACCAACCTAAATAATTTTTATTTTTTAGAGATAGGGTCTCACTATGTTGCCTAGGCTGGTCTCGAATTCCTAGGCTCAAGTGATTCTCCTGCCTCAGCCTCCAAGTAGCTGGGACTACAGGCACACACTATCACTTCCAGCTAGCACATGTCCTCTTTGGTGTGAAAATGAACATAACTTCTCTACTTCCTTTTGATAAATTCATGGATAAAAGACTTCCACATCATGACTTTCATAATGAATGCTTGGGAAATTACAAAATTTCAGTTCAATCAGATGTAACATAAACAATACCTCATTCTCATTCTTCTGGGAAAGGATCCGGCTCTCCCTCAGTACCATCCACACAGCAAAAAGGGTCATTAAAATCCCATGACCAAAGTCTCCAAACATCACAGCAAATAGAAAAGGGAACGTGATAATAGTATATGGAGCTATAAAGAAACCAAAAAAAGAAAAATACGAAGTACATTAAACCATAGCAATTCCACAAATACCACATTCTTTTCCAACTCTGACCTCAAGTGATCCACCTGCCTCAGCCTCCCCAAATGCTGGGATTACAGGCGTGAGCACCGTGCTCAGCCTTCCACACTCTTTTTTTTTTTTTTTTTTTTTGAGACGGAGTCT
>NW_012106252.1:769759-770893 GCF_000951045.1 Mandrillus leucophaeus
TTAGCCAGGATGGTCTCGATCTCCTGACCTCGTGATCCGCCCGTCTCGGCCTCCCAAAGTGCTGGGATTACAGGCTTGAGCCACCGCGCCCGGCCTTCCACACTCTTAAGATCAATATAAGGTGACTTATTCCCCAGCTGCCAGACAGATAGGACTCTCAGAGAAAATCTTTCATGGCAGAATCAACACACCTTCGCAAAGTAGCTAATGAAATTTGAGCTACTGATAACTTTTTCTAAAGAGAGATGGGGTCTTGCTCTGCCACCCGGGCTGGAGTGCAGTGGTGCCATCACAGCTCACTGCAGCCTGCAACCCCTGGACTCAAGTTATCCTCCCACCTCAGCCGCCCAAACAATTGGAACTACAAGTATATGCCACCATGCCCAGTCAATTTTTTTTTTTAATTACTGATAGAGGATTTTCTTTTAGATGGAATCTCACTATTTTGCCCAAGCTAGTGCTGAACTCCTGGCCTTGAGCGATCCTTCCACCTCAGCCTCCTGAGTATCCGAGATTACAGGCATGAGGCACTGTGCCTGGCAGCTCTGATAATATTTTAAACAAAGAAGAACAGAGGAAACGAAGGTGTAACCCTGACAACATTGGTTTGTTCTTTGATTCTCTTGTAACTCGTGGGACTCCGCTCTCAGGGCAGGCCAGCTGTCTTCTCTTTGTGCAGCAACTATGTCCCAGTGGTATAAAGCTACATATCAGATAATGCACAGACAGAGAAAGTCCAGAGCAAAGCAGTTCTTGCATATGGCTCCAACTGAAAATGAATCCGCACACTCTTGATTTAACTCTCCAAATATAGGAGAAATCTGTGTTGTGTCTAAAATGGCCAATACTTGCTACATTTTTTCTGTCTAACCTTGGAACAAGGAAGCCAAAAAAAAACAAAAAACAAAAAAGCCATTTAAAAATATTAGACATCTTAGGAGAAACATTTTGCTTAAAGCAGTTAAAGCAGTTCCTGCAAATGATTTGCTAGAGAAGTCCAGGTGTTTTAGGGCTGTGAGGGCACATGAAAGAATCCAGTCTCATGAACTTTTCTTTTTTTGGAGACAGAGTCTCACTCTGTCACTCAGGCTGGAGTGCAGTGGCACAATTTTGGCTCACTGTAACTTCTGTCTC
>NW_012106252.1:776123-777080 GCF_000951045.1 Mandrillus leucophaeus
CACCACACCCAGCCCAGCCGATGAACTCTTAAAGGAATGCTACCTGACAGTAAACCTGCTCCTTACATCAAATGGGCACTTTTTTTTTTTTTTTGAGACAGTCTTGCTCTGTCACCCAAGCTGGAGTGCAGCAGCATGATGTCGGTTCACTGCAACCTCTGCCTCCTGGGTTCAAGTGATTCTCATGCCTCAGTCTCCCAAGTAGCTGGGACTACAGGTGCGCGCCACCACGTCCAGCTAATTTTTGTATTTTTAGTGGAGGCGGGGTTTCACCATGTTGGCCAGGCTGGTCTCAAACTCCTGACCTCATGTGATCCACATGCCTCAGCTTCCCGAAGTGCTGGGATTACAGGTGTGAGCCACCATGCCCTGCCAGAATGAGCACCTCTGCAAAGGAAGTACACAAGAGCTGAGGTGTCAACATGTTTATTTATTTTTTAATAGAGATAGGGTCTCATTATATTGCCCAGGCTGATGTTGAAATCCTGGGCTCAAGCAATCCTCTTATCTCGGCCTCTAAAAGTGCTAAGATTGGCTGGGTGCAGTGGCTCATGCCTGTAATCCCAGCACTTTGGGAGGCCAAGGCGGGCAGATAACGAGGTCAGGAGATCGAGACCATCCTAGCTAACATGGTGAAACCTCGCCTCTACTAAAAATACAAAAAAATGGCTAGGCGCAGTGGCTCACGCCTGTAATCCCAGCACTTTGGAAGGCAGAGGCAGGCGGATCACCTGAGGTCAGGTGTTCGAGATAAGCCTGGGCAACATGGTAAAATTCCATCTCAACAAAAATACAAAATTAGCTGGGAGTGGTGGCACATGCCTGTAATCCCAGCTACTCGGAAGGCTAAGGGAGGAGAACTGCTTGCACCTGGGAGGCAGAGGCTGCGGTGAGCTGAGATTGTGCCATTGCACTCCAGCCTGGGCAACAAGAGTAAATCTCCATCTCACCAAAAAA
>NW_012106252.1:777149-779549 GCF_000951045.1 Mandrillus leucophaeus
TTAGTCTGGCATGGTGGCAGGTGCCTGTAGTCCCAGCAACTCAGGAGGCTGAGGCAGGAGAATGGCGAGAACCTGGGAGGTGAAGCTTGCAGTGAGCCAAGATCGTGCCACTGCACTCCAGCCTGGGCGACAGAGCGAGACTCTGTCTCAAAAAAAATAAAAAATAAAACAAAAATTTAAAAAGAAGTGCTAGGATTAACATCTTTAATTTTAATTCAGTTGTTCAACAGCATTTAAAGTGAGGTGTTAGAAGAAACAACTAACAAAAAGGCCAGGCATAGTGGGTCACACCTGTAATCCCGGCACTTTGGGAGGCTGAAGTAGGAGGCATGCTTGAGCCCAGGAGTCCAAGACTAGCTTGGGCAACATAACAAAACCCCATCTCTAAAAAAATTAAAAATTATCAGCCTGGGCAACATAGCGAAACCCATCTCTAAAAAAATTTTAAAAATTAGCCAGGCATGGTGACACATGCCTGTAGTCTCAGCTACTCCAGAGGTTCAGGTGCAAGAATCACTTGAGCCCAGGGGATTGAGGCTGCTGTGAGCCGTGATTGCACCACTGCACCACAGCCTGGACAACAGAATGAGACCCAGTCTCAAAAAAAAAATCATAAAATAAAAAATTAGCCAGGTGTGGTGGTGTGTGCCTGTGGTCCTACCTATGCAGGAGGCTGAGTTGGGAGGATCTCTTGAGGCCAGGAGTTTGAGGCTGCAGTGAACTACAATTGTGCTGCTGCACTCCAGCCTGGGTGACAGAGGGAGACCCTGTCTCAAAACAAACCAAACAAACAAACAAAAAACTCCAGAGTAAAAAGATAACAAGCTTTCTTTTACCTGGATTTATCTCTCGGTAAGTTCCAATTCCATAAGCGTCTACTATGTTCTGAAAGCCATAGGTAAACTTGTTGGTTTTGTTATAGGTTGGGGGAGTCTGGTTTGTCTGCATCCTGTTCAAAATGGAAGGTACAGTGGAACCACTGTGTTCCTGAAAAACATGAGCACATTTATCAAAATTAGGTTATCCTCCTAATTGTGGTGGTGGTGGTTACACAGGTGTGTATTTCTCAAAACTCATCAAATGGTACACATAAAATATATGTATTTTCTTTTATGTAAATTATATCACAATAAAACTAATGAAAAAAAAATAAAACTAGATTATCTTTCCCAGCCTTTGGGAAAACTGGGACAAGGTATAACATTTATAATGGAAGATTTCTATTAGATCCTGTGAAATACATCCTCAATGTGAAAAAAATTTAACTTTAAAATATGTCACCAAAGAAAATGTAGAACTGCCTCCATATCTGCCTTTTTATGAAAGTTGTTCTCCCCCTTTCATGGAGAAAGCAAAGTACGTTCTCTGGCTCTCCTTCTTCACTACGTTCTCTTAACTTCCTGATCCCTTGCAGTCTGGTTAAGCATGCTTATGCAAAGTGACTGGCTCCTGACCAAAGAGCTTCTCTCCCCAGTGCACGCTCCTGACATTGGAGATCTTCGGTGAAAATCTTTCTTCCTTAGGAGTCCTCCTCCTGCTCGCTAACCATTCCTTTTCTCTCTTTGCTGGTTGTTTCTGCTCTGCCTACCTGATAGCATTGCAGGCCCCCAACCTTTTTTTTCTCTCTATGACCTCCCTCTTGGAGGTCTCATTGCCTTCCATTCTCATGACTCCCATCTTCCTTAGCTTTGTCCCCTTGACTGCTTGACATTTCCACAAGGACCTCAATGTGACTGGAACTGAACTTACCATCTCTCCCCAATCAATAAGCTTCTCTTGCTGAACATTTACTTCCATCATTGGAACCCTAATTCTCCTGGTCACTCAGCTTTGATGCCTCAAAAAGATGTTTAAATCTTTCTCCTTGTATTTCTCCTGCACCTTGCTAGGAACCAGGTATCCCTACTGATTTTTCCTGCAGAACATCTCACAATTCGTCATTTTTTTTTCCCCATTTTCAAGTCCTACCTGGGGATTCTTATCATTTACTACTCTATGTCTACAATAACCTCCTAACTGAACCCGTACCTACAGAATCTCTTCACCCTTCAATCCAACCTAGATACTATCAGCAGATTACTCTTTTAAAACTGCTCTGAGCCAGAAGCAGTGGCTCATACCTGTAATTCCTGTACTTTGGGAGGATGAGGCGGGTGGATCACCTGAGGTCAGGAGTTCGAACCAGCCTGGCCAACATGATGAAACCCCGTCTCAACTAAAAATACAAAAAGTTAGTTGGGTCTGGTGGCGCGCGCCTGTAATCCGAGCTACTCAGGAGGCTGAGGCAGGAGAATCACTTGAACCAGGGAGGTGGAGGTTGCAGTGAGCTGTGATCGTGCCACTGCACTTCAGCCTGGGGAACGAGAGCAAAACTCCTTCTCCCAAAAAAAAGGCTGAGAA
>NW_012106252.1:781200-782458 GCF_000951045.1 Mandrillus leucophaeus
CGGGTTCAAGTGATTCTCTTGCCTCAGCCTCGCAAGTAGCTGGGATTACAGGCGCACGCCACCACGCATGGCTAATTTTTGTATTTTTAGTAGAGACGGGGTTTCACCATGTTGGTCAGGCTGGTCTCGAACTCCTGACATCATGATCCACTTGCCTCGGCCTCCCAAAGTGTTGGGATTACACGCGTGAGCCAACACGTCCAGCCCATATTTCAGTTTTTAATAGCAGAAGTGTAGCTAAGCCTGCTGCTTCCAATTGGAAGAAATCAGGCAAGCAACCCAAAGCACAAGTCTCCACCATAGATAATTCTTCAAGTGAGTTCAGAACAAAGCAGTAATTACTCCCTGAAAAACTGTCTTGGGCAGAGGAAGGTGACCTCCATAAAGAGGTTTGTTTTGTTTTGTTTTTAAAAGCAAAGCCATGGCATGCTAGGGAAATACATCACTTGAAGATAGCTACTTTCTTTCCTTCTGGTTGTGGACCATTTCACAATTACTCTTACTCACTCCTGTAATCCCAGCACTTTGGGAGGCCAAGGCAGGAGGACTGCTTGAGGTCAGGAGTTCCAGACCACTTTGGGCAACATAGTGAGAACCTATCTCCACAAAAACATACCAAAAAATAATTAGCTGGGCATGACAGTAAGCACCTGTAGTCCTAGCTACTTGGGAGGCTGAGACAGATTGCTTGAGCCTAGTCGGTCAAGGCTGCAGTGAGCCAAGACTGTGCCACTGCATTCCAGCCTGGGTGATAGAGTGAGATCTGTCTTTAAAACAAAACAGAACAAACAAAAAAACCTTTTTCTAGAAGGATGCTAAAGAAACTAGCAAACAATGTTCTATTTGCCTTTCTCTTTCCTCATCCCACTCCTTGGTATTCAATCCCTTTTAAACTTCCAGTTCCTACAGCTAGATTTTTAAAAAATCAAATTTTGGTCAGTTATAATGTCTACCGCACATGCTCTTTACATCTACCCATAGGACTGGAAGAAGATTAAGACAGCCTTAGAACCCAGAATGTACTAATATAGCCTATCACTCACCAGCAGTTCTAAAACACTCTCTCTCTGGTTGAACAGGTAAGTGTATCTCAAAGGAGCCAGCAACAGTTCAGATTGGTGGGTCATACATGATGGAGGTCACTGAGAGTTGAAATGGAAGTTACAGGCTGGGCATGGTGGCTCATACCTGTAATCCCAGCACTTTGGGAGGCTGAGGCAGGCAGATCACCTGAGGTCAGGAGTTCAAGACCAGCCTG
>NW_012106252.1:787338-788772 GCF_000951045.1 Mandrillus leucophaeus
TCTCAAAAAAAATAAACGAAAATACAAAGTTAGGCATGATGGCACATGCCTGTAATCCCAGCTACTCAGGAGGCTGAGGCAGGAGGATCACTTGAGCCTAGGAGGCAAAGGTTGCAGTGAGCTGAGATAGCACCAAGGCACTTCAGCCTGGGTGACAGAGTGAGACTCTGTCTCAAAAAAAAAAAAAAAAAAAAATCTCAGAGTCATGAGGTGGAGAGAATTGAATATGCTAGGCAACAACGAATCTAGATGCTTAGCATTCCTGTCTCGTTTGAGGAGGGCTAATGCTATTTTTAACCATCATTTCCTGACACTTTCTCAGCTCCCAGAAGGACATATTATCCATGGACATTTCTTTTTTTGGTATCCTGGTTTGCTACAGGTGCCTTGTAGACCATTAGCATTTCAAGGAAGGAGGATGGTCTTGTATTCTAGTATTTCACAAAAACAAATTCCTTCCAGCCTTCTGCATACCATTTGGAGATCATCAATTCTAGTATTCACTCCGGAAGCCATTTCCTTCCTCTCCTGTGGTGTCTCAGGACAGGGATAGAGTGAGGCTCGGAACCTGGAATGTAGGAACATCGAAGTTTCTTAACTTATCTAATTTAAATAATGTCAGAAAGTAATCCTAATGTACCAGAAGGACCAAAACAGGATTAGGTCAGACCAATGTATTAAGTCAATACTATTTTTCTTTTTTTTTTTTGAGATGGAGTTTTGCTGTATCACCCAGGCTGGAGTGAAGTGGCACAATCTCAGCTCACTGCAACCTCTGCCCCTGGGTTCCAGCAGTTCTCCTGCCTCAGCCTCCCGAGTACCTGGGATTATAGGCACCTGCCACCACACCTGGCTAATTTTTGTATTTTTACTAGAGACGGGGTTTCCCACATTGGCCAGGCTGGTCTCGAACTCCTGACCTTAGGCGATCCACCCACCTCGGCCTCCCAAAGTGCTGGGATTACAGGCATGAGCCACCGCATCCAGCCTAAGTCAACACTATGTGAAATGACCTGCAGACGAAGCAATTATAACATCTGAACTATCTTGACATTCTCTGTAGCTATGAAATTCCCTTGAGATTAAAAAAAAAAAAAAAGTAAAGCAAATTATATTGTAAATTAACGGAGTAAGATGGCATGGAAAAAATTCTGTCCCTAGGCCAGGCGCAGTGGCTCACGCCTGTAATCCCAGCACTTTGGAAGGCTGAGGCAGGTGGATTGCTTGATTCTAGAAGTTTAAGACAAGCCTGAGCAACACGGTGAAACCTCGTCTCCACAAAAAATACAAAAATTAGTTGGGCACAGTGGCACATGCCTGTAGTCCCAGCTACTCACAAGGTTGAGGTGGGAGAATCAACTGAGCTCAGGAAGTCAAGGCTATAGTGAGCTGTGATCACGCCACTGCACTTTAGCCTGGGCAATGGAGTGAGAC
>NW_012106252.1:789852-800968 GCF_000951045.1 Mandrillus leucophaeus
GGTCAGAAAAAAAAAAAAGGAAAAAGAATTTAGTGGCTCACACCTCTAATCCCAGCACTTTGGGAGGTTGAGATGGGCAGATCCCTTGAGTCCAGGAGTTCCAGGCCAGCCTGAGCAACATGGCAAAACCCTGTCTCTACAAAGAATACAAAAAATTAGCCAGGTATGGTGGGCGCACGCCTGTAGTCCCAGCTACCCTAGAGGCTGAGGCAGGAGAATTCCCTGAGCCCAGGCAGTCAAGGCTGCAGTGAGTGTGATCATACCACTGCACTCCAGCCTGGGTGACAGAGTGAGATCCCCCATCTGAACAACAAAAATAAAAATAAAAATGAATTCAGGTTATTTTGAATTGATTAAAATAGCCCCTAACATTATTAAAAGATAAATTCACTGTGTCGAGGTAGACTAAAAAGGATTTGTATTTCACTATTCTGAACTTTAAGACTCAACATTTGGGCAGCATGGCTGTGCCCTCCTGGTAGAGGCATGCCTCTCTTACCCTTCACAGATTTTCTTGACTCTGTTTTTCAGCTGATCGCCTTGGAAGAAAATGATAAACACAGACTTGTGCACGTAGTCACCCTAGGCCCCAGAATAAAAAAACAAGAGTTCAGACTTCTGTATCTGGATGAAAATCTCTTAAATAACCAACTTTTTTGGTGATGTAAGAACAACAGGCATTCTTTAAGGACATGGCAATCCCGCACTTTAACCACTGCCCTCACTCCATTTCCTAAGCTTCACTACAAGAACATCTACCCTATAATCTCTAATTCACAAAAATCTTTCTCTATTTGTTTTTTTGACTCAACCAGGAGCTTGAAGCTAAAATGATGCTCCTCTTAGCACTGTTTAGACTTATTTACCAATTCAACTTTAAATCTTATATTGCCTGAATGATAAAAGTATAGGAGAGAAAAGAGAAGGAAGCCATTTCTGTCTGTTCTGGGACTTAGAAATTCTTAGATAAAAGGGGCTGAATAACTACAAGGAACTGAGTCCCTAGGAAGAATGCTGATGTAGAATCCCACAATTCAAGCTAATCTGGACTTCATGGGGCAGGGAGGAAGGTAATCCATTCCAAATACCAAATTTATACCTGAAGTAAGATACAAGGACTGGAAGGAAAGATCAGAAAAAAAGGTATATGGCGTGTTAACCAGGATTGTCTCTGGTTGTCAGCATATTCTCATAGTCATACACAGCACGTACAGCTTTTATAATAATAAACAAAACTTCAGAAGGATAAAAGGAGATAAGGAGTGAAGAAAATTAGGCTCAAGGGTCTGAAATCCCTAAATTCTCTAGGCTAAACTAGAACCCATTCTTTGTGCGGCCTGATCTGTTATAGATATCCAGGGTCCCCATTTTTGGATTTGTTGATAAAATAACTTTTCTGTTGCCAAGAGGAAACCTGACTGAATATTCCTGAGAAAAGTTCCTCATTAGTGTGACTGCAGATTACAATGTTTCCACAACTCGAAGGCCTTTGGCAAGATTGTGAAACTATACCCCTAAGCCGGGGGTTCACCTGAAGTGTCACCATACTCTTTCACAGCATGGAGGATGAAAGCCCTGCAGCTGCACAGCCCACCCAATCTGAGAAATCTCATAGTTCAATCTCTCTTCTTAGGTAAAGACACTAATTTAAGAAATTCACAAGATAATTCAAAACAGAAAAACTAACTTCAGGTTTCTAAATAACACTCGTACAAAAGCAAAGTAAAATTTTTGCAGTACATTTATCTTTACCTGTACTCCCTGAAATCAGGACTCACCACACCTAAAGGCAGGTTTAGATGATAAACTCTGTCCCATTATGGCAAATGCCAAGATGTTAAACTGTTTCTACTTCCTGAAGTACTGGGTGGGGAAGATCATCCTATTTTGTGCGATATCTATAAACTAAGTTTCTAATCCTTCCAACAAACAAACAAAAAAACTTTACCAAGTAAAATTTCATCAGCTTATTAAGACCACAGTTTAGGAAATCTCTCCTTCTCTTTTTATACATGAATATTACCAAATTTGGGGCTGGGCAGGGTGACTCACGCCCATAATCCCAACACTGTGACAGGCCGAGGCAGGCGGATCACTTGAGATCAGAAGTTCAAGATCAGCCTGGGCAACATGGTAAAACAGTCTCTACTGAAAATACAGAAAAAATCAGCCAGGCATCATGGCGCACGCCTGTAATCCCCAGCTATTTGGGAGGCTGAGGCAGGAGAATTGCTTGAACCCAGGAAGTGGAGGTTGTGGTGAGCCGAGATCGCGCCACTGCACTCCAGCCTGGACAACAGAGTGAGACTCTGCCTCAAAAAAAAAAAAAACAAACCACATTTGGAACCAGATATCTTGCTTTAAAGTTAATTTTCACAAAAGACAAATAAGTGAAAATAAAAATTTCTAATCAGAATAACATCTACATGGGTAAACCTGAAAATATGTATATGTCATGTATACATCACACATTCCTACGTATCTATGACAGCAATTAACTTAGAGGAAGTACTTCAAATTCTCCAATTAGAGCAGAGATAAAGATAATGGCTCCTCTGTGGAAGCGCTGGATTCAGGTGGCCCCATGCTACGTGACTGCTCTGGGCTCCCTTTACAAGACCTACTCCACAGGATGCAATCTCCTTGTCTTACAGTCACAGGATCCTCCAGGGGGTTCTCGATTTCAGCCTGTCGCAGGAACACATTTCCCCGGCATACCCGCCAAAGCATGCGCTCAAAAGTAGGGATGCGCTCCCGGTTAATGACACCAGCCACGAAGCTGTGGGGAGAAGAGGCAGATTGGAAACCTATTTCATGTCAGGGGATGGAAGGTTTTAAGACAAGTCTTGTTCCCAGCCTCACTTATGAACCCAGCAGAGAGCTGACAGAGCAACTCAGGCATGAATCCAGAGCTGTAGGACTATCTCAACAGGCTCAGAGGAGGGCATATCCTGGTAGCAAGTGAATCCCCAGTCTCATTCCTCTTCTGAACAGCAGAGATGAACATGGCCCCACTGAACACAGAAAGGTTGACATGGCACTTACCCAAGTCTTAAAGGCGTGCCTCTTCCCATCTCACTTGGCTCCAAGAGGGATGAGGACTCTTCCAACAGGTCTGGATCCGCCATCTGCTGATGATGCAATTCAGCCTGAATTCACAAATCAATTAATATCTAATGAAAATAGTTAGTGGCATGCAGGGAACGAGGAACCAGGAGACAGGTTCAGAAAATAAGGATGAAAAAGAAAACAAACCACCGAAAGACAAGATATACCCATAAAAAGACAAGAAGAATAGGGGACGAAAACCAATAAAACAAATGTGAGGTAAAGAAAGCATAATTGCCCCAGTAAAGCATCTGGGGAAATGGTTTTAGAAATAAGGAATAAAAGAAAAAAACATTAAATGATGGTGACATGTATAAATCTGTTACTTGGTGGAAGCCATTTTCTCTCCTATGTTTCCCTGAATTAACCATGAAGGTGCCAGGAAATACTTCTGCATGTAGATAGGAAGCTAAAATCTCTCTCCCTTCTGTGCGATAATGAAGACGCTCTGCAGATACTCTCAACATTTAATTTCTGGGCAGCTACAAACTAGAATTTTCCCTGTGTGAGAATGTGAAAGATAGAGGCTCTCTTTCCAAGGAAGAAGCAAGGCACTGCCACTGTCTTTGAGTACTGTGTAGTCTGGAGAAAGACAGAAGGGGCAGCTCCAGATATCTACGTTTCCAGCCCCTTTAAAATTCAGAACATGAGAACTTTCAGCATGGTCACTTACAGAATGCTCCAAGCCATGGGATTTAAAGAGTATTTATGTCTTTGAAAGGATAAGAAGCACAATAGCTGGGCAAGCCTGTAAAAACATATCTGTCCCATTTTCTGACTAGGAATCTTCTAAATAAGTTCACATAGGCTTTACAGTTGTAGGATTCTTGAGAACACAGCTCAAGAATCAAGTAAAGTGAAGGAAAAGCAACTGATAATAAACCAAACTAGAGCTCATGGGCTGGTGTAATTGGTAAGATTTAAAATGACTTCCACCATGACAGTTTATACAATGAAATGAAGAAGGATCTTCCCACACACGGGTCTACGTTTCCTAGCCTCTCTCTACCCAACTCATCCTACCACCCTTTACTCCCATCAGAAAGGAGAAGCTGCTCCAAAAAACAAAACAAAACAAAACAAAACAGAACAAAACAAAAACCAGTCCAATCATCTTCTCCTTTGCCTCATCGCCCCAACTCTAATATCCAGGCAATACTTGTTTGACCAAAAACTAGGAGTAAACCAGAACAATCATCCTCTTCAAAAGCACAATAAGACAAAAAGTCAGAAGAGTTTTTCTCTATCATTTTCATTCCAAATTTCAATTTGATTCTACCCGTCAGCCACACTCTTAAAAAGCAGCACAGGCTGGGCGCGGTGGCTCAAGCCTGTAATCCCAGCACTTTGGGAGGCCGAGACGGGCGGATCACGAGGTCAGGAGATCGAGACCATCCTGGCTAACACGGTGAAACCCCGTCTCTATTAAGAAATACAAAAAACTAGCCGGGTGAGGTGGCGGGCGCCTGTAGTCCCAGCTACTCGGGAGGCTGAGGCCGGAGAATGGCGTGAACCCGGGAGGCGGAGCTTGCAGTGAGCTGAGATCCGGCCACTGCACTCCAGCCTGGGCGACAGAGCGAGACTCCGTCTCAAAAAAAAAAAAAAAAAAAAGCAGCACAGGGACCATCAGTTGATAAAGTCACGGGATCATAAACATAGCAAAAAGAGGGGAAAAACTGTGTATAAATTAGATGGTAAGTCTGAAGGCCTAAAAAATTGAAAGCAATCATTTTGGGAAGTAAGGATCAACACCAGAAGTGCAGAGAAATACTGTCATGAGATTGGAAAAGTTCAAGATGAAATCATGGAGACACTGGTTACCACTTGCTGTTACATGGAAGTTGAGGGGGTTCTTTCAGTTTCTACTTGCAATCAAGTCAGCTGACTGCAGGCAACTTGTTTTCAGGATCCCAATGATTACAACATTTCAACTTGTTCTTGATTTATCCCTTGGCAAAAACCAGTGAGCCTGACTGCTACTCACAAGACTCCATCCTACTCGCCTGGATGTCTCACAAGACATGGTTTAAGTCAACCCTAAATATCAGACTCAATGCAAACACATGTGCTCTAAAGTGGACAACCGATGGAAAAGCAAACAGTACTTAGCAACTACACCACTTCAAAGACTCTATCTAGGACTCTCTGAGAATAAAAACAACAAAATTAAAATTCAACAGAAACTTGCAGTAATATTTGAATTGCTAATTTCACCATTTCATACTTAAGAATTCTGTCTTAGAGAGAAAAGTTACAAATTTTTAAATAAAATTGTGCCTGGTGAGAAACTAGGAAGACTAGAACCACCCACTAACAGAAGGCCTTTAAAGCAATATCTAAAACCACGTGGCTGAGAGTATCTAAATCTTAGAGCAGGGGTGATCTTTTGGCTTCCCTGGGCCACACTGGAAGAAGAACTGTCTTGGGCCACACATAAAATACACTAACACTAATGATAACTAATGAGCTAAAAAAAAAAAAAAAAAAAAATAGCAAAAAAATCTCAAAATGTTTTGAGAGTTTACGAATCTGTGTTGGGCCACATTCAAAGCTGTCCTGGGCCACATGAGGCCTGAGGGCCATGGGCTGGACAAGCTTGTCTTGAGGGTATCTGGGTCCTCTAATAACAACACTGTAAATATCCCTCTACATTACTTGCTATGCCCTCTGGTTTCTCCATTCAGATACTGAAAAACATGCCTTACAAAAAGGAAGTAGGAGAACTTCAGTTCTGTTTCTACAGCAATTAAGTATAAATAGTACATCCAGTTCAAGCTATGTCAATTACCAAGAACAAACAATTATTGCCATCTACATCAAGAAAAAAATTTTATTTCATTACTTAAGGTATTCACCCAGGCCCCAAAGGAAATGGCAGATGGGAAAAAAAATAAAGAAAGCAGATGGATGGAAAACTGAGAAGGAAAGGAAAGCAGGGATCTGCATGCCATTAACCATTACTTTTCCAGTCTTCTTTACGTTCTCATATGTTATGGTGCTTATGGTAAAAGATGCAGAGAAATCTCTCCAGCTCTTACAGTTCTTCATAAGCAAGAAGACTGAGAAAAGGATAATCATTAACAAGTCATTTTAAATGCCCTAGATAAGAAATGACTAAGTCAAATTTGTAATCATCTTTAATCATAAGACTATTCAATATGTTTATTTTTCCCCTTACACACACCTTGCCAATCATAACTCCTAGGCCTAAATATAGAATCATTTTCTGATTCAGCCATTTCTGCTAACTCATTACTGTGAATTATTGATTGTCGTCACCAAATTATAAAAAATAAAGGTTTAAAACTGGTAGTGTTTTAGGCCCTTTGCAAATATTATAATTTCAGACATAGAAGAAAATCTCATTAAAAATCCTAAGTTTCCAACATTTGAGGGTCCCAAGTGTCCTATCTTTTGCATTATTTGAAGAGCACTCGCATGTGCAGATGCAAAGTTGTGGCAGTGACACCTGAGCCTCCTGCTAGGCAGCAGCAGGGCAAGGTCTATGGAAAGGAACCTGGCTGAGGCTGTGAGTTAGTGCAAGAACAGGCAAGGCAGAGAGGTTCCTGCCAGGAGACTTCTTGCAATGCAGTGAGGCTGCTAGGAATGAAAGGGGAATTGACGACAAAAGCAGCATGAGAACCTCTCATAGCCACGGCCTTGTGCTCTAAGTACTTCCAGAGATTAAAAAAAAAAAAAAAGTTTTGAATAAAATAGGAGGGGAGGCTGGGTGCGGTGGCTCACACCTGTAATCCCAGCACTTTGGGAGGACGAGGTGGTTAGATCACGAGGTCAGGAGTTCAAGACCAGCCTGGCCAATATGGTTAAACGCCCGTCTCTACTAAAACTACAAAAATTAGCTGGGCATGGTGGTGCACACCTATAGTCACAGCTGCTTGGGAGGCTGAGGCAGGAGAATCGCTTGAACCCAGGAGACAGGGGTTGCAGTGAGCCAAGATCGCGCCATTGCACTCCAGCCTGGGTGACAGAGCAAGACTCTGTCTCAAGAAAAAAAAAAAAAGGAGCGGGAAAACAGCCCAGCATGAATAGGGCACAAAGATCATGAAGACTTAGAGTCTGTCTTCTCAAAATAGGCATTTAGTATTTAGACTTATTATTCACAAAATAAAATTCCTAAATCCATAAATTATGATTTAAAGTATCATTTTTCCAAGTGGTTCCTCTTATTTTCATTTTTACTAAGTTCTTTTCATTAGAAAATTAATAGTTTAAATAATTATTTCCCTTAAGGGAATCCATCTATCAGTCTTTATTCGGAATTTCTCCAAAAATGAACCATAATAGGAAGCTGGCTCTCATTCTTAAACTTAGGAGATTTTGAAAGACATTTTCATATGAGATAGCAATATCTCAGCAGTAAACTAAAGAGTATATCAAAAGGGAAAAAAATGGGGACAGGGAAGGTGAAAGAATTAAGCTCCAAATAATGCTAGAAAGTAGCTGAGCTCTGACTATAAGGCCAGGTTTACATCAGATCTGTGGTTAGCAGCTTGGACATGTTTAGCAAAGCGCACATCTGTGAGCATATGAAAGCGTCATGTTCTGGGGTGCTTCTTAATATAACCGAATGATACATGCCTTGAACACGTCTTACTCATCTTGTGTCTCACAATGAGTAGGTGCTCATTACATGTTCAGTGAATTAGTGAACAAAAATACAATGTCTGGACAGTGAGCATACTGGAATTGCAGGTTCATTAAAAACACATGGCTTAAGTGGCGATGCTTATTGCAAAAGACCTTAAACACTTTAGAGTTAATCACACTGTCCCACACCCTCTAACGTGTTGTCATTAGGGACTGGCAAAAGAAGTTACCACTAGACTCAAAATTCTCGATTCCATGAGCAAGCTAAATAAATATTAATACCTTCTGATTCTTGAAAGGACCAGGAAATTAAATTCATATGAGTTTTTCCCCTTTCCTTTGCCCCAGCAGATCCTTTTAATTAAATGGCTTCTCTGAGTCAAATCCTTAAATTAGTGAGGAATGTATCACATCCTCAGCAGACTTTCTCTAGCCCAGCAGTTTTCAAACTAGCATGCCTCAGGATCACCTGGTAAATACAGACTGCTAGGCCTAACTCCCACAGTTTCTGATTCAGTAGGTCTAGGGTGGAGACTGGTAATTCATACTTCTGACAAGATTACAGGTGAGTCTGCTGCTGTTGTTTGAAGAACTCCTGCTCCAACCTAGAGAATTATGGATATTTAATCTCCCCTCAAAAGATAAAAATTTCTGAGATGAGGCAGTTAAAAACAAATTTTTTTTTTTTTTTTTGAGATGGAGTCTCGCTCTGTCGCCCAGGCTGGAATGCAGTGGCATCTCAGCTCACTATAACCTCTGCCTCCTGGGTTCAAGCGATTCTCCTGCCTCAGCCTCATGAGTAGCTGGGATTATAGGCTCCCGCCACCATGCCTGGCTAATTTTTGTATTTTTAGTAGAAACAGGGTTTCACCATGTTAGTCAGGCTGGTCTTGAACTCCTGACCTCCTGATCCACCTGTTCAGCGTCCCAAAGTGTTGGGATTACAGGCGTGAGCCACCAAGCCCAGTCTAAAAACAATTAAAAAAAAATAAAAACTATAGATATAAATTTAAAGTACAACTGAGAACACAGCAGATGCTAACTAAAATGGGCCCCTACCAGGTGCAGTGGCTCACACCTGTAATCTCAGCACTTTGGGAGACAGAGGTAGATGGATCACTTGAGGCTAGGAGTTCGAGACCAGCCTGGTCAACATGGTGAAACCCTGTCTCTACTGAAAATACAAAAATTAGCTGGGGGTGGTGGTAAGCACCTGTAATCCTAGCTACTCGGGAGGCTGAGGCAGGAGAATCGCTTGAGCTTGGGAGGTGGAGGTTGCAGTGAGCTGAGATCACACCATTGTACTCCAGCCTGGGCTACACAGTGAGACTCTGTCTCAAAAAAAAGGGCCTCTAAATTTAAAAGCTTTGCCAAGTTTTCTTGTTGAGCAAAGGAATTAAAGAACTTTATGAGAAGGCACATTGAACAGTGACTGTAACAATCCCTAAAGTGTCTAATATCATCAATCTGGTGGCAAAAACACCTGTCAAGAAGACAGTTACTGTACTTCAGGCCATCAGAAAAACCACATCCAAGATGAAAGCTAAGACTCCTCCCCAGGCTGAATTAGGAGAAAGGAGCCTTCTGCAAGCCTTGCTCCAGATCCTTTCCATGGGGTCACCTCAGCACATTGTCACCTGGACTAAGTCACCTACATTTTTTTTTGAGACAGTCTTGCTCTGTCCCCCAGGCTGGAGTAAAGTAGCTTAATCTCGGCTCACCGCAACCTCTGCCTCCTGGGCTCAAGCAATCCCCTCACCTCAGCCTCCTGAGTAGCTGGAACTACAGGCGTGCACCACGATGCCTGCCTAATTTTTGCATTTTTTGTAGAGATGGGATTTCACTATGTTGCCCAGGCTGATCTCGAACTCCTGGGCTCAAGTGATCTGCCCACTTCACCCTCCCAAAGTACTGGGATTACAGGTATGAGCCACCATGCCCAACTGAGTCACCTACATTTTTTTTTTTTTTTTTTTTTTTTGAGATAAGAGTCTCGCTCTGTCACCCAGGCTGGAGTACAGTGGAGCGATCTCAACTCATTGCAACAACCACCTCCCGGGTTCAAACGATATTCCTGCCTCAGCCTCCCGAGTAGCTGGGATTACAGGTGCCCACCACCTCACCTGGCTAGTTTTCGTATTTTTAGTAAAGACCAGGTTTCACCATGTTGGCCAGGCTGGTCTCGAACTCCTGACCTCAGGTGACCCACCTGCCTCGGCCTCCCAAAGTGCGGGGATTATAGGCATGAGCCACCATGCCCGGCCTCACCTACATATTTAACCCAAGAACTTATTAACATGTTCCCCTTTAAGGTAATGCATCTAAGTTTACGTGATAACCCAAAAGTTTCAAACAAGCATCCTACCAATATTTTCCATACAATACATACAATGAAAAACTCTTGAAAAATTAGTGTGATGTGTGCTATCTGAAGTACTGAAAAATGTGCTCAAAGGTTTATAAGCAAACATAGAGAATAAAATAAAAATTTGATGGCAAAAGGCTTGGTGATTAAACCTTTGTTATAATTTTGTCTACAACCAAATGTTTGTTTCTTCAGCTTTGACCTTAAGCATATACTTACCTTATAAGTATAAATATAATGTAGAAATTTATACTAACTACATTTATACAACTACTTCAGGGTTCCTTTCCTCATCTTGAGATGAAGAATTGAAGAAAATGTGAAAAAATGCAAAACCATGGCTGGTTGTGTACTGCATGAAAAATGGAACATAATCTCACATTTCTTTAACTAAAACAGGGTGCAAAAATGGCATTGCTTCCAAAATAGCAAATTAAAATAATTACTGGAATAAAAATATGGCCCACTTGTGTGAGTGTAATATCAGCTGCTCAAATACTAAAAGAAACAATAGTCTGACCTCATCAAAAAATTGCTGAGTTTTGCGAAGTATAAATTTTAATTCAGTCAGTTCCAGGAAGTTTCTCTTCAGAGCTTCCTGGTTTGTGTTGATTTCCTTCAGTTCATTTTCAATCTTCTCAAAATTGGCCTAGAAGAAAAAAGAAAATAGATTAGGCTAAGCTCAATATGTTTGCTCTGAAAGACAATAAATGAATTCATCCCACATAACTGTCGCCAAGCTGATAGTTCAAAGAGATCTTGGACTTGCCTAGCAAATACTGTGATTTTACTAGAGCAATTTTCTTTATGGAAATTTTTTTGCCTAAGATAATCTTTCCTGAACCGAGGCGGGTGGATCACTTGAGGTCAGGAGTTCGAGAGCAGCCTGACCAAAATGGTGAAACCACATCTCTACTACAAATATAAAATTAGCTAGGCAAGTTGGCGCATGCCTGTAGTCCCAGCTACTTGGGAGGCTGAGGCAGGAGAATCACTTGAACCCGGGAGGCGGAGGTTGCAGTAAGCCAAGATCAC